>NC_132856.1:51044205-51348505 GCF_048164855.1 Canis lupus baileyi
CCATTCAATCCTCAGAGACCTTAGCCCTTAGCTTGGCCCCCAATTAGTGGCCCGGTCCCAGACCTTGACCCGGATCCCTGCCCCCTACCCCCATTCTAGGCCTCTCAGATTTTAGGTCTTTGCTCCAAGTCGCCAAAGTTAGCTTTTAGCCCGTCCTAGCATCCCCATAGCCCCTCCCATCGGATAATCCCCCGCAGGACCATAAACCCCTCCTCCAGGAGCCCCCCCATCCTGGCTCACGTGATATCGAAGGTGGAGCCCTGGAAGGAGGGCTGCTGCAGCAGGAACGCAGTGGCCGCGGTGTAGGGGGCGCGAGCCTCGGTTGCATCCCAGTACAGATCCTTCTCCAGCATGGCCAGGTCGTCGTACATCTCGTCCACGGCCAGCATCGACACCTGCAGGCGTGGACGTGCGGTGCAGGGTGGACCTTGGCAAAGCTCGGGCACCGCGGGGTGGACCCCTCAGGCTGGGTTAGGAGTATGGTGACCAAAGGAAGAAGGATGGTTCAGGGTCCAGGCCTGGGCACGTGCTGGTGGGGGTAGGGCCAAGGCTGATTTGGGAGCCCGGGGTGGTCGCCACCGAGCCTCACCTGGAAGTTGCGGTCGATCAGAAAGTTGGTCTCAAAGTCATCGTCGTCCTCTCCGAAGGGATTGATGAGCTGCTCCGCTACCTGAAGGAGGAGGGGGGAATAGTTAGGTAGAGGCCTATCCTCCCGCCCCCGGCCTGGAGTCCCTACTCCTGGGGCCCCACCCACCTTGAGCCAGCCTGCATAGAAAAAGAACTGCAGCAGGGTGAAGATGGGCACGCACAGGTCCAGGCTGTGACCTTGGTAGCCCTGAGCTGGGTCCAGGAACTGGCGACCGATCAGGCAGGCCAGGAAGTAGCTGTACACAGCTATGGTCACCACCTGGGGGATGGGTCACCAGGTCAGAGTTCTCCCGGTCTCAGGAGGCCTTGGAGAGACCAGGACTGGGATGGGACATCATTGATATGGGGTCTTAGCTGGCCCTCAGTCTCCCTTTGAGACCAGCACCACAGGGCCTTTGAAGCCAGATTTAAACGGAGGCACGGCAGGGTTACCTGGGTATAGACAAGGGGTACGCTGATCCAGTCGTAGTGAAAGAGCATTCCACACTTGCCCCGAAACACATTCAGCTCCTGGGTGCAGATGCAAGTCATGAGAGTGCCTGAATGGTGAGCTTTCACAGGGGTATGAGGTGTGGGAACTTGGGATGGAGGTGTGTGGTTACCTGGTGGGCTGTGGGTGTGTGCTTCTGGGTCTCCAGGGAGAGTATTTAGTGGTGAGTGTACATCTGGGCTAGGGGGCACTAGGCGCCTGGGAGTCGGCCCCCTAGAGATAGGTGTGCACCTGGGGCTGCTTGGTAGGGGTGTTGGGAATCTGCCCCATGGGAGGCGTGTGGCAGGTCACCATCTGACACGATTCCAGGGACGTGTAATTTCCCTGAAATTTTGTATGAATGACCTGGCGGGCCCACCTCGAGCAGCAGTTTAAGGGCACTGTTGTCGCGAATGCGGCCCTCGCGCCGGGCCTGCGCAGCCAGGTTGGAGAACCAGACGCAGGGCACCCAATACTTGTTGTAGGAAGAATTCAGGTTTTCGAACTTCTTGCGCTCCTCGCGGGTCATAAACCCTGTTGGGGTGGGGTGGCGGGAGATGGGTGGGTTACTCGCCCCCCCTCCCGCGCCCCCCCACTCCGCCTCACCCCGCCCTGCTTCGGGCCGAACCTCACCCGCCTCCACTACGTGGTCTACGGTGGGGAAGCGCTTGAAGACCGCGGTGCTGACGGAGCGCAGGATCAGCACAGCTGACAGCCCCGCGTAGCGCATGAGCGTGCGCCGGTAGAGGCGGCCTCGCTCGTCGCGTCCGTGCACCGTGCCTGCCACCACGCACATGAGCGCGTCGGGCAGCGGCATGCACAGGTACTGATTCCACCAGCGATGCACCACTAGCGTCACATAGAAACCTGCGGCAGAGTCGGGAATGCGGGACTAAGTGCGGATACTAGGGCCAGGTCGTGGGAAGAGGGAGGATAAGAGGGTCTGCATCAGAGACACCAGGAAGGCTTCTCACCCACCCCCCTGGCGGGGCCAACTGGGCTGGGAACTTGCAGGTCCAGCCTCAGGGAGGCTGGAGCAGGCTGGGTCACCCCGGCTATTTGTCACCTGGGATGTGGGATTGGGATCTCAGTATGGAGGTGGAGACACGGCCTATGTTAGGGACACATCGGCAGGTTGTCACCCTGGCCACAGGGAGCCACCCCGTCGGGAGCCTGGGGACCTGAAACAGCAGGCTGGGGGTCACTGACTTGTCAGAAATGTCCTCTGGGCTGGACTTGAGAGGATGGAGTCATATGGGGTCACTGGAGGGCTCCTTGGGGGCCCAGGGCATGTAGGGAGCCATTAGTAGTCTCATGCAGACACAGGTGGGAGACCCTGAGATGACCAGGGATAAGCCTATGGGTGGCACGGAGCTCTCATGGCTTACTGTAACCAGGTGATATCCAAGGTCTCTGGAAATTGGGGCCACACCTGGCATGAAAGATGCAGAAATGGGGGTCTGTTGGGGTTGGATTTGGTTGGGGGGCTCTTTTGAGGAATGGGGTCTCCAAAAAACCTGGGAATGGGTTTCTCAGCATTAGGGGAATGGAGAACTCAGGAGCGAACGCACCCAGCACGAAAGAGACCGGGATGAGACTGGCATACTGGTCACAGTAAATGACGAGCTTCTCGAAGTAGCGCTTCTGCTCTTCGGTCAGCACGAAGCTGCGAGGGAGGGGGTACGGGGTTACAGGAGAGCCTCTCTCTCCCCTGGACGCACCCCCCCCAGGTCCCCCCTAGCCCCCCCCCCCCGCTGGCATGCCCCGCCCCAGGCCGCCTCACCGGTAGGCGGCACTCAGCGCCATGTAGAGCCCGAGGAAACAGACCAGCTCGCGCCACAGAAGTTTGTAGATGCTCCCGCGCCACAGCAGCAGCAGCTGCGAGAAGCCGCCGAAGCGCGCATTGGCCACGCGGGCCGTGTACGTGACGGTCATCGCGGCGCCGGGCGGGGTGCGCTGGGGAGGGGGCTGAGCCGGACCCCAGCCTGCGGGCAGAGGAACGGGTCCCCCGGGCTGCGGGCAGAGGCGGAGAGGTGCCCGCCGACTCAGCTTGGCGTCGCCTCCCGCGCCCGGGCCTCCGGGGTCGCGTCCCTAGCCCAGGTTCTGGTCTCCTCCCAGGCCCGCCCAGCCCGCCCTAGGCCCCTCTCCCGGCCTCCCTCTTCCCAGGACTCCTGGTTTCAGCGCCTCGCGTCTACCTCTCCAGGTCCTCTCCCTCCATCCTCCACCCCCAAGACCTTTGGGTCCCCCGATCAGCCCCAGTTGCCCTCTCTGCGATTCCATCCTCCTTAGGTGGGCTCCATCTACAGCCTTCCCCACTCCCCGAGGCCCCAGTGCCTCAGTTTCTAGAGTCTTAGGACTCCAGCTCTTCCCCAGCCCGGATGCCCTTCTTCAGGTCCCATCTCTGCCCGCCGCCACCCCCCACTCCTACAGCTCCCAGTCTCAGTCCTTCCACCACCCCTGCACTCCCTTCCAAAGCCCTGGGAAGCCCAACCCCCAAGCTTCCAGTTCCCCAGGCCCTATCCCCCAGGCCCTCTGCCTCAGGCTGGTCTCTCCCCTGCACAGTTCCCCCACCCTATCTACCCCTGACTTAATTGTCCTGCTTCTGCCCCTACCACCTTCTCCTGGACCTGCCTTGACCTTTCATCTGTCCATTCCCCTCCAGCCTTCAGAGCCCTCAACTCCCCCCCCTGAAGAATTTGATGGTTTCCTGCCTGAGGACCCATCTGTCTTCAGGATTCTCTGTTCCCCCAGGCCTGGGCCCTTCTCACCTGGTGGAGGGTGCAGAGACAAATCGTGCCAGGGACAGAATGCGCTGGTGACTTCAGCGTTAGGTGGGGCTGAGGCCGGACCCTGGGGGGAGGGGGCTGGGGAGTGGGCGTGGGCAGCCCCTCCCTGGCCCGCCCCCCCTTGGCTGCAGCCTCAGAACTTTGTTTGGAGAAGTCTTGCCAGTTTGTTACCTGGGGCAGGGGGGGCGATCCGCCCTGTCCTCCCTTGCTCCTCCCTCTCTCCCAGTTAGTCACTGGCAGGTCCAAGGTATCTTGGACCTAAGTTGGGGGAGGGGGCAGTGACTGTCTCCTTCTCAGTTCCAGAGACAAACACACACTGCTCAGTGAGGCTGTGTCGCTCCACAGCCACCTGTAACCAACCACACACTTGTCACAAGGATGCACATAGAAACACACACGGTAGACCCAGACACAAATTTGGCTTCTTTTAACACAGTCTCCCGCCACCACAGTAACCCAGAGGGCAGTGTACACTGTCACAAAGACTTACAAAGTCATACAAGACACACTTAGCTCTACCCACCCCCCAATTCAAATATAGACAGATGGGCCCTACCCCACCAGGCTCTCAGCTCTCAGGTATCCATATGGTACTCCAAACAGCCACTCAGGAGCACACGGGCAGGGACCCGGGACCCTGCATTCCCTCAGATCACACCATGTAACAAAGACACATGCAGGGTCACACAGTCGCTAAGCACAGACCCCAGGATGCCTTTACACACACAATCACACACGGTCACACAGGAGGTATTGTGCATTTATTCCCGATCTCTTCTGCACAAAGACTGACCTGTGGTCACACACCAGAGGCAAGTACACCTGTCCTCAACACAGCAGCACATGGTCTTGGGGTCAGAGCAGAGTCCTCAACACACTCATACAACAGAGATTCCTCCCCAACAGGCCCATAGACCCTTCTAATGGGATGGGGTCCTGCCCATAATCCCCCATGAAATTTACCTGCATAGGCACATCAGTGCCTATGACTCCCACCCCCCCAGTGCTCCCTCACTGCAGTGTGCAAGCATGCACACCCATACATACACCTCAGGTCCCAGATACTCTCAGTATTGCCACGAACACACCAGCTTGGGGACACAAAACCTTGTCCCCCAATTTGGCAGGGATGCAGACAGATGCTCCCCCTTCACAAGGGGCACTCCAAGCCTGACATAAATAGTGCCCTTATCCCCAACATCAAACTCATAGCCCCATGTGGAAGGTGCGGAGGCTGAATTCCAACCCCAAGAGGGGTACCCTAGAAGAATGGTACCCTTGCATTCACCGTGTGCACTACAAGTGCGGATGGCCCGTTGCAGCCCCACCCTGAAGCCCTGCCTGCCAGGACACTATGTTCCCAAGTCTGGCAGATGTCTGCCCTGCCCGGGGTAATTAGGAACTGGCCTGGGCTGGCCACCCTCAGACCCAAATCCCCGCTGTCCAGCTGCCGGACAGCCCATAAAAGGGGGTGAGGGAGTGGTGCTACAATCCTCAGGGCCTGGGGGAGGGCACAGGCTTTAAGCTGATGGTCTCCGTTCCTGACCAGAGGCCCCCACTTCCTAGGATGCATCCTTCCACACACTGCAGCTAGCCTTCACCCTGTGCTCAACCACCCTCCCCCAACTCACTCGTGTCCCCACACACTTCTGACTGCTGGACCCCTGCTGGACCCGGGGCAGGTTGCCCGGGCTACTTCACATGCTTAATAATTGTTACAGTGAATAACAACAGACACTCTGGCGGCTACGTGGCGGGTGCTGTCGTAAAGGCGCTGCTTATTTCATCTCAAGTCCTCACAAGCAGGCCTAAGAAATTGGTGCTTTTGTTATTCCTACTATCCAGGTAGGGAAACTGAGGCTCAGATGACACATGGTTTGTGACACAGCTGGTTTTTGGGCCCAGGGGGTTTGGCTTGGAGCCTGGGGTCTTTGTCACAGGTCATATCATTATGTTTGCTTACAAGGGCTCCCTCAACTTGTCTGCACCTGCCTGCACACACCCAGTGGAAGTGTGTAGGGGGGACACGTCTAGGCCTGTGGCTGGGTTTCCCTTACACGCACCCCCTGGCACACCTGTGTGCAGCCTGAATACCACTTCTTGCCTCATGCATATCCTCAGGCATGCTCTTTCTGTGCCCTCTAACCAGCTCTGGCTTGGAACTTGCAAATGCTCAACATCATGCTCCAGGCTTGGGTCTCTCAAGTGGGGATGACATTGGCTATCCAGGCAGTAGCAGAGGGAGAAGGGAGAAGGGAGCCCAGGCTGGTGTGCTAAACGCTTCCAGGGTCCCGTGAATTTTGCCACGACTCTGAACGGCCACACTTTATGGTTCCATTTTAGGGATAAAGGGATTGGAGCTCACATGGCTGGAAGCATGCTGCCTATCACTCAGTGAGGCCATGCTGGAAGCAAGCAGGACTTCAGGGGCTCATCTGACCTGCGTCCTCTGCTGTCCTGCCTCCAAATTAGCCCCCCTGTTGCAGCCCTGTGCTGGGAAGGGTTGAGGCCATCCCATGGGAACAGGAATTGGGGGGTGGAGACTGCTAATCCTCAGTCTGGCAGGCCCAACCTCTGCCCAGGGCGCCCACTAATTCCCAAACCAAACAGCAGGCAGTGCTGGGCCCGCTGCCGGCCTAATCCGTTCCCCACCAGCCTAGGGCCGGCCAAGGGGCCTCCCAGTTCCCACGCTCTGAACCTCAAAGTAGGCAGATGCTCCTCTTCTATTATAGGCTTTATAGCCCCAGCAGGGACACCGCTACCCACAGAGTTAGGAAAGGACATCCCCTTACTGAAGATACCCTCTTTCCAAAATTACCATAATGAACATATATCTCTATTAGACCTCTGTTGTGGGATGCCCAGGTAGCTTAGCGGTTGGGCGTCTACCTTTGGCTTGGGGTATGATCTGGGGTCCAGGAGGAGTCCCACATTGGGCTCCCTGTGGGGGGGCCTGCTTCTCCCTTTGCCTATGTCTCTGCCTTTCTCTGTGTCTCTCATGCATAAATTAAAAAAAAAAAAAAGGATCTGTTGTGACTTAATCCCTCTAGATATGCCATCTTTGTGCAGTGTACAACCTGTGCAACTGTACACAAAGGCGCTGACCCCTAGCCCCCCTATATCAACATCCACAGTGGTTTAAGATCATTTTATTGAGGGGCGAGAGGCAGGGAGAGGTGGGGGGCAGCTACAGCCCCCCCAGCCCCACCAGGGGGAACAGACCTCCTCCCCGCCCCCCGCCCCCCACTTGGCTCCCCCTATACTATGGGGGGACTTTGTGCAAACTCTGCCCCGGGGGAGGGGTGGAGGGTGGGTGTGAAATGGCAGCGACTGGGGCTGGCAGCAGTGCTACTGGGCACTGGGGGGCTTGTAGGGCTCCAAGAGGAGGGCAGAGAAGGTGTTGACCTTGTCCGCCCCCCGCACCTCGTGGGGCAGCAGCGGCAGCTTCACAATGTGGAAGTCTTCATACAGGTCCTCCATCTGTGGCCAGGGCATAGCGTATATGGCAGTGATCAGGGGGGTCACAGGGCAGGGACAGAATGTGGGTCAACGGGAGGGTCGGGCCAGGCATCTCCCAGGATCAGGGGAGAATGTGGGGCAGGGGCTTCATTCACATGGTGATAAGTGGAGAGAGACCAGTGAAGTCAGAGATCACTGGGCTGGACCCCCCACCTTCCCGCCCGGGGTCAGAGGAACCCAGGCCAGGTCAGCTAGTCTTCAAGAGCCAGAATTAGGGTAGTAGCAGGAGGCTGGGGTAGAGGATCAGAACACGGGATGGAGTAAAAGGTGAGAAAATACAGTAAACGATCCATGGTGCCTTGGTTGGGCTGGGCCAGGCCCCAATTTCCAGGGTCTAAGGTGTGAGGGCTGGGCAGGCAGTTGGGCATGCCCACCTGGTCCAGGTACTTGGCCTGAATCTTGTGGCGGGCCTCACACATCTTGCAGGGCTTCTCGGGGTCAGGAAAGACAAGCTGGTTGACGATGATGTTGTGGGTATCGATCTTACATTTGGCTAGCTCCTGGATCAGCCGCTCTGTCTCGTACAGGGACAGGAACTCAGCGATGCACACGCAGATGAAAGTGGTCTGCTCCTGCAGGGCGTGAGAGAGGACAGCGAGGGGCAAGTTCTAGCCCTGTCCCCATCCCAAGCCTCTCACCACCTGCCTGGGCCGTGACTCACAGGGTCCTTGAACTGTTCACTGACGGAGCGGATGACGGGCAGTGTCTCCTCCAGCTTGGAAGCTAGCTGGTCTGCGTTCATGTCCCCCAGGCCCAGCATGTTGCACATCTGTGGGGAGGACGTGGGAGGCTCACAGCTTACCTGGGGTGCCTTATAGCACTCAGGCTGGGGACTCAATATTAACACCAGGGGGACCACCTCTGACACCTCTTGTGGTTAAAAGTCCTTGAGCAGGGGACCTCGAGACAGGGCTCAACCCAGCTCTGCCATTTCTGGGGTACTTGACCTGTGGCCAGGGGGCTTGACCTCCCAGAGCCTCAGTTTCTCCATGTGTAGACCTTACCTCCAACAACTGTTTTACTGAGGTACAGGTCCCAGGGCGGGGGAGGAGGGGTGGCACACACCACCAGGGAGAGGGTGGTGGTGGTGGTATGTGTACCTGTGGGGGTATTGAGGTGATCATGTTGTCATGCAAATAACAACTCTTGGGACACTTGTATAGCCTTTGTTTGACAGACAAGGAAGGTGAGGCCCAGAGAAGTGAGGTAACTTGCTTGAGGTCAGAGAGATGCCACACTTAAGTGTAAATTGTTTGAGCCTGGGCCACCTGGCTCTGGAACGTGTGTTTTCAAGCTCTGTGTGGGTCTTATGGAGTAGACGGCCAGGACCCCCCCCCAACCCCGTGGTGAAGATCCATCCCATGGGCTGGGAACACGGACTGAGAGGGCGGGCGGTGATGGGGAAAGCCTTTGTTACTACACGCCTGCCCACTCTGACAACAGGGGGTGCCTGGCCACCCTGGGGCCTGCCTGCCTGGGAGATGAAGGGGCTGATCTGGTTCTTGATCTGCATGAGGCGGCCTAGGCCCCGCTCCACGATGGTGGGGAAGTTGAGCAGCCTCAGCGTGTGGCCTGTGGGCGCCGTGTCAAACACCACCACTGAGAAGTTCATGCCCTTCACCAGCCTGCAGGGAGAGGAGCGTCAGGCCTGTTTGCCCTCTCCCGCCCCGCCCCAGGCACACCTGCCCCTGTTGGCAGGGCCTGACCTCATGACCTCTGCGTAGCTCATGGCCTCGTCAATGCCGGGGAAGGCGCTCATGGCCTCCTGCATCATCTTCTTGCCCATGCTTAGCATGTTGTCCTCTTCGAAGAACTCGTCGGGCAGTTCAGCCACACCAAGGCTGGGGTCAATCTCCTGAGGGCCGAGAGGTCAAGACTCAGGCTGCTGCTACTGCCAGGCCTTCCCACCCAGGCGCCAGGCCAGAGAGAACCCACGAAGGGCTCTGAATACCAACCTTCATCAGGTTGTGGCTGGGCATACCCCTGGGGTGCCATGGCCCTCCCCTAAGCTCGTCAGGTCTCGTGTGGTCACACGAGTGGTCAAACCATTTCACAAATATAACGGAAAACTGTAAACTGTGATCAGTGCCCCGGAGGGAAGTCAAAGCCTGTGGCTGGGCCTTTGCATTGGCTATTCCCCAACTGGGGCCCTGACCTCCTCCAGACCATTTCTCTAACAGGAGCCCTCCCTGACCATCCCATCTAACAATGCAGCTCCAGCTCTCCCTGCCCGGCCCTGCCTTCATGTCTCCTGCATACCTAGCTAGCTCCTCCTCATGTGCCTTACTCATCATGTCCCTCACCTGTCTCCCTGTTCATCACCTTTATCACCTGTCAGCATCATGAAGACAGGGACTTTTCTGTCATGTTTATTGCTGTGTCTCCAGCACCTGGAAGTGTCTGGCACCCAGTAGGTCCTCAACATGTATGTGGAATCTAGGAAGGGAGGACTGTCCCTGGGGCGTCTGGTCTGCCCTGGATTCAGTGCCTCTCTCTCCATTCTCCTCCCACGTCACTCTCAGTGACTTCACGGGTCCCATGGGAAGCCCCCAACTCGCTGGGCTCCAGAGGTCATTTCCCTGCAGGAAGCGGGTCTACCCTTTCCCCCCGCAGTCATACTCTTGATGGGTTATTGCTAGTAACTGGGCCACCTCTAAACTTCCACACTCACTCTCTGACCTGGGCCTCCTTGCCCCCTATATCAGTTATTTAAGCCTCTTAGGGCCATCTTGTCCCCACGCGCCCGCCCCATTGTTCACTATCAGTGTTCCTCATGGCCGGCACCCTTATCCAGCCTGGGCTCCATAGGGTGCCTCTACAAACACTCCTTTTTCCCTCTGTGGTTGGCAACATCCTGACTCTGGTCATTTCCCACTCTCTGCTATGGCTGCAGTAAGGTGAACACCACGGGAACACACTTGACAAATAATTCCCACATTGCTCCCCATTCCTGAACACAAATCTCCAACAGGCACTCAAGCCAGACAAATCCTTGAGAGTTTCTTCTTTTTCCTCAAACTCTGTCTGACCCATTTACCCCTTGCTCCCTGCTGAGACCAGTGCTGTGCCTGATTAGAAAAAGAAGCCACCAGCTGCCAACACCCTCATCTCCCCCTAGGAAATGCTCCTGCGCCTCCCATCCCACCCCACCCTGCCTCCATGTCCTAGGTCTGTGAGCTGAATGGAACTCACACCCACCTACCTGCATGAGGACTGTCCTCTGCCAGCATCCTTGCTCCCTCCCGCAGCATCACTGTCCCTCCCTGTTGGGTCATTTGCATCGGCAAACAAACATGCTCTGGCATCTCCTTCCTCAAAAAAAACCCACCTCCTTAACATCCCCCCCCAACTCCCTCCAGCAATGGTGTGATTTCTCCCCATTTTGGCGATCATTGTCCCCACTCCTCAGCTCACCCACTCTGGGCAGGCTTCTGCCCCCACTCCCAGAGCGCTCTCTCTAAATCTGATGTGCCTGCTGGAGCCCACGACTTTTTCCTGCCAAGTCCCTTTGTCCTCCTGGGGCTCAGGAGCTCACAATTCCTGGCTTTCCTCCCACTGCACTCATGGCTCCTTCTTAGCCTCCCTCACTGGTCCCCGCACCCCCCCCCCACTGGTCCCCGCACCTCCCTCACTGGTCCCCGCACCTCCCCCCCAGCTGGACCCTAAATGTCAACGTGACCTCAGTTTGTTTCTGGGCTTCTCTGTTCTCATTCTCCTCTACTCACACAGCTTTGAATACTACCCTTGGGACAATGACTTCCAAATCAACACCAACCTCTTCCAAGGTCACATAACTCACGGAACTCAGCCGCTGTCCTGCTGTCTCCACTTGGATGTCCAGTGGGCATGGAATTCCTGATGTGTCCCTTCAAAACCTGCTTCTCTCCTACCCACCCCGATCCCAGTTGCCCAGGGAACCAATGCTGAGATGTACTCGATTCACTTTTTTCCCTTGCCCATGACAACCAAGCATTTGCGTTGCTTTAATTTCAAAATACATCCCACTGACCACTTTTCCCAATGTTCTGACCCCCTCTGAGTTTAGGCTGCTATCATCTCTTGCCTGATCACTGCCCCTGGTTTCCTTGCTTCCATTCTCGACTTACCATCTATTCTCTGCATGGCAGCCACAGGGAACTTTTTTGCCAAATGAATTTGGCCATGACACTGCCCCGCTTAAAATGAACAGCTTCCTATCAAACTTGGAATTAAACTGCTCCCAGTGGCCTGTAAGGTCCTCTGCCACATAGAGGTGGTTCACCACATAGAGGTGATTGACCTCTCTGATATCACCTTCCCTCCCCTCGTTCACTCAACTCTGGTCACTCCGGCCTCCTTGCTGCTCTGCAAACATTCCTCGCTCATTCTCCTGTGTAAATGTTAAGGGATGATGCAGAATGGGCAAGGCATAGTGGTTGACAGTGTTCACAGAGGGCCTGAAGGGCCTTTGCCAGAGTGGGGAGCTGAGCCCGGCTCCACTCACCATGGCGAAGAGGTTGTCATAGCCTTTGACCTTGGTAGGCACCTTGGAGAACTTCTGGTCAAATGCATCGGAGATGTTGTGGGCTGGGTCGGTGGAGATGATCAGAACACTCTCCCGCCCCTTGGATAGCTGGACGGCTAGGCTGCAGCTGGGCAAGGGAAAGGTCAAAAGGCAGGGAGTCAGGTTCTTCTCCCTAGGTCTACAGGGCCCAGGAGCAGAGGACCGGCGTCAACAGGGGCCTTGAGAGAATATGGGTAATTATGGAATCAAGACTTAATCCCTGTATAGGAACCCTCTCAGACTTCACCTGCTGACCCCTCTGGGTGGCCGCAGTGGTAAGGTTCAGCGGTCTGAGTCAGTCTGGCCTGCCTCCTGCTGCTTCTTTGGGGCACAGATGTGCACGGTCCAGCTCTCCAGCCATCCTAGTTTGACCCTAAACGCTAATCTAAGGGGTCCCTTGCATTGCCCGCTAAATTCAGGATGGTTCAGTCCACTTGTTCAGGATAATTGTCCCCGGGACCCCTCCCCCTCCTTTCAGCTGACTGGAATAGTCTAATCACGTGCCTCCCCTCCCGCCTACCACCGCTACCCCCACGTGGCCAGAGAATGGCAAGGTTCGCCAGCCTAGGAGAGTTTGCCTCGGTGCCCCTCCCCCTACTCCGAGCTCACTCTGGTACGGTCCAGCTGACTGGGACATCTAAGTGCTGTCCTGCTCCCGTGCGCTGGGTTCAATGTGGTTCTGCCCTTGAGCCCCAACGGGGGCGGTCCAACTCAGAGGGTCTCGGGCCTGCATTCAGGCAGTCTCTTCCATTTGCCCCAGGTAACTCCTGGGAGTACAATCCGGAAGACCTCGGCCCAGCCTCCTCGCTCGGCTTGGGCTGGAAGAGCCAGTCCCGAGCCTCCCCTTCGCCCAGTGGTACATCCCACCCGTCTTCTCGGCCCCCGCCGCAGCTTCCTTACCTGCAGGTGGTCTTGCCGACGCCACCCTTGCCCCCGACGAAGATCCACTTAAGGCTGCGCTGCTCGATGATGTTGCTAAGCGTGGGCTCCAGCGGCTCCACATCAGGTGCATCCTCGAACTCCTCTGCCTCAACCCCCCACCCGGCCACCCCTGCCGCCATCTTGGAACCGGCTCACGTGACCCAGCGGAGCGCACCATGTAAAGCACCTACAGGGGAAACTGCCTAGCGCATCCCCATCAAGTCTAGGAGCTTGCATTAATTTCCTCATGGACTGACTTTTACGCGATAATAGAAGCTATATTTCCAACGTCTTTCGCTTCTAACGTTCACTTAGTCGCCCTCTTGTCTATGTTTTCTCGGAGACCCCCCCTGCCGAATTAACATATTGGTACTTTTCAGACTACTCCCCTTCACTGATTGGATGCCAAGTCTCGCAGCTCTCCTTTCATTGGCTACCTTTTTTCTCACTTTCGCCAATCACTCTCACGTCCCTGTAGCCGCCAACCTCTCCTTAGCAACCAGCCAAACACCCAGTCCATGCCCTTTCCACGAAGTTAGATACGAGGTCCGCCCTGGGCTGACTTCATAGGTTCAACTTCATGTCGATCATTGTCTTTATTCTTTAAATTGGGTCCCAACATCGCCTCAGGTCCGTGTCTTCTGTTATCCAATTGGCGGTGAGCCATCTGGCTCTTGACACAAGCCAATCACAGAGGAACCTATTAGTTGGCTGGAGACAGGTTCCCTGGACTGCTAGGCGGTTAGAGGGAGCACAACCGCAGTTGTGGGCAAGGTTCGCGCATCTTCGTCCAGGGCGCCCTGAAGCCCCATGCTGGGCAGGCGAGGGCAGGAACCGCACCTGCAACTGCCCTCCTTGTCGCAGAAGGGACCCTCTATTCCCGGAAACCTTCTTGCACTTTGCAAGAGTTTGAGGGGGGACTCCAGCGAATTCCCTCTTTGAATCTCTGCCCTGGGCAGGAATACAAGCTGGGTCCGACACTCTTACTTAACCTTAGATAGACCATAGCCTAGGGATGCCTGCGACTTCATTTGAGAACTCCAGCCTGTAAATGACGCCCTTATTCTCGGGTGGGGATCCCAGCTCAACGGAGCCAGCTGTGTTCCCTTTCCCAAATGAGAGCTCCATCCCAGGGACGGGTACCCAACCAAACCAGAGATATCCCCATTTCTAGTCGGGGGTGGGGTCCTTTGGCTAGATATGCCCTCTAGATCGTGTTCGGGACCTCGGTTCCGAGATGTCAGGTGAGCACACAGTCTCAGAGGGGGCCTTTCCCTCACAGAGATTATCCCTGGTGTCACAAGGGGATCCTAGCCCCAGAAAGGTAATGTGCCCCCAGTTTCAAGCGAGAACCTCATTCCGGAGAGCCAGCGGCAGCCCTAGTCCCAGACAATGGTTCCATTCCCGGGGAGACTGCGCGTAAACCTGCCCAAATCTAGCCGGATTATAAAAATCCGTGTGGCCGGCTGGGCGGGCCCGTGCAGTCAGGTCTCACCCCTTATTCGCCCCGCCCCTTATACTCCGCCCCTACTGCGGACGCTTGAGGTCTAGACCGCTCTTCCCGGCATGCATTGCCCGGGACGGGGCAAGTCGGGCGCCAAGCGCCGGGCCGGAGCCGCCTTCCCGGAGTCCTTTGCGCGGCACCTGGCGACAAAATGGCTGCCCGAGGGAGACGGGCGGAGCCTCCGGGCCGGGAGGCGCCGGGCCCCGCGGGCGGCGGCGGCGTTGGGAGCCGATGGGCTGAGTCGGGGCCCGGGACGTCGCCCGAGAGTGGGGACGAGGAAGCGTCGGGCGCGGGTTCTAGCCCGGTGTCGGGCGGTGTGAACTTGTTCGCCAACGATGGCAGCTTCCTGGAGCTGTTCAAGCGGAAGATGGAGGAGGAGCAGCGGCAGCGGCAGGAGGAGCCGCCCCCGGGCCCGCAGCGACCCGACCAGCCTGCCGCCGCCGCCGCCGCCGCGGGCCCTGGGGATCTGAAGAGGAAGGGCGGCCCGGGCCCCACGCTCAGCTTCGTAAGGAGCCGCGGGGGTGGGGGCGGGCGCCAGGGCCTGCCTTGGCAGAGGGAATCGGGGCCCGAGAAAGGGGATCGGGATCCAGGTCCATCCTCCGGCCCCGATGAGGGGGTCGTCCAGTCGCCCGCTGAGGATCTGCAAGCTGGATTCTCAACGAGAGGTCAGGGGGCGGAGGGCGGGGGACACCCCCGCTGGAGCCCGCCCGCAGGGACCGGGAGCCAGAGAATTGCATTCGGAACAGCGCTCCGGGGATGGGGAAATCAGAATTCCCGGATTCCAATTTGAGTGGTACTTATTAAACTTGGGTACTGGGACCATCTCCCACCATGGGGAAGGGGGGCAAATTCAAATCTGGAATCTGAGTTGTGTGGATTAGAGACTCAGCGCGCTTACTGTGTGACCTTAAGAAATTTGCTCTATTTCCCTAAGTCTCATTCGTCCAGTATCCATTTATTGAGCACCTTACCTTATGCTGAGCATTGTGCTGCGTGCTGGATGTGCCATGTTGAACATGACAAAATCGTTGCTTTCTTGGAGTGTCTGGGCTAGCCTGCTCTCAATTTTCCCATTTGCAAAAATTGTTATCACATCTTCTGAAGTGATGAGGGTTAGTGAGACCATCCGGGAGGTTACTACCAGGTTAGTCTTATAGGAAGGACTAAACCACCAGTGATTTTCTGTTGGGAATGAACACCCCCCCCAAACCCCCTCAATTTGGCAGACTGGAGAAATTTGTGGTGGTCAGAACTGGGGGAGGGGTGCTGCTTGACATCCGTGAGTAAAGGCTAGAGATACTTCTCAACATCCTACAAGGCACAGGAGAGCCCCACTCACCCCCACCCCCTGCAAAAATAATCCAGCTCAAAATATCACTAGTAGAAGTTCAAGAAACTCCAGGCTAAATAAATGGCAACTATACTGATGGTCAGCTCTGAGCTTGCCTTGTTTCTGGTATTGAGATCAGGTCCCTGGAGGCTCCTGGCTGGCTCAGTCGTTAGAACATGGGACTCTTGATTTCAGGGTCTAGAGTTCAAGCCCCAGATGGGGTGTAGAGCTTGCTTAAAAACAAACAAACAAAAACAACAACAACAAAAACAGTAAGATTCTTTAAAAAAACAAAAATTAAAAAAAAGGAAAAGAAGTAGCTAATTCACAGCGTAGATATCAATTTATTCAGAGATCAAGTCCCTGTGGTGTGGAGAAAAGTGTTGAATTGAGAGTAACAGACTGGTGGTCAAGTTTTAGACCTAGTAGTGTGATTTGGGGCAAGTGATCTAAGCTCTCCAATCCTCATTTTCTTCATTTGTTAAAAGTGAGTGGGGATAATCCCAGCAGCACAGGTTCCTTGATGCCTGGCTGAGGAGCAGAGATGAAATGATGTCTAAAGCCTGTTGCAGCCCATGGGCACAGAAAGTGCTCAGTCAGTAGGAGAAGGTGGAGGAGCAGGGGGAGGTCTGGAGCGATACTTATGTTGGAGGAAGGAAGAGTATCAGGACCTGGGTTCCTGGCTTGGTGTAAGAACCAGAAGTGGAGGCTGAGTGATTCTTTGTGAGTGGGAGTTCAGTACTTGTCACTTTTTTTTTTTCATTCTTCATTGAGGGGCACCCTTAAAGAGGCCAGGTTAGGTATAGGGGAGACCGTGTCCTTTGGTGGGCAAGGATGCTGCTCTGTGACTTGGATCCATATATATGATCTTGTTCCATTGTTTGCTGCCAACCGAGGCGTTCCCTCAACTATAAAATGGGGATGGCTGTGACTTTCCTCTTGGGCAACTGTAAAGTGAAGGATAATACATCCAAAGTACTTGGCACAGTGCTTAGCATACAGTGAGTGCTCAGTAAAGGGAGCTGTTGCTGCCTGTGTGGTCCCTGCTAGGGGAGGGTGAGGCTTTGGCTGGGAGAGTGAGGACAGCCTGTCCCCACTGATGTGGGGGTTCTTCTCACTTTTGGGGAGGGCAGCCCAGGGGCCCAGGACTGCCAGGGTATCATGGGCCCAGGGCAGGCGCTAAGAGTCGCGTGTGCTCCTCTCTGATTGCTGCGCAGGTCGGCCGGCTGGCGGAGCTGGGCGCGGCGTCGGGACGGGCCACCGGGCCGGGCTAGGAAGGTGTAGTGGGCCTCAGCGCCGCCAAGGGCGGGCCCGGCTCCTGTAACCGTTGCAGTCTTCTGTCCCTTCACCCAGGTGGGCAAGCGCAGAGGCGGAAACAAACTAGCCCTCAAGACGGGAATAGTAGCCAAGAAGCAGAAGACGGAGGATGAGGTGAGCAGGCTGGGTGTGGGGGACCACCCGCAGTGCCTTTCCCTTCTAACCTCAGTGCCTGGCTGCAGAGCCCTTTCCCCTTGTCCAGCACCCGGGGCCTTGGATGGGGGGCTGGGTGGGGGAGGAGGGCTTTCAGCAGGATCCTCAGATAAATTGGGTCTGCATATCTTTACCTCAAACCCAGGACCTTAAGGGTGACATGGGCTGTGGGGGGGAGTGTGGGGGGGTGTCAGCTGTCTCAGGACAGTCCTGACCCCAGTTCCTGGCCTCCTTGGTATCCCCTTGCAACCCCTCTGTGCCCCCACCCACAGGTATTAACAAGTAAAGGTGACGCATGGGCCAAGTACATGGCAGAGGTGAAAAAGTACAAAGCCCATCAGTGTGGCGATGACGATAAAACTCGGCCCCTGGTGAAATGACCCCCTTCCCCGCCTGCCTACGGCCTGGGACTCTCTGCGATGTACATAACTATTTAATGCAGCGGCAGCGGCGGCAGCCTTTCCCCCCCAAGGACTTCTACACAGAAGGAAATCGAGATGCTTCCCGCAGCCGCGGACGATTCTCCAGGACTCTTTTTTACCTTGAGCACTTGCCTCCTGAGACTTCATAGAACAGTGGTTTACTGTCCCCTCTTCTCCCACCTCCTTGCTCTCTCTGGCTCTTTCTGTCTTCCTCCCACCCCCACCCCCCCACCCCTCCTTAGCCATCACTTCTGGGAAGTAAAGAACTTGACTTAGTGCCGAAAGCTGTTTGCCTTCTTTGTTCTCCACCTTAAGTACCCCCCATTGCCTGGTCCTGTACCTGGTCCTGGGTCTGGCTCAGTGAGGGGGTTATTTGTGGGCATGGGGAGGACAGGGGTGCCTCTCCTCCTGTCATCCTGGACTCTCCTCAGGACCCATTTCCCCCTACCCCTGATGGAGCCTCAGGATTGCTCCTCATGTTCAGCATTCCATCACAGCCCCATTTGGCTGGGCCAGAACTGTCAGTTTGTTCGTTCAGCAGACACTTGACCGGTGCTTGCAGTGTGCTGTTCTGGGCCCTGGGGCCAACAGTGAACAGAACAGACCATGTACACTCCCAGCCCTTCTAGAAGGAAGGTGGAGGGAACAGCCAGTGTAAAAACAGGTGGAGGAACATATGGCCTTTGTGGGGAGCTTTGAGGTGGCCCACATGATTGGACCTGAAAAGTGACGACGGTGTGTAGATTATATGCTAGGGTATTGTATGCTAGGGTTTGGATTTGGGACTTCATTCTTAGAAGAAGCCTTGAGGGGGCAGTATGATCTGAGGAGCAACAGGTTATGTGTTTTCTATCTTAACAGCCCCCCTCTGGCTCCTGGGGCAGAACCTGGAGATGAGGCTGGGCCATGATTAGAGGAGGGGAGGTGGTGGAGTGTTGGCAGTTGAAGAGGGCTGGGATCTGGATTCCAGTGGGGCTCCTCTGTCCTGCCAGCTACTTGCCCCTCCAGTGAGGCTGGGTTGACTCCACCCTTATGTATATACGATCAGAAGTAGCACAAATGCCACCTTGCAGAACATGATTGTTGACATGTCTGGGGACTGGGTGTCCTAAAGGAAGCCTGACTCCTTTAGTATTCCTTGTACTTTTGTGCCTTCCTGGAAACTGCCTGGCTGCCTGTTCCTCACTGAGCCCGCAAATGTTTTAAGATGTCCCTGCCTCCCAAACCTCCCTTCTCAAACCTGCTAGACCTAGGAGCAGCATCTGGGTCCCCCAGCCAAGGGCCTACCTCTCAGGCTTTCCCATGCAGGAATGCTGAGCTGCTCGGCACCCCTGCCCATCCCAGAGTTCTGGTTCCCATTTCTTTACCAGGACCATGGTGGCCGCCTGGGACCTGTGTAGGAAGAGGGAAGAGGGCTGAGGTGTATAGTACCAACCTGGCCTCAGCCAGATCCACCCTGTGGGGGATGGGGTAGGCATTCCAAATACGGAGACTGAAACAGGCAAAACTCCTTGTTCTAGTGAGACTAACATTCTAGTTGAGGAAACAAACGGGAAACGAAATGGAACACAGAACACATCAGATGCTTATACATTCTATGGGGGAAAATTTATGAAAGGGGAACGGAGATGAGTGGGAGAGATGGCAATTTTAAGTTATCAGGGATGGCCTCCCTGAGAAGGTAACATTTGTCTTAAGTTCTGAAAGCAGTAAAGATGATCCTTGGAGGTGTTCAAGGCCAAAGAAAGCAGGTACAAAGACACTGAGCTGAAAGTTGGACTGGCTTGTCAAAGAAAGGCCTAAGCAGGCTTTGGAACAGGAGACTTGCATCTCACTTCTGGCTAACACACTAAGGCTTGTCTGATTTATTTTCCACATTGGCTCAAAGCTATCTCCCTCCTACTTTGGGGATGATGAGCTGGCCCAGGTGTAACTTTAGCCTTGGGGATGTGGTGTTGGGGGAGGGGACATAGGCAGCCAATGGTGCCAACCTTACCTCCTCCCTCAAAGGCACCAGCAGCCGCTGGATCTTTAAAAAGAAACACAAGTGGGAGAAGTAGGTCGCCCCTGCAGCAGCTCAGCCTCTTTTCTGGAGTGTCAGGAGGCAGGAGGAGCTGATGGAGTCCCAGCATCCCCCTTCACTGCATTCACCAGTCCTGACCTGGGGAAAGTCTGAAGGGGGAGAATCAAAATCAGGGTTTGGTGAGTCACATAGCCGTGGCTTCAAACTATTCTGGTGCATGTTAGTTGTGTGATCTTGGGTAAGTCACTTAGTCTTTCTGTGTTTCAAGTTCTTTGTGTATACAATAGGGATAAAATATGGAAGCATTTCCAGAATCAAATTCTAAAGTAAGGGCAATATTGAAGTCAAAACAGCCGTCATTGTTTCTCTGGGTGAAGTAATTGGCTTGAGTTGGGGGGGATGTGTTTGAGAAATGGTGGCCTTTAAAAGGGGGTGCTGTGTGAGGAGATGCTCAAGCAGGGAGGCTGTTGTAAAGGGAGAGGCCTTTGTCTCCCATCTCAGATTCATGGTTGGGCACCAGTTCCTTGAATTTTTTTCTGCACTGGGTGCTTCTAGTTGGGAGTAACTTTGCTGTATACAGGGCTGTTATGAGAACTACATTTGGAAACTGCCTGACAGGCTGTAAAGTAGGTCCTTAAGAAATAGGAAAATGGGGTGCCTGGTTGTCTCAGTCCGTAAAGAGTGTGACTCTTGATCTTAGGGCCGTGAGTTCAAGTCTCACACTGGACATGGAGTCTACTTTAAAAAAGAAAAAGAAATAGGGAAAAAGCTTGGATTCAGTACTCAAATCCAGTGGCTGGGGCCAGGAAGAAAGACTTCCATAATCACGAGGGCCAGTACCGTGGATCACAAAGACAGCAGGGGTCACTCTCTTCTGGCTGACTCCTCTCCCCGGAGGCTTGCGAAGGACCGCTGGAAACGACATATTAAAAGGAGAGGGTGAGCATTAAATTCTTCGCGCATCTCCAGCTCTCTCCCCACCTGACCCTTATCTGGGGCAACTCCCAAGCCTGAGAAGAAAACTTCTACTGTTAGCACCCCCTCCCGAAACTTCCAGTCCAGTCCTTCAATGTCACTCTTCCTTCAGCTCAATGCTCACCTCTGGGGGTCTCCAGACCCCCGGGTTTTGAGTCACAGCCTGAGTCTGTGAGCGCGGTGACGCGGGCGCACGGTGAGATGGGATTTGTAGTTCTAGGGCCTCAGGGTGTGTGAGGGGAGGCCATTGCGCATGCGCAGGCGGCGGCTTTCTGCACGTGTCTCTCTAACCGGGTTCGGTCTGGTAAAGGAGGAAAACCCGGTTATTCCTTTAGCGAGTCTTCCCTGACTCTCCGAGTGGCCTTAGGCGCCAGCCGACCCTTCCCGAGTCTGGAAGGCCCCGGTGCTGGGAGCAGAGGTCTTAGGTACCTGTTTTTCATGAATGAACGGAGGGGGACGGACCGCTAACGGCGAAAGTAGGCTGAGAAACCTGTCCCCTTCTTCCAGGCTGGAGCAAAAATTGACCTGTCACAACTGGAGCCAAAAAGTCCCTCAGGGCGGGGCTGGGATGTCCTTGGGGATTAGAGGCCTCGTTGATTAAATTCAGTAAATATTGGCTTAGGGTGTGGCTGAATACAGTGAAAGGATGGCCTTGAGCCTCTGCCGGTAAAAGCCAAGTTTTTAAAGAACAATTTAAGGCAGGCCTGGTAATGCTTAACTTGATGATCTCTAACCTAGCAAACTATTTTTATACTCATTTGGCAAGTGGGGAAACTAAGACTCCCAAGTGGTGGGAGGTTGTCCACCTGTTTATCAGCCTGGCCAGGAAGTGGGGAACCGAGGTCTTCAGCTCCTCCCTCCTCCGCTGCTCCACTCTTAAAAGAGGTGCCCTACTTTGTCCTCAGATGGCGCAAGGATTACGGAGATGTCTTTCATCATGACCCTGCCCTTGCCTAGATTTCCTGGGCTGTTTCACCTCACTCAGCTTCAGGTAGGGAAAGAGATTAGGCCTTTCGTTTCAGCGTTTATTCATCTCGTTTAGAATTTTATGTCCTTGTGGGTTTCTCTCATATCCTTGTAAAAAGTATCAAACTGTACTGGAAAATAAAACAAAATGTGGCAGAGGCTTCTGCAGGCACGCAGCCTATCTTAGGCACTCCCTTTGTCTGGCTCGGCCCTTCCTTTGTCTGGGGTCTAAAATCCACGCTAGGCTCAGTCCCCTCCGATCTTTCCTTGAGGACACCTCCTGTACTCTTCCAGGTACCTTCCGGATGCGAGGGAAAAGGCAGAGTTGTATTCGTAGAGAAGGGGGTGAGAGGCACAACTGGCTGTGGCCGAGAGGTCCCCGGGCCTACCACATACCGAAAGTCCCCCCACGCGCCACTAAACTCAGCTCCCAGCAAAGAGCTACTGTCAGGCGGGCGTGAGAGACGCTGAGAAAACGAGACGCCGGGAAGACCAAACGGCCAGAGAGCCCAGGCGAGCCGCCAACACTTCGGTCACGTGACCCGGTCTCGGCGGGGCCTGGGTCTCCCCGGAGCCGGGCCACGTGTTACGGCTGCGCCTTCCGATTGGCTCTGCTGGGCCGATTTGAACGGCGTACGGAAGCCGCCGCGGCTCATCCACGGCCGCGTTTTTTTTTTTCTCTCTCTTTTTTTTATTCCCTCTCTTTGGCTCCCTCCTTCCGCGCGAGTCTCAGGAGAAGCCGCAGCGCACGGCGCCGCTGCTGCCACCCGGGGCCCGGTAAGTGGGCCTTTCCCGAAGCCCGACCGGCTCGGCCCGGGCTTGTGTTGACCCCCGCCGGGCTCCGGGTCAGCGCCGCGCGCGGCCCGGCCGTCGGGGCCGCGCCTGACCGGGAAAGGCCGAGAACCTGGTTTGGGCCCCATTCGCGAGGCAACGAGAACGGGCCGGGGCGGGGGAAGGGGAAACCGAGCCGGGCTTAGGGGGTGGGGCCTCGGAGCCGGGCCAGACCCCGGTGCCTCGAGAATCGGGCCAGTGGGGCGGCTGGGATCGGGCCGGAGGGGATCTGGGGGAAGCGTCTGGGGACTCCTTAGGGCCTGATTGGGGAACGTCGCGAGGATCGGGTGTGTGTGTGGGGATATTTCGGCGGGGTTTTGGTTGGGTCTGGTTGGGGGAGGCCGCATTTAAAAGTTGGGGGTCTTCTTGGACCCTGACCGGGAGGGGCGTCAGACTTCGTTCTAGAGGGCTTTGCTGGGTCTGACTTCGAGGTGTCGCTAGGATCCGTTGGGGGGAATGCTCCGTGGGGTGTTCGTCCAGGCCTAACTGGGGGAAGCTGCAGACATCGGACGAAGTGGGTTGCCGGCTCGAGGTGGTGGGGGGCTTGGCCGAACTTGATTGCGGGAAACAGCAGAGATCCGCCAGCAGGAGTTAATGCTGACTGGGGCTGGAGGCAGAAGGTGGGGGGTGGGGGGAGACTTGGCCAGACCTGATTGGGGAAAGGGACGGGGACCTGTCCAGGGGTCAGATTTAGCAGGGTGGGCGGGCTTGGCTGGCTAGCCTTTGGAGAGGCAGCTCGGACCTGTCTGGGGATTGCTTCGGACCGATGAAGAGGAATCTCGGATGGGGTCTGGCTAGGCCAAAAAGGAGGAGCGTCTGGCATCCGGCTCAGTTTGGAGGGATGGATTAGGGGAGGTGGCAGGGATCCGGACGATTGGAGCACCTTGGGACTGTGCACCTGGGAGGCTCGGGGACCAGACGGAGGAGGAGGAGGCAGCTGGGATCTGGCAGGGCTTGAGGGCTGGATTTCGGAAGAGCGGTCTCTGGGGTTGGGAACTGTGCCTGGACCAGGGAGACCACGGGGGCCGGGGCGCTATCGTGGTCTGGGGCAGGGCCCCTGGGTGGAGAGGTGGCTGGCGCCTTGCCTAGCGGGTGTGAGGCTGGCGGAAGTTGTAACGCCTGCAGCCGGGGGAGGCGGCATGGGCCGCCCTGGGATGAAAGCTCCGTGCGGGGCCCAGTGAGGACCCGCCGAGCCCTGCCACTGCCTCCCGTGGCCTTCCATATCCCCCATATCTCCTCACCTGTGTTTCCGAGACTGCGCCGACGTGGATGGCGCAGCTGGCGGGGACCCCGCACTTGGGCTGGTGTGGATCGGCGGCCCCCGCCTGTCCGCCGAGGGCGCTCCCGCCGTGCGGCCGCTGCAGGCACCTCCACCGGGGCTCAGCCCGGATCTCACATGGGGCCCTCGGGACCCAGCGCTGACCCTGGCCCCTACCCCGCAGCTCACCCTGCGCCATGGACTGGCAGCCAGATGAGCAGGGCCTGCAGCAGGTCCTGCAGCTGCTCAAAGACTCGCAGTCACCCAACACAGCCACGCAGCGCATCGTGCAGGACGTATCCTTCCTTCCTTCCTTCCGGGCCTAGGGGGAACAGGGCAGACGTCTGCAGAAGGGGCTGACACCCTAATTCCCAGATTCTCTTACGGCAGGAGCTAGCTTTGGCAGAGAATTAGGGATTAGAATTTTTGAGTCCCATTTCCAGAGGAAATGTGGCCCTGTGGGGGAGGGGGGAACACTAGCTGGCACGTGGTTTTTGTTTAGGTTCATGGTTAAAATGTCTCTTTCCCAATTGATGCTTAAAACTCTGTAAGTTAAAGTTGAAGATATTTAAACTATCAGCAAGTTTTACTTAAAAATGTAGATTCTCTTTTCTTTCTTTTTCTTTCTTTCTTTTCTTTCTTTTCTTTTCTTTTCTTTTTAAAAGGGCAACATGGGACTTATGAGCAGGACTGAGTAGCAGTGGTTCTCACTGCTGTGGCCAGGCCTCTCAAGAGTGCATGGAAAGCTCAGGCGTGCTCTCCCACCCACTGGGTGACTTTGATGTGCCTGCAGCGCTGTGTTTCCTGGCATGGGGGTTGACAGGTGGCATCTCAGGAGCTGTCCCCCTGGTCCCGGTGGTCAGAGGGACTTTTAGCTACACGGCAGTGAAGGGACCCACCGGGGGAGGGGAAGGCCCTTGTCTCCCAAGTCCCTTAACAACCCGGCAGAAACTCAAACAACTGAACCAGTTTCCGGACTTCAACAATTACCTGATCTTTGTCCTGACCAGACTCAAGTCGGAAGGTATGCTCCCGGTGCCCCTCTACGCACGGGCTAGATCCCGCTTTCTCCCCTGTGCTCCCCTGACCCTCAGCCCTCCTCCCCCAGATGAGCCAACTCGTTCCCTCAGCGGTCTCATCCTCAAGAACAATGTGAAGGCACATTACCAGAGCTTTCCGCCCCCTGTGGCCGACTTCATCAAACAGGAGTGTCTCAACAACATTGGCGATGCCTCCTCACTCATCCGAGCTACCATAGGTGAGAGCGGGAGTCGGCTGGTGATGACTCCCTGAGTTCTTCCTCTCAGCCAAGGAGCTTTTTGACACATTAAAGGTGTCAGTCACTGACTGCTCCGGTATCGTGGATGGTAGGACTGTCAGTGTTGCCATTTTACAGATGAGGACACTGAGACGCAGAGATGTTAAGGGACCCGCTTGGTAAGTAGCAGAGTTCAGAAGCCACCAGTGCAGGTCTGTGCTCTGAACCACTCCCTCGTGACATAGCTCTTGCCACTCTGGAGGCAGTCACTCAACATCCAGACCTCTGCTTCGGTCCTGACGGTGCAGCACATTAGAAGGCCACGGCCCCCTGTCCTCTGGAGTTTGTTGTCCTCAGCTAACTCACCAATAACGATGAGGTGAAATGGGAGTGTGTTTTGTGTATGGAGCCTTCCTGACTCCCGACGGGCTGCCTGAGTAGTTAAAGGAAACACCAACTCAGTTCTTTGTTACTGACTTGCCCCCCCCCTTTTTTTAAAGATTTTATTTATTCATGAGAGACACAGAGAGAGACAGAGGCAGAGACATAGGCAGAGGGAGAAGCAGGCTCCCTGCAGGGAGCCCAATGTGGGACTCAATCCCAGAACTCCAGGACCACGCCCTGAGCGAAAGGCAGACGCTCAACCATTGAGCCACCCAGGCGTCCCTCGACTTGCTTTTTTGCCCACCTTGACTGAGATGTAGTTGACATGTAACTGATTTATGTTTTTATTCTTTAACATCAACTCTTAAAAGTTGCATTTAGAAGGAAAATGTACATGACTTTTTAAAATTTGCTTGCTGTAAAGGGAAGGTAACCATAAAACCATGCAATAAAGAAAAATGTAGTATGAAATTTGAGCTAGATACGGGGCTTGCTAGAAGTGCTGGTCTTGGGGCGTGTTATCCTGAGCCCCAACAGTGCCCCCTGTGAGCCCAGCAGAAGGATCTGGACTTCCCGAGTTTGCTAGGTAGCCAGGTTCAGCTCTGACTGTCTGAATTAAGATACTGAAACTTCCAGTCGCCCAAGGGGCCCATGCTCCTCCCCCCTCCTCCCGTGGAACTACAGAGAGGTTAGGCCACGTGGCCAAGGTTGCACAGACTGGGATGGGACTGGGACTGCACTCCCAAGTCCCCACAGTCTCCCTAGTGCAGGTGACACCTTTCCCAGCAGCAGGAGCCAGGGTCATCTGGAGTGATGGCAGTGGCAACATTTCCCCAGCAGGGGGGAATGGCTTTGAATATCCTCCCTGGCTGCCCTCACCTGAATTTGGCTCAGCTGCCACACCGCCTCTGTCCTCCACACTGCCCATGCCTATTGCAGGCTGCTCTTGGGCTTCTGCGCAGCAGTACAAGTCTCCCCAGGGCTGTATGGCCCACCTCAACCTGCACTTGTCACCTCTCGGCCCTCGTCTCCCACTCATCTCCCCCACCCCCGGTCCCCGCTCTGCTCAGTCCCTGGCTCCTCATCTATCTTGGAGCACACCTGGCTTTCTCTTGCCCAGGCCTTTGCACCTGCCATTCCCTCTGCCTGGGATGCTCTTGCCCCAGAGAGTTGGATAGCTTCTCCTTCATCTTCTTCAGGTCTTTGCTCAGATAGCAAGGTATCACCTGGGTAAGCCTGCTCTGGCCACCCATTTTATTTTTACTTTTAAAGATTTTATTTATTCATGAGAGACCGAGAGAGAGGGAGGCAGAGACACAGGCAGAAGGGAGAAGCAGGCTTCATGTAGGGAGCCTGATGTGGGACTCGATCCCAGGACCGCAGGGTCATGCCCTAAGCCAAAGGCAGACATTTAACCACTGAGCCACCCAGGTGTCCCATGGCCACCCATTTAAAAATGGGGCAACTGGCTGGCTCCATCAGAAGAGCATGTGACTCATGATTTCGAGGTCGTAAGTCCAAGCCCCACATTGAGTGTAGAGATGACTAATAAAAAAAAAAAAAAAACAGGGATCCCTGGGTGGCGCAGCGGTTTGGCGCCTGCCTTTGGCCCAGGGCGCGATCCTGGAGACCCGGGATCGAATCCCACATCGGGCTCCCGGTGCATGGAGCCTGCTTCTCCCTCTGCCTGTGTCTCTGCCTCTCTCTCTCTCTGTGACTATCATAAATAAATAAATTCAAAAAAAAAAAAAAAAACAAACTTAAAAATATATGAAATTGCTGCCCTCAACCTCCGCTCTTCCAGCTCTCTTCTCTGCTTTTTTTCCCCCTTAGCTTTTGGCATCTAGCCTCCTGGGTCTTTTGCTGATTTATTTTTACCTCGAAGCCTCTCTCACTAGACAGCTCCCAAGGGCATCGATTTTGTGCTTAGTTCTGTGCTGCATCCCAGGGCCTACCACAGAGCTGGCTTACAGTAAGGCTCAGAGGATCTCAAAAGGAGTGTGTAGGGCTTCTAGGGGACTGCGCATGGGCAGCCTGCAAGTCAGTGGAGTGAGTGCGAGGCAGGCCCGCACCTAGTACCCAGCCTGAGGCAGCGTCCTTTCCCGGCTGCCCCAGGCATTCTCATCACCACCATCGCTTCCAAGGGTGAGCTGCAGATGTGGCCTGAGCTGCTGCCCCAGCTGTGTAACCTGCTCAACTCAGAGGATTACAACACCTGTGAGGTAGGTGACTAGCTGTGGCCTACCTGGGTGGGAGTTGGGACTGGACTGGGGTTCACAGCTGTCTATCTACTCCTCTCCACTCAGGGAGCCTTTGGAGCCCTGCAGAAGATCTGCGAAGACTCGTCTGAGCTCCTAGACAGTGATGCCCTCAACAGGCCTCTCAACATCATGATCCCCAAGTTCTTACAGTTCTTCAAGCACTGTAGCCCAAAGATCCGGTGGGTGTGGCTCCCTGGGGGTCTGCAGGGGGCCTGGAGGGGGCGGGATAGGTGGGTCAGGGTTGACCGAGGTGCCCACTCCTTGCCAGGTCCCATGCCATTGCCTGCGTGAACCAGTTCATCATGGACCGGGCCCAGGCGCTGATGGACAACATTGACACCTTCATCGAGGTGGGCTGCCGGCCTAGGGGTGAGCAGGGCAAGGGCTGAGGGCCCTGCTGCAGCTGATCCCACCTTCCCCGCAGCACTTGTTCGCCCTGGCCGTGGATGATGACCCTGAGGTGCGGAAGAACGTGTGCCGTGCCCTGGTGATGCTGCTGGAAGTGCGGATCGACAGGCTCATCCCCCACATGCACAGCATTATCCAGGTGTGCACAGCCAAGGCAGGCCCAGGCATGCTGTGGGTGGGGGACAGGTGGCGAGCTACCCCTAGCTGGGCTGGGCCTTAGCCTTCTCCCACCCTGCCCTAGTACATGCTGCAGAGGACTCAGGACCATGATGAGAACGTGGCCCTGGAGGCCTGTGAGTTCTGGCTGACGCTGGCCGAGCAGCCCATCTGCAAGGAAGTCCTGGCCTCCCACCTGGTCCAGTGAGTGCCACTCCTGCCTCCTGCCTCCTGCCTTCTGCCCTCTGCCCTACCTCAGCCTCCACCCTTCACTGTGCTCTAGTTTTCCTGTTTATTTTCTGTATTAGCCATAGTATGTGTTCTATATCTCGGTTTACTTTCTGTTCCTGTGTATGTTTATTTAGCAAGCGATAAAAAAATAGTTTTTAATGACTTAATAATTAGGTAAGTCATAGGTGAATAAAATGAAAAGTTGACAAAGCCTTCAGGCATAGCTGGATGCAGGTGCTCAAAGGACGTAAAAGACTTTTGTGAGGTCGCAGATCTATTCCCTCTGTGTTGGGCTTTACTGTCAGGCACGACCTTCCCTCTTGGTACTGCTGTGGCTTTCTGCTACCTTCAAGCTTAGGCACCCCTGAGTAAAGAAATTTTCTATTAAATCAGTATGTCTAGCAAAAGGGCTAAGGCTGACTGACCCTCCTTGGCCAGCTTGGGTCACTTGCCTATCCCTGAATCATGAATCAAAGTTCCCAATCCCGAGGTGCATTGACTGCAGCTGGGGGGAGGGTGGGGGACTGGCTGCCTTGCCTATTTGTTCCTTTGACCCGGCTCATCCCAGAAAAGGGCCACATGTCCTCCTTGACTTATAGTATGCTGGGGATCAGCCATTGTTCAAACAGAGGCCTGGAATCCACTGAGTGGCCAGGTCTGGTTCAGGAGCTCTCTCGTGGAGCCAGAGAACTGTCCCCTTTGTCCTGGTCACAGTGGCTACGACTAAGTTGGGATAATACCCCTCAGGGCCATACGCTGCCCCTTGGCTCCTTGCAGGCTGGCTTCTGTATTACCCAGGCTGTGAGCCCACTGGGGGCCCCTGCATCCGATGAACAGCCTCTCTCTCCACAGGTTGATCCCCATCCTGGTAAATGGGATGAAATACTCAGAAATTGACATCATTTTGCTCAAGGTCAGTCAGGGCCCACTGCTGGGCACAAACGGACAGATGAGGGCTGGGGCCTTGAGGCTGGGGGGCCCTGGTGGTGCTTAGTGATCTGCTCGGCCCCACAGGGGGACGTGGAGGAAGATGAGGCAGTCCCGGACAGTGAGCAAGACATCAAGCCACGATTCCATAAGTCACGCACAGTGACGCTGCCCCATGAGGCTGAGCGGCCTGATGGCTCGGAGGACGCAGAGGATGATGATGATGACGATGCTCTGTCCGACTGGAACCTGAGTGCGTGGCCTGGCCTGTGGGGGCTGGGAGGTGGGGGCGGCAAGCCTAGGGGCTGCCTCTCAGGAGGTGATGAGACAGCCTACTCAGAGCAGATCATGAAGATTCGAATCATGATCTCTGATCCTGGGGGTAGAGTCTTGGTAAAGCCCCTCAGGAGCTTGGCAGCCTGTCCTAAGGGCCTCCCTGAGCCTGCCCCCACATTTCCCCTCCCGTCCCAGGGAAGTGCTCGGCAGCTGCGCTGGACGTCTTGGCCAACGTCTTCCGGGAGGAACTGCTGCCTCACCTACTCCCCCTGCTCAAGGGCCTCCTCTTCCACCCTGAGTGGGTGGTCAAAGAGTCAGGCATCCTTGTGCTGGGCGCCATCGCTGAGGGTGAGTGGCCCCACTGGCCTGGTAAGGCCCGACCTCAGCGTCCCGTGCTGGTGTGAGACTGTATGGAGCTGGCCCAGGCAGGGCTGTGTTGTGTAGCTGTACGGCATGGGTGATGTCATCTGCAGGCTCTCTCTCAGAGGTCTGCTCAGTCTCTGGGCCTGAATGGAACCTCCAGACCCCAAAATGTGAGCCCTCCCTTTAATTCTCAGAGATCGCAATTCTCTGAGGTGGTCAGTGCAGTGATGACTACAACAATGATAGGGGCAGCCTGGTCCCGCAGGCTCAGCACAGCCCGATGAGGTGGGGTGTGTAGATGGGGAAATGAGTAGGGTTGGGGCAGAGAGATTGACACCACTTGCGCTGTCACCCTGGGGTGCAGCTGGGCTGGCTCCCAGCTACAGGGCTGGCCTGTGAGATCAGTGATGTGCAGTGAGGTGTGTACACAAACTTCACATGATGCTCTGTCCTGGGCACGGCTTTCGAGCTCCCTTCGTCCTGATGGGATGTACAGCTTGAATACCTGAGGGCTTTGTGAGTGTGTTACATGTGTCACTCGTGACCGCCTCAGCATCCAGGCCTGTCATAAAAAGTTCAGACACGGTAGCAGGAGCCTTCGCCCTGGAGAGCTTTTAAAATTTATCCAAGGAAAGACTTCCTTATATAATAAGTGCAGTGTGTGTTATGGTAATATGTGTGTATATGTTCACAAGCTTCATTAGGTGTTCTGGGGAAACATAATGGGAAAAGATTTGGAGGAATTGACCCACAACTGGTAAAAATAGATCTTGGGTTTTGGATTATTAGGTGGCGTGCTACTATCTGCGTTCTCTAAACAAGAAATATGTTCATGGTTTTTTAAAAAGGAGATGAAGGACACCTGGGTGGCTCAGCGGTTTAAGCGTCTACCTTCGGGTCAGGGCATGATCCTGGAGTCCTGGGATCGAGTCCCACATCGGGCTCCCTGCATGGAGCCTGCTTCTCCCTCTGCTTCTGTCTCTATCTCTCTGTCTTTTATGAATAAATAAATAAAATCTTTTTTTTTTTCTAAGATTTTATTTATCCATTCACGAGAGAAACAGAGAGAGAGAGAGAGAGAGAGAGAGAGAGGCAGAAACAGGCAGAGGGAGAAGCAGGCTCCACACAGGGAGCCCAATGCGGGACTTGATCCTGGGTCTCCAGGATCACGCCTGGGCTGAAGGTGGCACCAAACCGCTGAGCCACCCAGGTTGCCCTAAATAAATAAAATCTTAGAAATAAAAAGAAGATGAAAAATAGAAAACTCAAAAACATCCAAGAAATGTTTCAGAAAAGTAGTTGGAGCAGCTAGCTGGCTCAGTCGGTGGAATGTGTGATTCTTGATCTTGGGGTTGTGAGTTTGAGCTCCACATTAGGCATAGAGCTTAAGTTTAATTTTTTAAAATTTTATTTATTTATTTATTTATTTATTTATTTATTTATTTATTAATTATAGTCACAGAGAGAGAGAGAGAGACACAGGCAGAGGGAGAAGCAGGCTCCATGCACCGGGAGCCCGATGTGGGATTCAATCCCGGGTCTCCAGGATCGCGCCCTGGGCCAAAGGCAGGCGCCAAACCACTGCGCCACAAGGGATCCCTGAGCTTAAGTTTAAAAAGAAAAGAAAAGAGGGGCGCCCAGGTAGCTCAGTTGGTTGAGTGTCTGACTCTTGATCTTAGCTCAGGCCTTAACCTCGGGGTTGTGAGTTTAAGCCCCACACTGAACGTGCAGCCTACTTAAAAAATAAAAATAGAGAAAATTTTAAAAAGAAAAAAGTACTTTCCATCCATTTTGGTCACTTGTGTTGCCTGGCCATTTGTGAATTAATGAGTGACCAGGATGGGGTGGACCCGATGGAGGGGAAAGGCTTGTTCTGATGCTGCTTCCTGTCCTGGCCCAACCTTTCACCTTTTCTGTACTGAGCTTTTGTGATTTTGCCTCCCGGCCTCAGTGTCCCGCATGTTAGGTGGGTGATCTCTCTCCAGGAGGGTGGGTGTGGCCAGGCCCAGCCGGGCTCAGGCTTGCCCTTGTCCTGGTCCTTGCAGGCTGCATGCAGGGCATGGTGCCCTATCTGCCCGAGCTGATCCCGCACCTCATCCAGTGCCTGTCGGACAAGAAGGCCCTGGTCCGCTCCATTGCCTGCTGGACACTGAGCCGCTATGCCCACTGGGTGGTTAGCCAACCACCTGACATGCACCTCAAGCCTCTGATGACAGAGCTGCTCAAGCGCATCCTGGATGGCAACAAGAGGGTGCAGGAAGCAGCCTGCAGGTGACTCTCGACCCCTGCCCCCACAGCCCCCACCCCTGCCCCCACTGGCTGCCTTCTGGGAAGTGATGACACTCATGACCCTTGACATCCTGCTGATTTCTGACGTATTCGTACTGGCTGATCCCAAGTGCATGTCCTCCCCGCACCCCTCAACCCCCCACCCCAGGGCCCAGCCCCACTTGTGACCACCCACTAAACCCCTTCCCCACTCCAGTGCCTTCGCCACCCTGGAGGAGGAGGCCTGCACAGAGCTAGTGCCCTACCTCAGCTATATCCTGGACACCCTTGTCTTTGCCTTCGGCAAGTACCAGCACAAGAACCTGCTCATCCTCTACGATGCCATCGGCACCTTGGCTGACTCTGTGGGCCACCACCTCAACCAGCCGGTGAGACCCCACAGCATCTCCCTCTCTTGATCCCCCTGCCCCTCTGCATCCAGTGACCTGGCGGCGACGCCGTGTCGCACGCCAGGGACATGGCCGTGACCTCAACAGGCAGACAGACAGACCTGGCCCCCGCCCTCGCCCTGCTCCCAGTCTAGCGGGGGAGACAAACAGTTATGAAACAGCGTGGTAAGTGCTGTGCTGGGGAAGCTCAGGGGCCTGCGGGAACCAGGAGTGCTGACCCCCAGGCTCTGAGGGGGTGGAGCAGGGTGGGGCGGGGCTAGGGACTGGTGAGAAGGGAATGGACCAGAAGGGCCTGGAGGTCCGGCTGGATGGCAAGGCCTTGTAGGGCCCCATGAGCCACTGAGATGCTCAGACCTCATCACTCAGGCAGTAGGCGCCTCTGTGTCATGGGGAGCCCTGCTGGTGCCAAGCTGCCACCCCCCACCCAGGGAGCCCCAACTTCTTGCTCCCTCTCTAGGAATACATCCAGAAGCTGATGCCTCCGCTGATCCAGAAGTGGAATGAGCTCAAGGATGAAGACAAGGACCTTTTCCCTCTGCTGGAGGTGGGTGGGCTCCAGGCCCTTTCCCAGAGCCCTGCCCCGTCCTTCCTGAGTTCACCTCTCCTGCCCTCCTCCCAACCAGTGCCTGTCATCGGTGGCCACTGCCCTGCAGAGCGGCTTCCTGCCCTACTGCGAGCCGGTCTACCAACGCTGTGTCACTCTGGTGCAGAAGACTCTGGCCCAGGCCATGGTGAGCATCCCACCACCAATACCCACCCCTGCTGCCCCGCTCCTCTGTAGCTGCCCGTAACCTGGGTCCCCTCGCCTTAACCTGCTTGCCTGCCCCATCTGTGCCCAGATGTACACCCAGCACCCTGAGCAGTATGAGGCCCCTGACAAGGACTTCATGATCGTGGCCCTGGACCTGCTCAGCGGCCTGGCTGAGGGCCTGGGCGGCCATGTGGAACAGCTGGTGGCCCGTAGCAACATCATGACGCTGCTCTTCCAGTGCATGCAGGTGGGTGGGCCCCTCGCAAGCTCTCTCGTTGCAGTGAAGACATAGCAGCCTGTGCAGATCACCCTGGGATGACTCAGGGCCCTGGTTGTGACTGAAGGAAATCAGGAGAAAGGGACCCATGGGGGGAGGAGGGGAGCCTATATTTATTTTAAAAAGTGATTCCAGTAAGATATGAATAAAGTCTCATTAAATGAGCTAACGACGTAGAAAATTAAACAGAGAAACAAGGGGCGCCTAGCTGGCTCGGTGGAGCATGGGACTCTTGATCTCAGGGTGGTGAGTTCTAACCCCATGCTGGGTATAGAGATTACTTAAAAAATGTGGGGGGGGGGGATATGAAAGCATAAGCTCCTCCAACTTTACACACACCCATGCACCCAGTGTATCGGGATGGGCCGCAGTTAGGCCTGCTCCCTGCTGTGGTGGTACCCTGACCAAGGCCCTGTGGTTCACTGTGTCCCAGGTTTATAGATGGGCCCCATGACAGGAAGTGTGCCAGGGTCAGGCTGTGCTCTGGGGCCCGCACCCCTAGCTGCCCTGCCTGAGGGATTACTCAGGATCCCAGCTGGTTGGGGGGCGGGGAGCCTTGCCACACTGACCCTGCTCTGACCCCTCAGGACTCCATGCCAGAGGTTCGGCAGAGCTCCTTTGCCCTCCTGGGAGATCTCACCAAAGCCTGCTTCATCCATGTCAAGCCCTGTATCGGTATGGAACCGTCTTCTCCTCACCCCGCGACCCCAGCTCTGGCCTCAAATGATGGAAAAAGATGACTTTGGGAGGATAATGACCAAACTGGATTGTATTCGTACTGTCTGATGGGGTCTGCCCGGCCAGGTCCAGGAGCTCACCCTGGCTTGCCCTCCTGCTCAGCACTCCTTTTTCTCCCCACCAGCCGAGTTTATGCCCATCCTGGGCACCAACCTGAACCCTGAGTTCATCTCTGTGTGCAACAATGCCACCTGGGCCATCGGCGAGATCTGCATGCAGATGGGTGAGTGCCCTGCAAGCTGACAGGCCCTACACCCACCCCCCCCCACCCCCACCCCCCCTCCTGTTCCTTCCTGGGGGCAAGACCCTGGCTGTGACTGACCGGTCCCCTTAAGAGAGCCCTGGTGCTGCTTGAGTATTGCAGCAGTTGGTGATGCAAAGAAGCCATTTCTGAGTACTTTCGCGGGGATGCTGCCAAATGCTTGGAAAAGGCATCTAGGATAGGGGTTTCTAAAGAGGCGGAATCAGGAGGCCTGTTCAGATTGGATTGTTCCTGACCTACTCCCCTCCCTGCCATGCACTTGGCTGAAAGGTCCGCTGGGATTGGTTGGGAGAATTTGGCCGCCTCCCTCCCCATCTACCCCCCCCCCCCCCCCCCCGGGCCCCATGGAATCTGGGTAATGTGGTCTAACCCTGCTGTTGAGCATGACTCCAAGGAAGCTTCTGGTGTCTGGAAGGTGTGGGCCTGTCCCTGGTTGGCCATGGGTCCAGAGCTGGGCACCAGCCGGAGAATGAGTTTTGTTCTCTCACTGGTTTCAGTTGGCCAGTGTCTGGGTGCAACTGGGGTCAGCATGGATGGTATGGGCCCTGCGGGGCTCTAACTAACTGGTCCCCCAGGGGCAGAGATGCAGCCCTACGTGCAGATGGTCCTCAACAACCTGGTGGAGATCATCAACCGGCCCAACACACCCAAGACGCTGCTGGAAAACACAGGTGGGCACCAGGCCTGAGCAGCTGCTGTCCCCTTACCTGGAATTGGGGTTCCCAGCTGGGAGGGGGGTGGTGAAGAGACCTCGGGAAAGAACAAGGGAAGGTGTCTGGGAAGAGCACCAGGGAAGCTGCTGGCCTCAGGGGAGTCCCTGGTAGGGCCTATTCCCTTGGGGCCCACGGGGCGGGGCTGGTGCCTCATGCCAGAGGCCCCGCCACGTACCGTCCCGGGGCCGCTCGGGGTTGCAGGTCGCCTGACGAGTCCCTCTGCCATTCCAGCCATCACCATTGGCCGCCTGGGCTATGTGTGCCCTCAGGAGGTGGCCCCCATGCTGCAGCAGTTCATCCGGCCTTGGTGTGTGCTCCCCTGTGTGGGGCCTGCGTATGGTGGGCTGGGCAGCTGGGGGGGTGGGGCAGGCCCGACCCGTTCCTTGCCTGTGTCCACCCCTAGATGCATGTCCCAGCTTGTCACCTGCTGAACCGCTGCCCCCCCCGCTCCCTCCCCCCCACATAGCTACATGCCCCACCCCAGCCCCGCTGCCCGCTGACCTGCTGCTCCCCACTGCCCCCCACAGATGCCCATCCTGCCCCAGCCCCGCCAGCTGACTGCCTGCCGCTCACCTCCCCCACAGGTGCACGTCCCTCAGGAATATCAGGGACAACGAGGAGAAGGATTCAGCCTTCCGAGGCATCTGCATGATGATAGGCGTCAACCCCGGGGGCGTCGTGCAGGTTGGGGCAGCCGGGCTTGGAGGGAAGGCACGGGGGCTGGGCTTGTGCAGCCCCTCACACAGGCCCTGTCATGTTTCAGGACTTTATTTTCTTCTGCGACGCTGTAGCCTCCTGGGTGAGCCCGAAGGATGACCTTCGGGACATGTTTTATAAGGTGAGCTCGTGAGCAGCAGGGTGGGGGTGGGCCTCTGGGGAGAGAGGCTGCACTCGGATGGCTCTGCCCCGGGGCCGCCCCTCACCCCCTGCCTCATCACAGATTCTCCATGGCTTCAAAGACCAAGTTGGGGAGGAGAACTGGCAGCAGTTCTCAGAGCAGTTCCCGCCTCTGCTCAAGGAGAGGCTGGCTGCCTTCTATGGGGTCTAGATGAGCATCACGACTGTCAGGTGAGGAGGCTGCATGCAAGGGGGGCCTTTGATTTGGGACGGGTTGGGGAGGGGTACAGGCCCTGACCCCTGCCTTTCCCCACAGGTTTCTGTCTGCGTCGTTGGAGGGGTTGCTGGGGAGCGCGCTGCGTCCAGAAGTCGCCGTGCCCTGGTCGAGGGGGGTTAGGGAGGAGTGAGCGGGACCCAAATCCAGACGCCTTCCCCGTCCACCTACCTGCCATGGGTGTGTGTGGTCTGCCGGCCAGCGGGCAGGTGGGTGGGGTCTCCACACTCATCCTACAAACAGGGGAGGGGGGGTGGGACTTCTTGGCAGCAAGGGCCCTTTGCTCTCAGTCGGGGTCACCTCAGGCAGCCCATTTGGGCCAGCCTCGTGGGAGGGAAGATTCAACACGGCCGACCAAATCCGGCTTAGGGTGAGGCAAGGGGAAAGCAGGCGGGGAGGGGGGTCCTTGTAGAGACACGTACACTCACATGTACACACGTGGACACACGCATGTGCGGCGCTGCAGCCAGCCAGGCTGGGCCAGCCGCCCCACCATTTCCCCGACTGCATGGAGACAGTAGAATTAGTGAACCCCTGAGTTAACCCGTAAGGCCTTCCGTGTAACCTGCATCTAGAGTTTAAGAAGCTTCTGCTGTTTTGCCGGAATTGGTGATTGGGGAGGGCTGGGTGGGTTGGGGGCCTCCGCCGGGACCCTGGGGCGGGGGAAGAGGACGGCTATCTCCGGGCCGCCCGAGTCAGCACGCGCACGCTTCGGACCTGCTCCGCACACTTCCTGCCAGCTCTGTGGCAGCCACAGCCTGTGTGTCCCCCTCCTTGCTCTGTCCCAGCCAGAAGAGTGGGGACTGCCAGAGTGGCTGGGTCTGGCCAGAGGTTGCCCATTCTTCACCCCCACCCCAACTGTGCTCCAGTGACTTTTGAAGACATTGGGCCAGGGTCTTTTTCCTGAAGAGAGCTGGGGGCAGCCAGAGCTGCTGACCCCCTACCCCCCTGCATCTCTTCATAAGCAAGTCTGTTTCAAGGGCAGTCTGTGTCTGTGCTGCTTAGAGCTCTCCTCTTAGGTTCCAGCCTGAATTTTAACTTGAGGGCTGGGGCCGGGGCATTTAATTGACGGGGCACAGAGGATGAAAGCTTCTGCTTTGCCAGCAAGAAGGAAATCAAGTGCTTTGGAGAAGTTGGTAACGCTCCCTGACCCCACTCTGTCCCTGGGGCTTCCTGTTCATCACTGCTCCCAGTGAGCTACAAGGCCCCACCAGATAGGGGCAGTGTTCTAGGGAACCTTCTGGGATTGGTTGGGGATACAGTCAGTGTGGGAGGCACCCCTAGAGGGGGGGCATGGTTATTTCCCAGTTGGCCTCAAAACTGAATCGGGCCCTGCAGCCCCCTTAATGTTTCCCTTTTTTTCCCCTTCTCTACTTTTACTTTTCTGGGGGCCCTTTTGGGGGATTTATGGGGCTTTGACTGGATTCCTACATCCTGGGGCTTGTTCCATTCATCCCTGCAGGGCCCTGGACCCAACCCCATCATAGCCCTGTGTCTTCCCCAGACAGGGTCAAGCCCTGCCTCTATTCCAAGGGACACTTGGTGCACATTCCATAAACTCAGCAGGCTTCCCTACCCTGTGAAACTCCAGCAGGTCTCTGGAAGCCATTTGTTAGAAAAGAAAAAAAAAAAAAAGAAAAAAATTAGGTACCATTTAATTTTCTGGTAATCCAGTTCTTTGGAGCATCCTCTGCTGGGTCTTGGGGTGTGTGGATGGATTGGGTGTCTGATGGGATTTGTAACCCCTTCTCCACCCAGGATGGGGGGCTCTGGCCACCTTCAGGGAAGGGGAGCCTGGTTCTAGTTTTTTCTTTTCTTCTTCTTCTTTTTTTTTTTTAAGAAAACTATTTAATTTTTTAATTTATTTTTGGTTGATTTTTGCACAACGAAGTTTCAGCTTCTCAACCCTCTCCCCTGCCCAGGGCTGCAGACCCTGACTGGCCTGGATCTGCAGTCCCTCTTTGTCCCACATCCCTCTCTCCCCCTCCCCCTCTTCCTCCTACGGGCTCCAGGGTCTGTCCATTTGTTACTGTGCTGTGCTGGGGATTGGCGCCGAGGTGGCGTGAGATTCCACTTGTGTAGAACTTTGTTGAGTAAAGATCAGTTTCTTGTGAAACCCTTGGCTTCCTGTATCCTTGGCTTTGGCAGTAGAGAAAAGATGTGTGTGTGTTGGGACGCCTTAGAAATGGAGGTGCACAGGATTCAAGAAATAATTCTGGGAGCAGGGAAGTAAGCAAGCATTAACCAGGCACATTTCTTGCGACCCCAAGCCTCATTTTGATTCCCCGTAAAATGGGAAGGTGAATGTGAATGACAAAAGATTAAATGTGATAATATACACGTGTCGGGTGTCCCCCTGAACCTAATTACAGCTCCTTGAACATCAAGGTCAATTTAAAAGGGAGCCATTAGTGTTACAGCCCAGGTTCAAGATCCCATCTGCCTTAGACTAAACTAAGGGGCAAAGCCTTGCAGCACTCTCATCTTTAACCTCAAAACTCTGGGTCACTGGGCAGGTTAGACATTTTCGAGAAAGCTTAGCTGAGCACTGGCCTGTGGGAGGTGCAATAAGGAAGGGTGAAGCAAATGAGAAATTGCTAAATTCTTGGGGGGACACAGCCTCAGAATAAAACCTTGTTGCAACCTCAACATGGCCGAAGGTCGCCTGCCTCGACTTGGGAAGACAAAAAGCTGACACGTGTACCCACCCAGCTTCCCTTCAACAAACGAGTGCATTTTAGAGAACAGGAGATAATGAGCGAAACAGCGACATGTCCCACAGAGAAAAAGCCGGCGCGGAGGGGAGAGCGAACGCTGGGACAACGGTCGGCTTTACAGGAGGGTACTGTGAGGTCTCGGCGGAGGGACCCGAGCAAGGAGCCACTGGCTGCCCGAAGCGAGGCCGCACAGCCAGCGCTGGGGCGTTTATATGGATCGGTTAACACGGCCTGGCTCAAAAAGAGGCTTTCAGGAAATAAGGGATAAATACGATTTTAGGTAAGAGAACTTGAGGCCTCTGCGGTCCAGCTGCACGTGCCGGCTCCGGAAGCAGAGGAGCTGGAATCCCCGTACGGCCCAGGCGGCGAGCTCGGGGGCGGCGCTTCTAAGCTCAGCGGCGCCGAGAGTGCCTTGGCCAGCGCCGCGCCGCAGCCAGCCGCCCTCGCATCAGCCCCGGCGCGGACTCCTGCTTTAACAGGCGCTGGAAGCAGGAATCTGCGTTTTCCAGCCCAGGGCCGCCGCAGCTGCACCGCGGGAAGCCTCAACACTGCAGGATTCCAGGGTCCGGCCGGTTTCCGCGCGTGCCGCTCGCTTCCGGCCGGCGCCAGCGCGTCATCACGCGGCGCCGGAAGTGCCTTCGCGCTGCCTTGGAGACGGGACGCGGGGCCCTCGGCTGACACTGCCCGGCTGGCCGCGCCCACCCGGTCGCCATGGAGCTGCCCCCTGGGCCACGAGACGATCCCCGCGCCTGGGACGATGACTCGGAGCCGGAGCCGGAGCCGGACCCCGACGCGCAGGCCGAGGCTTACGTGGCCCGAGTGCTTAGTCCGCCGAAAGCGGGGCAGGCGCCCCTGCGCGCCCCTTTGCTGTCCGCGCCAGTCGCGTCCCCTGGCGCCCTGGAGCCGCGGGCGGCGTCCAAGGGTCCGCCCGTGGGGGTCCCGGGACTGCTCAGCCTTCCTCCGGAGCTGCTGCTCGAAATCTGCGCCTACCTAGACGCGCGCCTGGTGCTCCACGTCCTCCCGCGCGTGTGCCACGCGCTGCGCGACCTCGTGCGTGACCATGTCACCTGGAGGCTACGCGCGCAGCGCCGCGTACGCGCGCCCTACCCAGTTGTGGAAGGTGCGCGCGCCTGGGGGCCGGGGTCGGCTGCCCAAGTTAGGCTGGGGTGCTGTGAGCACAGCCTGGAGCAGGCTTCCTGGTTGTCCTGGCTTGGGTGGACGCTGAGGTAGTCATCGATGGCGACAAAGCCCCTGACCTCTGGGTGCACCATGAGCCAGACGCTTGGGGTCCTGGGTCTGTGGAAATCTACCCTGGAGGGCTGGGGTCCCTGAACTCAGAATCCAGCGATGCTCAGGATTGGGGTCTGGTGGTACCAGGGCCTTCACTGCTGGCTGGGGGTTGACACAGGGACTTGAAGTCTCAGCTGTTGGACTCTCTTGGGGCTCAGAATAAGGCCAAGAATCCTCTGGGTATAGATGCTGAACTAGAACCTGGTGATGCCAAAGCTCCTCATCCTTACAGTCTTGACCTAGGTAGGGGCGAAGCATGGGCCAAAGGCTCAAGCCTCCAACCTTTGATCCAAACCTAGAGGTTTGGATCCCTGGCACCAGCAATCACACCCTAGCCCAGGGTCTAGCCTAGTCTAGAGGCTGGTGGTAATTTCTCCTCTCCCTGAGGTCAGATCCCTGGGGAATAAGACAGCTTGGGGACCTTGAATTGATGGGGCTGTCCTGAACAGCATGACAAACAGTTGCTTGAGCCTCATTATACCACTGAATCTCTGCACCTAGGCCTTGAGTTCTACATCTTGACAAGGCCCCCAGGTTTACAGATACTAATTTGAGAACACTTCCCTGGGTTTGGTTAAGATTATGGAGGCAAAACATCCTAGTTCCGATGTCTAGCCTGAGGGTTGAGGCTGGACCTTAACACCCTGAGGCTATTATCCTCCACATTTGCGTTGGGGTTTGAGGCCTGCAAAGGTGATCCCGAGGCTCCAGTTACCCAATCTTTGGAAACTGGGGTGAGTAGTCCTACCTCCTTGGAAGGTGGGTGGCTGATGGTCCCAAAGCTAGATCCTGGGCCTTCTTGGGTGGGGTGAGGGATCCAAGTGAGGTTTTCTCCAAGTCTGGGGAAGGCTGGGCTTCCTGGAAGCCAAGGGTGGGCTTGGACAGCTGGTGTCGATGTCAGGATTCCTGCCCACTGGGGACCCCACTCCTGATGCCCCACAGAGGAGGACTTTGACTGGCCAACAGCGTGCATTGAGTTGGAGCAACACCTGTCGCGCTGGGCAGAGGATGGGCGCTGGACTGAGTACTTCTGCTTGGCTGATGGGCACTTTGCTTCCATTGACTCGGTCCTGCTGCTCCAGGTGAGGTGGGGGATCGGCGGGGGGGGGGCAGCCAGGGGGGGCCTGGGTGACTCTGACAATACTACCTCTCTTCTCAGGGTGGTGCGCTTTGTTTGTCGGGCTCCCGGGATCGCAATGTCAACCTGTGGGACATGCGGCAGTTGGGGGTAGAGCCCAGCCAGGTTCTAGTCAAGGCCCTGGGAACCGAGAAGAACAGCACCCACAAGGTGAGGGCTTAGGGGGCCAGGTGAGGGCAGGAGGGGGTGAGGCCTGGGGAGGATGCCATGATTAAGGGCATGGGTTTTGGCATCAGATGTAATGGAATTAAACCCTGCTCTGCCATTGTTAGTGTGGCATCGGGTGAGATGTAGGACTTTTGTGGGCCCCTATTTCTCTGTCTAGGGGTCAGTTAGGAGGAGGATGAATGAGATGAATATGCCCTGAGAGCTTCCCTTAGGCTGGAGTACACAGCAGGCACGCTGTAGATGTCAGGTGTACCTTGAGAGGCACAGGGCAGAGCAATGGTGAGGCTGCCCGCCGTGGGGATCACAAAGCTCTGAGCATGGCTGTCATCTCACGAGAAGTGGCCATGGAGGAACACCACCACCACCACCAATCATTGAGGTGGTCTAGGTCGGTGGCCAAGAGCTTGGTCTCAGAGCTAGGCCACTGGGTTCAGATCCCCACTCTGCTACTCCCTGGCTGTGTGACCTTGGGCAAGGGACTCAACCTCTCTGTGCTCCACTGTCCTCATTACAGTACTCTCTCCACAGAGTCTGGGGAAGAATAAGTTAGTCATCAGCCAGTGCTTTGTGCCTATTAGCTCCTGAGGCAGGGGCTGTTTTTTGTGCCCATTTTCCCAATGAAGAACTTGAGGAAGGGCACTTCCCTTGCCCAGGTCATGGAGGGGAGGACCCATCCGTAATCACACTGTTAGGTGGCCTCAGACCACCACTGGTGCTGAGCCTCGCAGGGACCTGACATAGGAATATTATTCTGTGTGGATGTGCACGTCCTGCACTCTGAAGTCAGACAGACCCATAGACCTAAGTCCTAACCTCTACTTGGAGCTGACTTGCTCTGGATTCTTAGGTCAGTTGTCTCCCTCCTCTGACCCTCAATTTTGTTACCTCTGAAATGAGGGATGATGACATGGGTCCGGTCTGCAGGGCTGGGTGTGGTCGCTGGCAGCGCTGGACCACCGCGTGTGCTCTGGTTCCTGGGACAGCACGGTGAAGCTCTGGGACATGGCAGCAGATGGGCAGCAGTTCGGCGAGATAAAGTGTGTGGGGTCCTGGGCAGGGAGGCGGGGCAGGGCTGGGTCCTGCCTACTAACAGCCTGAGCCTTGTGCTCCTTGTGTTCCCAGGGGCAAGGCAGCTGTGCTGTGCTTGTCCTACCGGCCTGACATCCTGGTGACTGGCACCTATGACAAGAAGGTGACCGTCTACGACCCCAGAGGTGGGCTGGGGGCCCTGGAGCCTAGGTGGGGAGAGGAGGGCTGCCTGGAGTCTCCAGGGTCATGCCGGGGAAGGGGACACTTGGACCTCATCCCCGCCTGGCTGGGGTGACGGAGTCATAACAGTTCCTGACCACTCCAAGTGGCCTGTGCTGGGGCAACAAAGACAGCTGGTGGGGAATGGGTGTTGGGGCAGAGGCAGCCTCCTCCACCTGGGTGTTGCAAGGGATGGGAGGGCTCCCAGAGGAGGGTCCTCTGAGTGTCAATACTGTGGGAGGTGGAGCAGCCCCTAAGAACCTTGGTTCCCCACTTCCTAGCTGTCAAGCTTGAACCTCAGTTTCCCCATCTGTAAAATCTGGATAATAACTCTGGCCCCGTAGGGTTAATAGGAGATGACAGAAAGAACCTCAGTGGATTAAACATTAGTTTACATAAGAAGCCTAGGATAAACAGTGCCCAGCATACATGCCTTTTCTGTTGCTTCTTTCTTTATCCATTTGTACTGTAACTGAAGGGCTGGGGGTCTTCACCCAGGTGGAGCCAGAGGGGGTGGGGGGTCACGGTGGAGGCTTGTCTCAGACCCGCCTGCAGGCGGAAGCATTTTATGCTGGGACCTGCTGAGGCCTGCACTGTACTGAGAGCAGATGGGGTTGGGACGGCAGGCGGGAGAGGGTGCTGAGGGCTGGGGGTCCTGGGCGGCCCACCTCCTGCAGGGACAGGACAGGAGAGAGACAGGATCACATGCGGGAAGGGATGCGGGCGGGAAGAGCAGACCAAGGGTTGTACCAGGTGGGATAGGGGCCCTGGGGCCCAGTGGAGGCCGGGCAGCCTCTGAGGGGCTCTGATGTCTCCCTCCTCCCCGCCTCACTCGCGAAGTCGGCCCGGCCCTGCTGAAGAGCAGGCGGCTGCACTCAAGTGCGGTGCTGGCGCTGCTGGCGGACGACCGGCACATCATCTCGGGCAGCGAGGACCACACGCTCGTGGTGTTTGACCGCCGAGCCAACAGCGTCCTGCAGCGACTGCAGGTGGGCCCTCCCCTGGGGCCCAGAGGGACCAGGCTGGGGCTGGGCCTGGCCTCAGCTGCTCTGTCCCGCATCCCTCCCACAGCTGGACTCCTACCTGCTCTGCATGTCCTACCGGGAGCCCCAGCTCTGGGCTGGTGACAACCAGGGCCTGCTGCACGTCTTCGCCAACCACAGTGGCCGCTTCCAGCTTGTCCGGGTCTGCCAGGGTTCCTGCCCATGCCCGACCATCCCCGGGCCTCCTCCCTACCTCGTGACCCCTGGGTGGGCTGACCGTGGGAGAGCCCTTACCTGAGTGTCACCTGTCCCTCCTTTCTGCAGTCTTTTGACGTGGGCCACAGGTCTCAGATCACAGGGATCAAACACTCACTGGGGGCCTTGTACACCACGTCCACTGACAAGACCATCCGGGTGAGGCCCCTAAGACAGGCGCCTCCCTACCCTACCCTACCCCTGGCAGCTGAGGTACACTCATGACCTTTGCCTGTTGGCCCTTGCCAGGTGCACGTGCCCACGGATCCACCAAGGACCATCTGCATGCGAAGCCACAACAATGTGCTGAATGGGGTAAGACCCTGCCTTATGCCCCCTGCCCGGCTGCCCAGAACGCCCCTGACTACCTATGTCCCTGCCCTCCCCAGATCTGCGCTGAGGGCAACCTGGTGGTGGCTGCCTCCGGGGGCCTATCGCTGGAGGTCTGGAGGCTGCAGGCCTGAGCTGCCAGACGTGGAAGTGGCGGTGGATCTGCCGGCCCACAGGCTGGGCCGCAGCCTCTGTTCTCGGGGGACCTTCCCCCGTGTTGGTGCTGTCTTTGCCTTCTCCCAAAGCCCTGAGGCACATGGGGTCCGGGCCATGGTGAGGCAGGGTCCTTGGGCTGTGCCCCACGCCAGGGAAGGTGAGGTTGTTCAGGCCCACCCAGGGGACGGCTCCCTCCCCTGGGCCCTGTTTTTGTTAAGGTTTGGATACCTGCTTTCCCTTGAGAGCGAAAGAGAAATAAACCTGATGTACTGGTGTCACCTGAGGACTCCGCCTGTGCTTGCTTGGGACTGGGATGTGCGGGGCATGTGTCCGTGGAACAGTCATAAAAACCTTGGTGGCAGCCGCTGTTTTATCCAGGTGTAATGTACCTGTTCGAGGGCCTTTCTGCTATCATGGTCACGTGTGTGTGTCACTGGGGAGGGGATGTGGCTGTGTGTTACAGTAACCCTGTGTGCTGGTGGATGGGGGTGTGTGTGAGGAAGAAGGAGACTCTTGAGGATGTGTGCACATTTGTACAATGGCACCTGCGTGTGACATGGAGGGGTGTGTGATGTGTGGTGGCACTCTACCCTAGAGTAGACTGGGACTCTGACCCTAGCTGTGTTTGTGCAGTGGGCCAGGAGATCTACTAACCTACCCCATTGGTGTGGGAGGAAGAGGGGTGGGGAAGGTGCATGCTCTTCCCTCCAGGGGGGCCAGGATGTGTGTGCTGCTGGGGCCACAACCCTAGAGTAGGCAGGGGAGGGAGGCTGTCTGCAGGCCCCCCTCTGCCCCCACTGAAGCCTGGCTAAGCCACGTCCTGAGGATCATTCACTTCATTTTTATTGAGGCCATCTGGGTAGTCAGGGCCATGAAGGTCACAGGATGGTGCAGGGCTTCTTCTCCTTGAAGGGGTTGGTGGCAGCTGGGATGCCCACAAGGAAGGGGTCACTCTTGGCCTGCTCCGTGCAGAACTGCAGCAGGTCGGCAGCCGCCTTGGACACCTGCAGGCCAGCCTGGTCAGTCGGGCCTGGGCTGTCCACCTGCCCCCTCACCCAGACCTGCCCATGCCACCCTGGTCCTCACCTTCACGCGGTCGATGCCTGCCTCCATCCGCAGCTGCTCCACAGCCCGGCGGGCCTGCCCGATGTCGCTGCCAATGGCCACCTTGCTGGACATCTGTGGGGAGAGTGAGCAGGGTCAGAGGCATGAGGTTCAATTCCAGACCCTGAGCCATACAGCTGAGAGTCCCTTAACTGCCTCCTGTGTCCCCCGGGGACTGTGGGAAAGGGGTGGTGGTTCCCCAACCCATCAGGACCACATACTTCAGCTAAGGACTCCGGCTGATTCCTGACTGCTCAGTCCTTCAGCAGCCCGGCTCTGGCTCCCTCCCCTGCCAGCCTGGCCTCTCCTGCCCCCTCCTCCCCTCCCCCCGCAGAGACTTTGAAGCCAGGACACTCATGGAGTGAAATGTCACCACGAGCAGCAGCTGCCTCAGCTGAGGGGGTCCCTGCCCCAGGGGGCCCAGTGGCTGCCCTGGTGTCACATGTCACCTTGGCTGGGGGAGTGGAGGGGGCCCCAGCCTCTTACTGCCCTGGTTAAACCTCAACTAATGGGCCCCAATAAGCCTCTTTTGGCAGCCTCTGCACCACCCACCCCCCCCCCCGCCAATACAGAGTATACCCTGGCTCAGGTGCAGCCCTGCCTCTCCACTCCATCTACACTTATCCACAGATAACTCTGTCCACTTGCTTATGCTGATGGCTTCCTCTGTCCCCATCCTAGTACCTTCCCTGATTTCAGATCCATCCAAAGAACTTCCTGCCTGCTCAGTCTGTCATCCTGGTGTCTCAGGTGTTTGCTGGTAGCTCAGCTGAACTCAGGACTATCTACCCCCTCCAGCCCCGCCCCCAAACTCATCACCATCCACTCAAATGCCCTGGGGCCCAAATCTTGGAACTCCTTCAATCCTCCCTTTCTGGAGTCCCGACATCTGATTCTTTCTCAGGACCCATCAGATCGACTTCAAATTAGGTTCTCAGTCTGGTCACTCCATGTCTGTTGGCATGTCCCAGGTCCTGCTCCCACCTCTGTGGCCGGGACCAGTGCAGTCGCCTCTGCCCTCGTCCCCCCTGCCCTGCCCTTCCCCACTGCCTCCATTCTCAAGGCAGCCAGTGGGGTCTGGTAAAAAAGAAATCACTTTACAACATGGATAAACCTTGAGGTCAGGTCATATATTAAGTAAAACAAGCCAGCCACAAAATGACCAATAACCTATGATCCTATGTGCGGTCCCTAGAGGAGTCAAATTGAGAGACAGAAAGTAGATGGTGGGGTGGTCAGCACTGGGAGAGGGAGGGGAGGGAGATTTAGTGTTTAATGGGGACAGTTTCAGTTTCGGATGATGAAAACACTTCAGAGATGGATGGCGGTAACGTTTGTACAACAACATGAGTGTGCTTAATGCCATAGAACTATACACTTTATTATTTTTTTAATTTTTTATTTATTTATGATAGTCAGAGAGAGAGAGAGAGAGAGGCAGAGACACAGGCAGAGGGAGAAGCAGGCTCCATGCACCAGGAGCCCGACGTGGGATTCGATCCCGGGTCTGCAGGATTGCGCCCTGGGCCAAAGGCAGGCGCTAAACCGCTGCGCCACCCAGGGATCCCAGAACTGTACACTTTAAAATGGTTATGATGGGGCAGCCCGGGTGGCTCAGTGGTTTAGTGCCACCTTCAGCCCAGGGCCTGATCCTGGAGGCCCGGGATCAAGTCCCACGTCAGGGTCCCTGCATGGAGCCTGCTTCTCCCTCTGCCTGTGTCTCTCTCTCTCTCATGAATAAATAAATAAAATCTTTAAAACAATAAATAAATAAAATGGTTACACGTTTTATGTTTTATATAAATATAAATACACATACGTATACATATTGTGTATATATGTATACGTAAATAAAATTTTTATTTTTAAATATTTTTTATTTTTAAAAAATAAAAAAAATGACTTAATACAAGTTTTAAAAATTGGAAAAAAAAATCGGAGTGTTTCAGTCCTTTTTAAAACTCTCCAATGGTTTCCCAGCCTCTTAGAATAAACCATCTTCCTTACTACAGCTGAGGGCACTCTGCTCTAGTACCTTCTATCTGCTCTGAATTCACTTTTTTTACAGGTTTTATTTTTAAGTCACCTCTACATCCAATGTGGGGCTTGAAGTCACAACCTCGAGATCAAGAATCACATGCTTCACTGACTGGGCCAGCCAGGCACCCCCGAATTCACTGATCAACCTCTTTCCCTCCTTCATTCCTCATGGATCACCCTCATGCCCTCGTGTGGGCTCATTCATTTGTTCAGCCTATGTGCTGAGATCACAGTATGTGCTTGCCACTGCATAGAGTAAGAGAAACAGGAGTGAAACCAGACAATCCTGCTCACAAGGAGCAGCCGTTCTAATTAGGGAGGGACACGCAAAAGCAAACAAAATGTATCAAGTGCTTTGAAAGACAATGACAAGGGATGCATGCGTGGCTCAAAGGTTTAGAGCCTGCCTTTGGCCCAGGGCATGATCCTGGAGACCCAGGATCCAGTCCGACATCAGACTCCCTGCATAGAGTCTGCTTCTCCCTCTGCCTGTGTCTCTGTCTCTCTCTGTGTCTCATGAATAAATAAATAAAATCTTAAAAAAAAAAAAAAAAAGAAAGACAATGACAAGCAAGGTAAGGGTGGAAACAGGTGATAGGAGCAGGCCTCTTGGATGAGGTAGTATTTAGACAGAGGCTCAGAGGACAAGGAGCTTGAGAAGAGGGTTTCCAGGCAGAGGGAATAGCAGGTGCATCATCCCTTGGTCAGGAGATGAGCTTGGCGGGTTCTAGGAGAGCGAGGAGGCCAGTGTGGCTGGAGAGGAGGAAGTGAGGGCCAGTGGAGAGAGATGAGGGAATGGAGGGAATTGAGCAGGCATCTTCACAGGCCAGGGTGAAGACCTTAGGTTTTACTCCGAGGGAGAAGCCACCATAAGAGAGTTTTAAAAGGAATGATGTATCTGGCTTCTGTTTAATGAGCTCTCTGGCCACAGCTGGGAGATGGATTGGAGGGAAGGTAGCCCAGCGTGGAGGCTGAGAGAATGGAGAGAAGCATCTGGATACAAATACCCAATCAGAATGTTGTACATCTAAAACTAATAGAATATGTTAATTTTATCTCAATAATAATAAAAAGGCACCTGGAATTGGGACCTATTTTGTGGGCAGAACTTGGCGGAGGTGCTGAGGGATGGGTGAGAACAAAGGAGAGAGGTCAAGCTCAGTTCTCCAGTGTTGGGTCTACTAGGTGCATGGAGGGCTTATTTGCTGAGTTGAGGGCTTTTTGATGAGATGTGGAAGACTGCAGGGAGATCAGCGTTAAGTGGAGTGGGAGCTGAGGTGGTGAGTTTGAGATCCAAGTGGGGACTGTCAAAAATGTCAGGGAGGATGTTCTCTTCCTCCAGTTAAGTGGGCTAATCTCTGACCTCAGAACTTTTGCACTGGCAGTTCTCTTTCCCATTGGGGGATGGTGGGGGAAAGGCCTCCCCAAATCTGCACATATGGGGCCTTTCTTGGCTTTCTGGCCTTGGCTCAAATGTCACCTCCTTGGTGTCCTTCCCTAACCACCTGTCCCTGCAAATAAGGCCATCAACCCCTTCAACCACCCCTACCTCAAAAACACATCATGTTTGAATCCTCAATAGCACTAATCACTATTGTGGTTAGCTTTACTAGCTCCCCAATCAAACTATGGACTCCAGGAGGGCAGGGTCTGCATCTTGTTCACTGATAAATCTGAGTCGCCAAACACAGAGCCCAACGTATGATATAGACTCCATAAATTATAAAGTGCCTGGTTAAAAGATTCCCCCTGGACCAAACCCTATGCAGGGCTAGGAGGACCCATGAGATACAGACCTCACCTTCGAGGGTCTCACAGTCTTGCTGGAGGGAAAGAGAGGTCAGCCCTGGATCCCAGAGGAGGTCCCTTACCCAGAGGACGGTCAGGGAAGGCTTCCCAGAAGTGACGGCCGCAACTACCAGGGGAAGACCAGAGGGTTACGCAGCATGTGGAGGCTCTGGTACGGACAGCGATCACTACACCATTTGATGAGAGACGCTCAGGGCCAGAAATTATCTGACATTTCCTGATGACTCGAATCCTGTCCTAGGGCGACGTCTAAGAAGCCATCCTCCTTCCCAAAGGGACAGAAACGAATGGGAAAGCGCCGCGCAACGCGGTGGGTCTCCAGCAGGCGGCAGTGAAAGCAGGACTCTTCATTCATCTCGGGCTGACAAGACGCGAAACAGGCAATAACGGCTCCTCGCGGCTTCCATATTACGGAAACGCATGCGCAAACATGGCCGCGCCCTGGATTGTGGGGCTCAAAGAGTCACGTGACTGAGCAACTTCCCGTCCCCTTCTGCAGGTTTTCCAGAGCCCTACTTCCTGCACTGTCATATAGAAGCGCGTGCCGGGGCTTAGTGCGTTTCGAGGCCGCTGGAGGCCTGGTCTGGGCGGCTGTGATCTGAGAGTGCGGCCGCGGGAGCATGGAGGGTCTTCCGGAAGGGAAGGCACCCGCGGCGGCGCTGGCCGCTGTGCTGAAGCATAGCTCGGCGCTGCCCTCCGAGAGCTCCCAAGTCCGAGGCTACGACTTCAGCCGCGGCGTGGACTACCGTGCGCTACTGGAGGCCTTCGGCACCACTGGCTTCCAGGCCACCAACTTCGGGCGCGCAGTGCAGCAAGTCAACGCCATGGTGAAGCCTGGGGCGGAACTTCCTGGGTTGAGGGGGTGTGGCCTCCAGTAGCGGCAATGCGGTACTGGGGGGCGGGGCTCCCTTGAGAAGGAGGCGTGCCCTTTGTCGGGCGGCCCAATAGGTGGAGAGAGGCAGGGTCCATTCTGGGCAGCGGTTTCCGTGCTGGGGAGAGGACCTTGTGCCTCCCCATCTCCATAGCATCCTACCATCAGGATGAGGTTGGGACTGATGCTAGATAGGAGGCGGGTTGTAGGTAAGGAGTGAAGTGTTCTGAACGGTGCGGTTGAGGAGGAGCCTCAGTCAGGGCGGGGTCTGGGCTCAGATTTGCTTTTTCCAAAGGGGAAAGTGACCAGGCCTGCAGAGGTAGTGCTCTCCAGTTCCTTGAAAGGGGAATAAAACCTGAGCGCGTGCCTTGAGATTTGGGCGGTGAATGGGGCCGAGCCTGCGCAGGGGGCGTTCGTTCCTTGGCTTCAGGTATTCCAAGTAGAAGTGTTTCCTTATTCCTGAGTGGGCAGGCCCCGGGGCTGGAGTCTGATCCTGAAACCCACTTGGAGCCCTCGGGCTAGAGTTTGGGGCCAGAGGGTAACTTGACTCTGCCCTTACACCTAGATAGAGAAGAAACTAGAGCCGCTGTCGCAGGATGAAGACCAGCATGCAGACCTGACCCAGAGCCGCCGCCCACTTACTGGCTGCACCATTTTTCTGGGCTACACATCCAATCTCATCAGTTCAGGCATCCGTGAGACCATCCGTTACCTCGTGCAGCACAACATGGTGGGTACCTGGCGGGGTTGTGGACTTGGCCTCTCTAGGTCTTATGGGCAATAAAAATTATTGGCCACTTAAATGACAGGGAGACAGGATTGTTTTAAGCGGAGGAACAGGATCTTTTATTTTGCAGTAGAGATTTTCCCAAGGGTCACTGGATTAGTGTTGGGAATGAGGAGCCCTACCTGGCATGACGGCAGGGCCCCTCTTCCTGGGCTAACCTGATTTGTGGCTGCAGGTGGACGTCTTAGTGACCACAGCTGGCGGTGTGGAGGAAGATTTTATCAAGTGCCTGGCACCCACGTACCTGGGCGATTTCAGTCTCAGGGGGAAGGAGCTACGTGAGAACGGGATCAACAGGTTCGGGGCCCTGAGTGATGCTGGGCAAGGGAGCTGGGCTGAGGATCCTGGGGCCCGATGCCCACATGCCTCATGTTCCGCAGGATTGGAAACCTACTGGTGCCCAATGACAATTACTGCAAGTTTGAGGACTGGTTGATGCCCATTCTGGACCAAATGGTGCTGGAGCAGAACACAGAGGTGGGGCAGGAGCACCCTGGGGGTCGGTGTGGAACTGAGGCGGCCCTGCTGGCTGAAGTCAATGTCTCCTCCTAGGGTGTGAAGTGGACACCTTCCAAGATGATTGCCCGACTGGGCAAGGAGATCAACAACCCAGAATCAGTGTATTACTGGGCCCAGAAGGTGAGGGACTAGGTAGGGCAAGGGTACCAGGCCTTGGCACATGTTAGCTTGTTTCACCTTCATAGCCACCTGGAGAACCATTTCATCATCTCCACTCTTAGGTGAGGAAGCCAACACAGATGTTAGTTTGTCTGAGGCTGCGGTCCAGCAGTGGGAGTAATGAGAGCTACCATTCTCCACTGGTTTTGTCTGGTTTCATCACATATGCTTCATCTGTGATGGAGATGCTGTTGCAGTCTCCATTTTACAGTTGAAGAAGCTAAGGCCTAGAGAACTTAGTAAGCATCCTGCCTAGAATCAGGCAGAGAGGAGGGGATGCCACTGGGATGGGGGCCAGTCTGCCTCTGCTGGGCTCTGAGCTTGTTGCTCTCATCTTGCTGTTCCCTAGAACCACATCCCCGTGTTGAGCCCAGCGCTCACAGATGGCTCCTTGGGCGACATGATCTTCTTCCATTCCTACAAGAACCCAGGCCTGGTCCTGGACATTGTTGAGGGTGAGGTGCTAGGGCCACAGAGGAGCAGGGGAGGTGGGGTGGCTGTGTCCACTGCCTGACCACAATGCTCTTCTCCCAGACCTGCGACTCATCAACACACAGGCCATCTTTGCCAAGCGCACTGGGATGATCATCCTGGGCGGGGGTGTGGTCAAGCACCACATCGCCAATGCCAACCTCATGGTGAGTGGGGACACAGTAGCCGGTTCCTAGTGAGGGTGGCACTCGGGCTTGCCATACAGACCTGTGCTAAGCCTACGCCATGTGCCAGGGCAACAACTGTAGACTAGATAGGCCAGGATCCCTGTCCTCCTGGACTGATGTTCTAGTCAGGGAGATAGGTGGCAAGCAAGTGATGTGCATGTCACGGGGCAGTTAGCTGCTGTGGGAAAAAAAATGAGGGATGACAAGTGCAAGAGAAAGAGAAAGGAGTGCTGTTCAGAAAAGGGAAGTTCTGGGAAAGACAGCCTGTAAACAGAAAACAGCCAGTGCAAAGGCTCTGAGGTGCCTGAATTAAATCAAGGGACAGTTAGCAGGCCAGTGAAGGGGACCGAGACAATTAGCAGCAGGAGCCTGGCCTCTAGGGCTGCCAGTTGAGTGCTTATAGGTGCACCCTGGCCTCTATAGGGGGAACAAATGGCAGGTCTTGGTAAGGAACGATGGGGCCAGGATAGGAATCTTCTTTGTATTTGGTGGCAGCCCCTGCAGATGTGGGAGAGTTGTTGCTACATGGTTGGTGCTTTTGGGGCAGCTTTGCCCATTGACCCTATCAACCTCCAGCCTCACACTGCTCTTGCATTGGCGTGGGGCCCCCCTTCCTACAGAGTGAGGGGCCACTATGAGCTTTGTTCATGCAGGACACGTCCCCCAGCCTCTCTAGCTAGTGCTGTCCCCTTTCCTGTCTCCAGTGACTGGCTGACCAGCTCACCATGCCTCTCCCCACAGCGGAATGGGGCTGACTATGCTGTCTACATCAACACGGCCCAGGAGTTTGATGGCTCGGACTCTGGTGCCAGGCCTGACGAAGCTGTCTCTTGGGGCAAGATCCGGGTGGATGCACAGCCGGTCAAGGTGAGGGCCAGTCAACTGGCCAGGGTGCGGTCTCCCAGAGTGTAACCACAGATCCTGTGGTTCACCCAGGTCCCCTCTGCAGGTCTATGCTGATGCCACCCTGGTCTTCCCCCTGCTTGTGGCTGAAACCTTTGCCCAGAAAAGAGATGCCTTCATGCCTGAGAAGAATGAAGACTGAATGGCTACAGCTCCAGGAAGTCTCCCCCTCCTCTATTTATTAGCTTGCACACCTGGTCCCTCCCTCACTCCTTGGTCAGCTGCGTGTCTAGAATAAATGGTCTCAGTCATCCTTCTGAGTCTGCGTCTGTGTCCTTGGTAACAACAGGTCCTCCACCTTCAGCCTGTGCCACCCTCAGCCTCATAAGCCTCCTCCCGCCAGCAATGGACGCTGCCCCCCATGGCAGTCAGCAGGCAGGGCTCCGTGGGGTGGTAGGCCAGTGACTGTACCACGCCGGGACCCACAGGAAGGGCCAGTGCCAGGGCACCCTGTGGAGTGAAGGGGTGGGGGGTGGTTATAGTGTGTCTCTCCCCTGACCTTTAGCCACCCACCTCTAATTGCTTCCCAGGCACTACAAACTTGATCTGCCCCCAAATGAACCCCGCAGTTATTCCACCCTCCCTGGTGCTCAGGCCAATCATCTTGGGAGTCTTCCTCTTTTATACCTCCTACCCCTTTATCAGTAAGTGCCCCCTGGCCCTGCCTTTAGACCATATCCAGACTCCACATTCAAAGCCACAACTTGCTCCAATCCTGTGGTGTCTGTTCCCAGCTTCTCTCTACACCTGCTGCCATCCGGGCTCTACAGGCCACTGGGCTGCCTCCGTGCTCACTTCTTTCATCACCTTGCAGTCACCACTCAGCACATATGGTCTGTCCCACAAGCAGGCCCCAGATTTCTCTTCCCACTTCAAAATGTCCCTTCATGTGCCCTCTCCTCCAGGGTAGATTCTAGTCTAGTAGACTCTTGAGAAGCATGCAGGGCTCTGGCATGTTCTTAGTTGCCAGAGAGAGCCAGCCCCTCAGGTCTCCAAGGCCACCTCCCCCCCCCCCCCCCCCCCCCCCCCCCCCGATTCCTCCATCCTCTTAGGAGGATTACTTTCCCTGGCCAAGCCCTGGCCCTACCCCATTAGGCTAGAAGTGTCTATTCCCAGCCTGACATCCCCACCAGGCTTGAGACACATCAGGACAGGGCTCACAGGACTTGGGATTAGAAACCACGGGGATGCTCAGAGGCAGCTTAGGTTTCTTGAACCACAGCCCCATCTCAGCTGGGGTCCAATGTGGCTATTGGCCTTGTTCCACCAGGGTCAGTCCCAGCGTCTTTCTGTCTCCTGATCAAAGTGTACCACACCTCCAGGCCTTAGTATGCACTGTTCCCTCTGCCAGGCATGCCCTTCCTGTTTGTCCTCTCACTCACTCCTCTAAGCCTCTGGCGCTAATAGCATTCCCTTTTGCAGGTGTGGGAGTGGTGAAGGTAAAGACAGGGCAGGCACCCTGGTGAGGAGTTGGGATGAGGAGGCTCACCTCTACCAGGTCCCAGAAGTACACCTTTCCATCCTCGGAGCAGCTGACCACGTGTGTGTCACGCTCACTCAGGCAGCAGTCCAGCTTGTACTCCTGGTTCTTGTGGCCTGTGTACCTGTGGGTAGGTGGAGTTAGGAGGGCTTGGGTCTTAGCAGGGGTTGGGGAGGGACCCCACGACCCTGAGAACTCACTCGCCCAGCAGCTCCCCTGTGTCCTTGTCTAGAAGCCGCAACGTGGAGTCCAAGCTGGACACCAGGGTGCACTGCCCATCCCGACTAAAGCAGGTACAAGTGATAGGACCTGAGGGGTGGGGAGGGGTGCAGGTGGGTGAGGCTGGGGCCCCCTTTGTTGCCCCCCTCCCAGCCCTGTCTGCCCCACAATCCTGCCATACTCACTGCTCACATAGTCTGAGAAGAGCTGCCCCATCCTCAGGTCATAGCGCCTCACCCGGCCGTCAACGGAGCTGCAAGAGGATGGATCCACCTGAAGCATCAACTCGGGGCAGTAGGTCCATGGCTCCCCGTACTCTCCCTGACCCTGCCAGGACCCTTAGGGTGGGGAGGTGCTGGGCTTGCCCTTCATGTGCACTCTTCACTGTCAGGCTCACACTCAAGACTTCGCCGTGGAAAATAAGCATTGGTAGTAATTCATGAGTGGAATTCCAGGGCACTAGCTTTGAGACTTATACCCAGGGCCAATCAGGACCTACTCCATCTGTTTTTGATATGTACTAAGTATCCTCTCTGTGCTAGTCCTTGGGACACAGCTGCAACAAAGCTAGGAACACTTTCTTCCATCAAAGAGCCTTGCTGACTGAGAGTCATCTACGAAGGTCACCCCAAGGAGGTGACCTCTAAACTGGGACTTGATAAGGAGACAAACACGTGTGGTCCAGGAGGAGATGTGTGGGAACAGATGAGGCAATAGACTGGGCAGCCCAAACTAGTGGGAATGGCACTCCTTTGCATTGTGGCAGCAAAAGGGCAGCCTTTTTTGGGAATTTTAATTATTTGCCTCTTGCAACCAGAATATTAACCCTATGTGGGCAGAGATTTTTTTCCTATTTTATCCACTGCTGAGTGTTCACTGACTAAAAAAGTGGTATGCAAGAGATGCTCAAAAACACTTTCAGTAGAAAGGGAGTCCAGGTAGAGGAAGAGCAATTGCAAAGGTCCTGAGATGAGAGCATGATTAGTATATTAAGAGAAATGAGACCTGGATTGAATAAAAGCTAAAAGATCGGCAGAGACCAGACTGTGCAGGGCCTTGTAAGCTAAGGTGAGAAGAGTTGCTTTTATTTTTTTTTTTTATTTTTTTTTTAATTTTTATTTATTTATGATAGTCACAGAGAGAGAAAGAGAGAGGGGCAGAGACACAGGCAGAGGGAGAAGCAGGCTCCATGCACCGGGAGCCCGATGTGGGATTCGATCCTGGGTCTCCAGGATCGCGCCCTGGGCCAAAGGCAGGCGCCAAACCGCTGCGCCACCCAGGGATCCCGAAGAGTTGCTTTTAATCTGAGTAGAGAGGCAGCAGTGATCCCCGGGGGCACCAGCAGAGGGGTGAGGTCCTGGCTCCACTCACCCTGACAGGACCTCATGGTCTGACACTTTCACACTGGATATGCCATCCCTGGCTTCGTCCAGTGTCTGCACCGGCTCAGGCCTCCGAGATCGGCAGTCCCAGCATCGTATGCTGGAATCAATAGAGCCTGTGAGGACCAGCATGAGGTAGAAGTCAGGTTTGGGCAGCAGGGGCAGTACCCTGCCTAGGCCCCAGACTCACCAGACAGGATGACCGTAGCCTCTTCATTAAACTGGACCGTGTTCACCTTCTGAGAAACAGGAATTGCCACTCAGAGGAAGCTGGACTTTGGAAAACTGAGATTAAGGCAGGGTTCCTGATGCAAGTTAAAGCAAGGGAATGGGGGGGTGGGGGAGGCGTTGGATATAAAAATGCCAAAACTTAAAAAATAAATAAATAAATAAAGCAAGGGCAAAGGAGGGGTGCCTGGGTGGCTCAGTTGGTTAAGTGTCTGCCTTCGGCTCACTTTCTAGGGTCCTGGCTCAGGTTCTGGGTTCTCAGGGTTCTGGGATCGAGTCCCCTGTTGGGCTCCCTGCTCAGTGGGGAGCCTGCTTCTCCCTTTACCTCTGTTGTTCCCCCTTGCTCATGTTCTCTCTCAAATAAAAAAAAAAAAAAAAAAAAAGAGGGGGGGTGGGGAGGTGAAAGGTTTTGGGGAAATTGCATGCTGGGCCACTGGGAAAGGATCCTCACTCTGTAATAGGTGGGGGTGGAAGGAGTCTTTGTCATCACCTACACGATAATGCGGGCCTTCTCTGACATCAAGGCTCTAATGAGGGCTCTTCTTGTTTGTACTCACCCCCGCGTGGCCCCGGAATTTGCGAACGACCTGCCCCGATGCCACATCCCACAGCACCACCGCCTTGTCCCCGCCGCCGGAGCAGAGACTACTGTTGTCAAACGAGCTAGAGGACAGAGGAAGGAAGGTCAGTGCTGACCTCAGATCCCGACCTCTGCACCGGATCACGCGGCCTGGCCGCCCACCCACCGCCCCAACTGCTCACCCGGCCGCGTCCAGCACCTCGTAGCCGTGGCCACTGTACGTCCTCAGCAGCGTCCCTCGCAACGGATTCCACAGCTTCAGGGTCTTGTCGCTGCCGCACGTCAGACAGTAATTGCCATCCACTGGGGAACAGCAGGAAGGGATCAGAGGGCTGCGGACCTCAGAAGGCAGGAGAACCCGGAATGAAGAGCGAGCTCACCATTAAATCGTACAGCTCGCACTGCCCCCTGCCCGCAGTCCAGGGTCTTCACCCGTTTTTGCGGCAGCTCCGGGCCCCGTGGTTTTGGCTCAGGGAAAGCCATCGTTTTTGGGACCCCTTCGTCGCCGCCTTACATCGGTTTGCCCCGGAGCTTCCGAACCCTCGGAACCCACGCTTGGATGTAACCTTATTGTCTTCCGTAGTCTACTTCCTATTTCTCACTTCCGGTTCAAAGGTTTGGCTTTTTCGGGATAATATTGGGAATACCGAAGTCTGATTCCAGCTCCCAGGTTTCTTTCCCCACTTCTTGTTTTCAAGGAACATTTTTGGTCTCTTCTAATTCTGTCCCCCGGCTTGGAGGAGTCCTGGCCCCCGCCGCCAGGAACGGAAGCTCGAAGACCGAGGGTGTCACTCCAAAAGCCACCCTCCGTTTCTGCGCCGGAAGCTGCAACTCCCGCAGCGGAAGAGGCACGACCTCCGACCTGCCATGTCCACTAACAACATGTCGGACCCGCGAAGGCCGAACAAAGTGCTCAGGTGAGGACCCCGACGTCATGGGAACAGGGCTCGGGCTGTGGGGCGAGGCCCAGGGAAGCGCTTGTCCATTTCGGGGGCGGGACTCGAGTGCCTCTGACCCTTGAGCCTGCCGCAGGTACAAGCCCCCGCCGAGCGAGTGTAACCCGGCCTTGGACGACCCGACGCCGGACTACATGAACCTGCTCGGCATGATCTTCAGCATGTGCGGCCTCATGCTCAAGGTGGGCGGCACCGGGTTTCCTCCGGCATCGCTTCGCCTGACAGCGAAGCCCGTGGGGGCAGCGGATTCGGAACCGGGCGGGGCCCGCGCTAGGGGGCGGGGCTTGGGCCTGGCCGGGGGCGGGGCTTAGGTGCTGCTGGGCGGAGAAAGCCGGAGCGCGGGAGGGAAGGAAGGTAGGGGTGGGTACCCGAGAGGTCAGTTTGAAGGCGGGGCCAGGTTTTAAAGCAATTTGGAGGGGCCTCCTGGAGAAAGGATGGGGTTCTTAGCATCACAAGTTATGTCACAGGCCAGTCTTAGGCCTGAGGTTATGTGCTGGGGTCAGAGACGCAGGCCAAGAGAGTAGGACGAGAAACTGGGTACCTGGAGTAGGCTACGGGATTCTTGGGAATGAGGGCCAGGCTGTATCCGGCGGAATCAGTGGGTTGGAACCTGTGCCTGGGGTTGGAACCCCTCTGGAGGCTCATTAGTGTGCCTGTCACTGACCAAATACCCCCATCCACCTTCCTTTCCCCAGCTGAAGTGGTGCGCGTGGGTGGCCGTCTACTGCTCCTTCATCAGCTTTGCCAACTCCCGGAGCTCTGAGGACACTAAACAAATGATGAGTAGCTTCATGTGAGTCTAGGCCTAGAGACGGAGGACTCCTGAGTAGTTGGAGAGGGGGACCCAAGCCTGCCTGGACTGACACCTCTTTCCCTTTTCAGGCTGTCCATCTCTGCTGTGGTCATGTCATATCTGCAGAACCCGCAGCCCATGACACCCCCCTGGTGATGTCAGCCTAGGACTTCTCTCTACACATTCCCCCAGGCCTGGCCCCTGGCTGCTCAGCCTCTGCCCTCAGCTGCTGTCCTGGGCTCCCCTGAATGAGGTAGTCTCCGGGCTTGCAGCTGAATGGAGGGAACCTGACCCTTTCCCTGGGATTCTACTTCTGCTGGGCAGAGGGGAATACCTTAGGCCTACCCTCCTGCCTGCCTTCCCCACCCTGCCTGCTGCTGGGGGAGATGCTGTCCATGTTTCTACGTGTATCTACTCGTCTTTTTTGTTGTTGTTTAAACCAGTTAATAATAAAATTTTGCATTCTGGCTGTTCTTTGCGACCTCTCTCTTCTGTGCATTTGTGGGTGCTCTTCCTGGTGGGGGAAGGGCTTCAGATCCTCCAACTCAGTCAGGCCTATGGTGGGCCTCTAGCCTGGAGCCTTCTGGTCGTTCACTTGCTTATTTCACAAGCCTTGTGACTTAAGTCAGCTGCCAGAGACAGGACAGTGATCCCTGTCCTCTGGCAACTCAGCAGATGAGCTCTGCTAACCTGAGGAATGTGGGCTTTGATTTTCTTATCAGACTAATCGTGTAATATCTGAACTGGATGGACTAATAGGGGTTGGGAAAAGCCTGGAAGGCTGAGTCCTCCCCCATGTGTCACTCCTCACCTGAGTACCCAGGGGTATTTTTTCCAATCAAGCTGGGCACTTCCCATTCTCAGTACCCCAAAGACAGTTCTTCTATGCATAATCCTCACAGGACAGAACAGGACCACCATCAGCCCCTGCCTCTAGCCAAGCCAGGTCCCTCCAAGACCCTAGCCCTGAAGATCAACGGGACATGCTTGGATCCCACGCACACACTCCCACCTCCCAAGCAAACTTACACCCATAGGAAAATCTGAAGCCTCCGCGTCCGCGGGGACAAAGGGACACTCCGAGTCCATTCGGAGGCGGTGAGACACTAAAGGCTCCCCCGAGGGTGGGACACGCCCAACGCCTCCCTACACCCCTAGTGTCCCCTGGGGCTAGCGGGAGCGGAGGCCTCGGTCCCGTGACTCGCCAGGCCGTCCTAGCCCCGCCCCCGCCAGCACCCATTGGCTAGGTCGGGCTCTGGGGGCGGGGCCTCTGTCCTGCCTTTCCCTGCCCCGGGAAGCCCCTGGAGGCTGCTGCGGTGGCGGCGGCGGCGGAGCCATGGGCGCCGACGCGCGGCCTTCGGGGGTCCGCGCTGGCGGTGGCGGCCGGGGCTCGGCAGGGCCCGGGACGAGCTCCCGCGCGCTGCAGCCACCGCTCCCGCCTCTCTCCTTCCTCTTTTTGTTGTTGGTGGCGGCGCCCGGCGCTCGGGCAGCGGGATACGAGGTGAGAGCGGCCCGCGAGCGGAAATGTCCACAAGCTGGAGGAAAGCCCCGAGTAGGGTCCAGAGGCATGGGTGGGTTTGTTCTGCGGCGCCCAGGGAATGGTTGGTAATAGGACAGTGTGATCCGAAGGCATGCTTTGCGTCGTTGAAAGGTCTGGCTGTGTAAATCTGAGAATAGGGCTCTGTACCTGCCTCCGTGCTTCTGTGCGTCGGCTTGCCTGGACTTTGCATGCACTGAACTGTGTGATTGGACATAGGTGTGTGTGTGAGGGCGGGGGGAGCGGGGATTGCTTGAGAGTTGGGACTCGAGTCAGCCTGCCCGGACTTCCAGTCTGTCTGGAGTTCCAGTCTGACTCCCTGGCTGCATGACTTGGGGCAAGTCACTTAATTACTTTCTGATCCTCAGTGCTCTCATCCGAAAATGAGATAATATTGCCCAACCCCTTTTCCCCCAGGGTGGCTGCTTGCTATTGGCAAATGCTTAATAAAAATTAGCTACTACTATTACCATTTTCCCAGTGAGAGCTGCCCTGACGGGTTGTGTCAAGTGGGAGTTGTATCTGTATGCTCAACTCTGTGTGTGTCCTCTCTGGAAGGGCCTGGCCCCATTTGTCTGTCATTCACCTCTAGATTTACCTTGTGCTCCCAGCCCCACCCCTACCCCCAACTGCCTCTTAACCTTGGGGTAACTGACAGGACGGGTGTGTTTGGGGTCCCTGTGCAGACATGCCCTGTAGTACAACCGGATATGCTCAACGTGCACCTGGTGGCCCACACACATGATGATGTGGGCTGGCTCAAGACTGTGGACCAGTACTTTTATGGCAGTGAGTAGAGCATGGGGATTTGCCCCCGGGACTCCGTGGCCCCTTTGAGCCCTTCAGATCTTTTCTGGGTCCTGGACATTAGGGTGGGGACATTGCCCAGCTTAAACTCCTGTGTCTGAGAATGTTGCTCCTTGGCTCGTTTGTCTCTGACTACCAACCCCCGTGCCCACAGTCCAGAATGATGTCCAGCATGCAGGTGTGCAGTACATCCTAGATTCAGTCATCTTGTCCCTGCTGATGGAGCCCACCCGCCGATTCATCTATGTGGAGATTGCCTTCTTCTCCCGTTGGTGGCAGCAGCAGACAAATGCAACACAGGAAGTCGTGCGGAACCTGGTGCGCCAGGGTGAGCCTGTCCTAAGGAAGTGAAAAGAGGAAGCCTAGCTCAACTGTTTCTGACACTCTAGCTTCTAAGATTTTTATCATGTCCTGTGCATCCTTTATGTGCATGTGGCTCCACCTGCCTGGAATTTCCCTTTATGTGTAGAACTCCTATGCATCCTACAAGGCCCCACCTCCAGGGGATCCTCAGGGGGCCCTCTGTTCCATGTCTGGCTACATTGGCCCGGGAGTGACCCCTCTTCCCCCCTCGAGGCCTAGGTTTGCAGGCGTGTCTTCTTATCCCTTGCATTGCCACTCCTGGCCCCAGTCCTGGCCCTTCCAATGGACCTAGACTTTGCCCTTCCCGGCACAGGACGCCTGGAGTTTGCCAATGGTGGCTGGGTGATGAACGATGAGGCAGCCACCCACTACGGAGCCATCATAGACCAGATGACGCTCGGGTTGCGCTTTCTGGAAGACACCTTTGGCAAAGATGGGCGCCCCCGTGTGGCTTGGCACATTGACCCCTTCGGTCACTCTCGGGAGCAGGCCTCGCTGTTTGCACAGGTGATTTCCCAACCTTACTCCGTTAGCTCTGACTCCTCCCTTGGCCACTCATGCCCCGCCCTTCCCTTCAAGCTCACCTGGATGGGGCCGTGTCCCCTGGCCCTCTGGCCCTCTGGCCCCTTGAGGCCCTGCCCCTTGGGTAAGCTGTGAATCCCATTTACTGCCCCCACCCCCCACCCCCCAGCCTCTCTGCTCTGCCTCAGCCCAGGCTGACCCGCTCCAGCTGGCTCCTCCTGGGCCTCAATTCATTTGCTATGATCCTGGCTCCTCTCCAAGCCAGGTGTCAGGTAGAGGCCTGCCCTGATTTTCCCCTGGCTTCAAAATCTTTGCCATGACCCTGTCCCCTTTCCATTCCCCGATCCCTTCCATTCTGAGGGTGCTTAAGTGGGAAAGTCTTAGTCAGGCCCCTCTCCGAGCTGGGGAAGGTGAACGTCTGTTCTCCCGTTGGACCCGCTCCTCCTGGCTCTCCCACCATGTGATCTGACCCTTCCCCAAGTTTCAAAATGAACTAGAACACTTCTTGATTTCAGACCTGGTTTTCCTACCCGTGCTCTGACCCACCACTCCCATGCTGAGGGGGCTGTGGTTTGTGGTGAGAGGACTGGACACGCTCTCCTGCCCTCTGATCCCAGTCCTCATCCCTCCCCACCTCCAGATGGGCTTTGATGGCTTCTTCTTCGGGCGGCTGGATTATCAAGATAAGAGTGTGCGGCAGGAGAAGCTACAAATGGAGCAGGTTTGGCGGGCTAGCGCCAGCCTGAAGCCCCCAGTGGCCGACCTCTTTACCAGTAAGGGGGGTGGGGTGGGGGCAGGGCTGGCCCCAGGGGCACGGGACCTGGGACCTCTCTGACAGGGCCCTGGGTTTGGTTTTATACTTTATTGTCATTGTCCTGAAACTCTTAATAATTTACAAACAAGGACCCAGCATTTGCACTTTGGACTGGTCCCTGCAAATTCTGAGGTCTCTTCTCCGGGGGGTGGGCATGGGAGGCTTTGACCCCAGAGCAGGTCTGGGGCACTGAGCCTGGTGTGGCATGCAGGTGTGCTCCCCAATATGTACAACCCACCGGAGAAACTGTGCTGGGACACGCTGTGTGCTGACAAGCCCTTTGTGGAGGACCCACGCAGTCCCGAGTACAATGCCAAGGAGCTGGTCAATTACTTCCTGCAGTTGGCCACTGCCCAGGTAACCCTACTGTGAAGAGCCCCCGAGACTGGTGTTCATAATGCACTGGGCCCTTTGCACGGCCCGGGCATTCCTTAAGACCTCCTCAGGACCCTCAGAGGAAGGTAGCATTCTATTCACCACCAAGCTCCCCTCCCAGATTTGTGTGCATTTCTAATTAAAAGATTGCAGACACCTTTGCTGCCCCAGATGCTCACGAAGGTCATGAGACATGGCACAGTGCCTCAGTGCCCTCATCTGTGTGGTGGGCCCAAGAGAAGTTACTCAACAGCTTGTGGCTATTTTCACCCGTGTCCCTATGCTCCCACATGACCCACTTTCACTTCCCCCTCTGCTCCTCTATGTGTACCCATACTTTTTTCTAAAAGATTTTATTTATTTATTTTATTATTATCTTTTAAAGATTTTATTTATTTATTTGAGAGACAGTGAGTGCACACGAGCAGGGAGAGAGAGAATCCTCAAGCTGACTCCCAGCTGGCTGCAGAGCCCAATGTGGGGCTTGATCCCAGGACCTGAGATCATGACCTGAGCCAAAACCAAGAGTCAGATGCTTAACTGACCGAGCCACTCAGGTGCCCCACACCCACGGGTATACCAAGACACAGCTGTACACAGCTGTACAGGACACCCTGGCCCAAGGAAGTCTTCATTTTACCTGCAGAGCGAGCATTACCGCACAAACCACACCATAATGACCATGGGCTCAGACTTCCAATACGAGAATGCCAACATGTGGTTCAAGAACCTTGACCGGCTCATCCAGCTGGTCAACGCTCAGGTAAACGTAACATCTCGTGTGTATGAGTGTGCTTATGTCCCTGGCCTTGGGTCCTATGCACAGCAGTGGGTGCTCTCATAGTTTTCTCTTGCCACTATAACAAATTACCAACAAATGCGGTGGCTGAAAACAACAGAAATATATTCTCTTACAGTTTTTTGTTTATTTAAATATTTTATTTTTATTCATTAGAGACACACAGAGAGAGGCAGAGACACAGACCGAGGGATAAGCAGGCTCCCCGTGGGGAGCCTGATGTGGGATTCAATCCTAGGACCCCAGGATCATGGGATTAAAAAATTTCACTGGGTTAAAAATCAAGATGTCAGCAGGCCTGGGTTCCTTCTGGAAGCTCTTGAGGAGAGTTCTCTTGCCTTCTCCAACTTCTAGAAGCTGCCCACATTCCTTGGCTCATGCCCCTCTCCCCCATTTTTGCCAGTCACACAGCAGCTTTCTGCCCCTGCATCTGTCATCACATCTCTTTCTTTTTTTTTTTTTAATTTTATTTATTTGTGATAGTCACAGAGAGAGAGAGAGGCAGAGACATAGGCAGAGGGATAAGCAGGCTCCATGCACTGGGAGCCCGACGTGGTACTCGATCCCAGGTCTCCAGGATCGCGCCCTGGGCCAAAGGCAGGCGCTAAACCGCTGCACCACCCAGGGATCCCTCACATCTCTTTCTTTCTTTCACTCTCTCTCCCAGTTTTTTTTTTTTTTTTTAAGATTTTATTTATTTATTCATGAGAGAGACAGAGAGAGGCAGAGACCAGGCAGAGGGAGAAGAAGCAGGCTCCATGCAGGGAGCCCAACGTGGGACTCGATCCCGGGTCTCCAGGATCACGCCCTTGGCTGAAGGCAGGTGCTAAGCCACTGAGCCACCCACGGATCCCCCTCGGGTTTTTTTTTTTTTTTTTTTTTATTCATAAGACACAGAGACAGAGAGAGGCAGAGACATAGGCAGAGGGGGAAGCAGGTTCCATGCAGGGAGCCCGATGCGGGACTCAATCCCAGGTCTCCAAGATCACGCCCTGGACTGAAGGCAGCGCTAAACCTCAGAGCCACCCCGGCTGCCCAGTTGTTTGTTTTTTTTTTAATTATTGATTAATTTAGAGAGTGTGCATGTGAGCAGAGTGGGGAGGGGCAGAGGGAGAGAGAGAATCTCAAGCAGGCTCCACGCTTAGCTTAGATGTGGGGCTCAATCTCAAAACCCTGAAATCATGACCTGAGCTGAAATCAAGAGTCGGATGCTTAATCGACTGAGCCACCCAGGAGCCTTCTCCCTCTTCCACTTTTAAAGACCTATGATGCCATTGGGCCCTAACCATCATCCAGGATAATCCATTTTAGGGTCAGCTGATCAGCAACCTTAGCTCCATTTGCAACCTTAATTTCCATTTGCCATGTAACCTGACAGGTTCTGGGAATCAGGACTCAGGCATCCTTGGAGCTCACGTATGAAATGTTCCTTCCCATCAGTCCATCCTCAGGGTTGTCTACTGGCAGTCTCCATGGTCTCATCTTCCACTTGCTCCCTGCCCTGCTGTTTCATCAAAAACACTCTCAGGAACATCACCAAGGGCCTTCCAAAAGACATTTCCCAGTCCTTCCCATGCCCCTGAGGGGCCCTGGAGGCCTTGATCACTCCTGTAAAGATCATGTTCCTGGGCTGCCATTGGCTTTTTTCCTGCCCCTGACCTCTCCTCGGCCCACTCCATTCTATTGGAAATGGACCCCTTACTTCAAATCTGTAGCTTGCCACTTACTGGCTCTGTGACCTTGAGACATCTTAAGCATTCTACCTTAGTTTTCTTGTCTAGAAAATGGGCATAGTGGTGGCTCCCAACTGATGAGGCTTTTAGGGTTTAATGAGTTCGTTTATACAGATCGATAGAACAGGGCCAGGTAAATAACACGCATTACGGTTGTTGCTTATTACTATTATTTGGTGCTGAAAACCTTCTGCTTTTCCTGTAACACATAAGCTGCAATGTTGCCTCCTCCAGGAAGGCTTCACCAAACGCAGGTGGAGCTCTTGGCCTTTCCTCTGTGTACACAAGTTCCCCACAAATATCTGTGAGGCCACATCCAGGATGATTGTAACAAACTATCTGTTCAATAACTTTCCCCCACTTGGCTGTGGATTCTACAAGAGTGGAGCTGGCCTCTGCTTCTAGATTGTCCGAAATCCTGAGTATATTGAAGAATCAAGTGATTGTTTGCTGAGTGAATCCTCTGTGTGTGTGTTTAACTGTATGTGATTGTGTGTGCAGGGGTAGACATGTGTATGCACATAAGGGCATATAGTCCTACTCACTTCCCTTCATTCACTCAACTGTTTAATGAGCACCTACTGCATAACTACTTGGCCCTTGGTTTGCACTCAAAACGTGTACGAAGAGAATGAACACACTGCATGTGTGAAGGTGTGCACGTGTGTGAGGATGTCTGTGCACACCTGTGGGCCCCCTGGGAAGGTGTGGACTCCCGAGGGCTCACAAGGACACCTCCCCCCAGCAGCAGGCCAATGGGAGCCGCATCAATGTTCTCTACTCTACTCCAGCCTGTTACCTCTGGGAGCTGAACAAGGCCAACCTCACCTGGTATTTGGGGGGCGGGGGGGGAAACGGGAGCTTGGGGGTGTTGGCATGCCCTTTGGGTCATGACCCTGGCCTCAAGGACTCTGCCGCTGCAGGTCTGTAAAACAGGACGACTTCTTTCCCTACGCTGACGGCCCTCACAAGTTCTGGACTGGTTACTTCTCCAGCCGGCCGGCCCTCAAACGCTACGAGCGCCTCAGCTACAACTTTCTGCAGGTGAGTGGGCGCTGGGCTCAAGGGGGCACCCAGGGGTCCCAACAGATGCAGGGCCCCACCACACCCCTTCTGTCCCCCAGGTGTGCAACCAGCTGGAGGCACTGGCGGGTCCGGCGGCCAACGTGGGACCCTATGGCTCAGGAGACAGTGCACCCCTCAGTAGGTGTTGGAGTCGGTGAGGGAACGGGAGCGTCTGAAGCCCGACACCACACCCTCGGGCACCTGTCCCTTCATAAAGCTCCTGGGGACCCTGCCCTTCCCCATGTGACCTTTCCCGTCTCCTTGGGGTCTGGGCTGAGAGTCCTGCAGAGCCCCCACCGGGTTCACCGTCTGCCTGCAGATGAGGCGATGGCCGTGCTCCAGCACCACGACGCGGTCAGCGGCACCTCCCGGCAGCACGTGGCCAACGACTACGCGCGCCAGCTCGCGGCCGGCTGGGGGCCCTGCGAGGTGCGCGGCGTGGGGCGGAGGGGCGGGGCCTGGGAGAGGCGGGTATAGGACCAAGGGGAGGAGACCGGGAGAGGCGTGGCCAAGGACTTGGGGTGGGGTCTAGAGTTGCCTTACTGGGCGGGGCCTGGTGCGAGGGGCGGGGCCATGCAAGGGGCGGGGCCCGAGAAGGGACCCAGAGGAGACCTGGGCGGCCCCCAGCGCTGGCCCGCCAACCTGCACGCTCCCTGCCACAGGTTCTCCTGAGCAATTCGCTGGCGCGGCTCAGCGGCTCCAAGGAGGACTTCACGTACTGCCGCGACCTCAACATCAGTGTCTGTCCGCTCACCCAGACGGCAAAGAGTGTGAGCTGGCCTCCGGGCGGGGGGGCGGGGCCGGGATGCTGGGGGGTGAGGTTGGGGTGGGGAGGAGGGGGGTCTGGAGGAGGCGGAGCTCCGGGTGAGGGGCTCTCGAGGTACCTGCCGGGTGTGGAATTGGCTTGGAGGATCCGTCTGCGGCGCGATCACTTGGAGGGCAGTGAGGCTGTGGTAGGACAGAGACCACAGCACTCCATGGGGGCTTGGGTCACCCAAGGACATTGCTGCGTGTGGGGGGTGGGTTTCGCGAAGGCCTACTGTGACCCATCCCCAATCTGACCCTCCCACACCAGTTCCAAGTAACCATTTATAACCCCTTGGGGCGGAAAGTGGATTGGATGGTGCGGCTGCCGGTCAGCGAACGCGTTTTTGACGTGAGGGACCCGAATGGCACGATTGTGCCCAGCGATGTAAGCTCTTTCGACAAATACTTCTATGAATACCCCCCCCCCCCATGATTATCTCCTGCCTTGGACACCTCCCCCTGGGCATTTCTCCGCTGCCCCACCCGACCCCACCTTGTAGATACATCTCCCTCTACGGATACCTCCTCCCATAGATACCTCCCTCTTTTGGGTAATTCTTTTTCATAAGTATTTCGCACTCCATCAATACCTTGTGCCCAGTACCTTTTCTTTTTCTGTCCCTTAACATTATATATTCTTGGAAACATCCCCTATCCCCACCCCCCACCCCCCAGCCTCTCGGGCAATCACTCCCTTTTTAATGTCTCCTCAGGAATTTTTTTTAGGATTTTATTTTATTTTTTAAAGATTTTATTTATTTTAGAGAGAAAGAGAGAAAGCACGAGCAGGGGGAGAGACAGAGAAGCAGGCTCCCTGCTGAGCAGGAAGCCAGATATGGGGCTTGATCCTAGGGCCCTGAGATCATGGCCTGAGTGGAATGCAGATGCTTAACCAACTGAGCCACCCAGGTGCTCCGAAAGATTGTATTTTTAAAGAGTTTATTTTTGGGATCCCTGGGTGGCGCAGCGGTTTGGCGCCTGCCTTTGGCCCAGGGCGCGATCCTGGAGACCCGGGATCGAATCCCACGTCGGGCTCCCGGTGCATGGAGCCTGCTTCTCCCTCTGCCTGTGTCTCTGCCTCTCTCTCTCTCTCTCTCTCTGTATGACTATCATAAATAAATTTAAAAAAAAAATAAAAAAAAAATAAAGAGTTTATTTTTTAAAGTAATCTCCAATGTCCAATGTGGGGTTTCCACGTACAACACCGAGTTTGAGTCACATGCTCTACCAACTGATCCAACTGATCCAACCAGTTGCCCCCAATTTAAAAAATTTGTTTACCTTATTTCCCTCATCCTAGAAGACTTCTACCTATGAATCTCCTCCTCCCCCGAGAATCTGCCTTTCCCTCATTCCTCTGCTTCAAGGATCTCCTTCCTCACTTACTCCCTCACTTCCCCTTCTCCCATAGCCTCTGCACTCTCCAAGTGATTTCCACCACCCCGCTCCACTTCATGAATCTTCTCTGTAATATTTATTTATTTATTTATTTATTTATTTATTTATTTATTTTCTCTGTAATTTTTAACTCAGAATTTGACACCCCATCCTTCCTGGGCAACACCTACATTTCTCCTCCCCATCCGGGGCTCCTTTCCCTCCTGGAGTTTGACCTGTCCCCTTAGATACAGCTCACTATGTGTGCTCACAGCCTCTTGACTCAGTTTTACCCCCCTTTTCCCCGAGGTGGTGATACTTCCTAGCTCAGACGGTTTGGAGCTGCTTTTCTCAGCTTCAGTGCCTGCCCTGGGCTTCAGCATCTACTCAGTAACCCAGGTGCCTGGCCGGAGACCCCATGCCCACAGCCGCCAGCCGAGATCCCAGAAGTCCTGGTCCCGTGTCTTGGACATCCAAAATGAGGTGAGACTCCGTTCAGATCCCCTTCCCTTCCCCCGTGACAAATTTGAGGTGTGGTGAGCTGCATGGACTCTGGATCAGGGGGTCTTGGGTTTGTGGCCTAGTCACCAGTCTCCTGTTAATGTGTCTTCTGGTGAGTGACCACCTCCCTTTGGGCCTCACTGTCTTTTCCTGGACTGTGAGGACAGTGGGTGACATTGGACAGTTATGTAAGGGCTGATGGTGGTAGGGGTTTGCAAATTAAATGAAGCAGGTCAGAGACTTGAGGGAGGGAGCCAGGTGGCCACTTGGGTGAAGAAGAATCCAGGCAGGCATGGAGCAGCAGAGACAAAAGCCCTCAGGCAGAAGGGTGTTGAATGTTCCAGGAGCCCACCGGGGCTGAAAGGGCAGGTGTTAGGTGACAGGTCAGACTCTGCAGGACTTGAGGACCAAGGGAAAGACGTCAGCTGTTACTTCGAAGGAGCCATGTCAGGAACAGGGCTGCATTAAGACTGTAATGGGCCCTAGCACTTTTGCCTTTGTAGGTCCCTTTTTTCCACTTAAAAAAAAAGTTAAAAATTGTATTTCATGAGCAGGTGAGTGTAAAAGACGAGAATTAACCAGGCAGTCTTCATTATAATATATTCATTATTATTACATTTAAGTTTTCTTCTGATTCTAAAATAAATTAAAATTTACGTGTTTCCGTGGGCCCGTAGAAGTCTCCCGGGTTACGGGTTAAGGCACTAGGATTCTTCAAACCGGCACTAGGATTCTTCAAACCGGCAAGCGGACAGTTTAGGGTGGTACTTAGGGTGTCACTGGCACCCTCTGGTGGCCGTGGGGGGTGGAATTGACTGGAGGAGCGAGCCTGGAAGGGGTGGGCTGTGCTTGTCCCAGAAGGCGGTGGAAATGGTGAGAAGTGATCAGATTGAGAAGGTGGAAGGTAGAGCTATTATGATTTGTCAGTAGGGCCAGGTGTGAGGAGAGAGAGAGAGGGAGAGAGAGAGAGGAGGGGAGGTAGCTTCTGGGTTTTCTCCTGAGCCCCAGGAAGGATGAAGCTATCCTTGGCTGAGATGATGGTTATTAACATGTCTGCCTTTTTCTACCCAGTACATCCGGGCTAGGTTTGACCCTGACACAGGATTCCTGGTGGAGTTGGAAAACCTGGAACAGAACCTCCTGTTGCCGGTTCGCCAAGCCTTTTACTGGTGAGTGGGGGACTGTCAGGCCAGGGAGGGGGTGTAAGTAGAGCTTACCTGACTCTCACCTGTTCCGGCCCCAGGTACAATGCCAGTGTAGGCAACAACCTAAGTACCCAGGTCTCAGGTGCCTACATCTTCAGACCCAACCGCCAGGAACCACTGATCGTGAGCCACTGGGCTCAAACCCGCGTGGTGAAGGTCTGGAGCCTTGTATGATGAGTGGGTGTGGGGGGAGTTGTGGGAGAGGTGTGGAGCCTAGGAGGGTGGTGAGTCATGTCCAGTCAGGTTTACATCTCCATCAGATAAGAGGGCTAAGATCTGAGGAGAATATTAAGGATTTTCACACTGGGCTGGTATTCATGGCTGCTTGAGTAACAGGCCTTGGGAGCAAGTATGAAGGCTTTTCACATCTGCTGTGGGTGTCAGGATTATACTTAGCTTTTGAAACTGGGGGTGAGGTGTTCCCACATGGTCCATGAATGGGGAGAACCAGGTATAGCTGCTTGAAGAGTTCACCAAGGATCTGTGGGAGGAGGGGATTATATCTGAGGTGGATACTTGAGAGTTCATACTTGGATAGGACTTGGGTGATTCTCATTTACAATATCTGAGGGTACATCTGGCTGGGAATAGGAGCTCACCCTTTTGGGGTTTCTTGGGACCTCTCATTGACATTTCCTCTTAGGGTCGGGGTGGGGCAGGTAATGGCAAGTTTCACATCTTTTTTTTTTTTTTTGCAAGTTTCACATCTGACATGATTCCCCTTGAGGTGAACTTCTGCATATGTGGGTCATTGCATTAAGATAGTTTTGCCTGAAAAGAAAAAAAAAAAAAAAAAAAAGATAGTTTTGCCTGCAGTAACAGCTGTGAAAATTAATCATGCCTAAGACAAGATAGACATTGCTTTCCATCTAACAGAAAGTCTGGCTGGGCCATCCAGGGCAGGTGGAGTGATTTCAGAGTCTCTTCTATTTCATTGTTTTGCCTTCCTCAACATTCAGCTTCTCTCAGTCTCTCTTTTTTTTTTTTTTTAACATTCAGCTTCTAACTCATGGCCCAAGATGGCTGTGCAAGCTCCAGCCATCATGTTTGGATCTGAGTCAGGGGGAGAGGGAAAGAGGTGGGGAACGTTTTTTTTTTTTTTTTTTCCCAAAACAATGAGTTTCTTTTTTTTTTTTTAATTTTTATTTATTTATGATAGTCACAGAGAGAGAGAGAGAGAGGCAGAGACACAGGCAGAGGGAGAAGCAGGCTCCATGCACCGGGAGCCTGATGTGGGATTCGATCCCGGGTCTCCAGGATCACGCCCTGGGCCAAAGGCAGGCGCCAAACCGCTGCGCCACCCAGGGATCCCTGGGGAACGTTTTGTACACCTTTTTGATCATTTTCCATTGAGCAAACCATGCTCACACAGCTATTGATCTAGCCTCGGGGAAGACAGGACAATATAGTCTTTATTCCAGGTAGCCACTTGCCAAGCTAGAATCCTCTTCTCAGAAGGGAAGTTAGGGTAATGGTGGGCAGCAAGCATAGATGCTACAGTCAAGAATTATGTGGCAACATTTGACATGGCAAGTGTGGGCATCACACGTAGGCAGGTGGGGGAGCAGCTTCCCATGCCATTGGTCGGGTTGACCTGGATGTAGGCCTGTGTGAGGTTTATAGCAGAGATGGGTATCTGCAGGGGTGCTCAGGTGTGGGCTTAGACTTGTGCTCCACCCCCATGTGCCCACAGACACCCTTGGTGCAGGAAGTGCACCAGAACTTCTCAGCCTGGTGTTCCCAGGTGGTCCGTCTGTATCCAGGGCAGCGGCACCTGGAGCTGGAGTGGACGGTGGGACCAATACCTGTGGGGTGAGCAGCACCAGCTGGGATTTGGGGGCGTGAGGGCAAGGGCAGAGTTGGTAGATAAAGCTCACCATCTTGCCATCCCCTTGGGTATAGTGACGGCTGGGGGAAGGAGGTCATCAGCCGCTTTGACACTGTGCTGGAGACAAAAGGACTTTTCTACACGGACAGCAATGGCCGGGAGATCCTGGAAAGGAGGTGGGGGCACCTAGGGGCAGCCAAGGGTGGTCTGCGGTGTGTAAGGAGCATCTGCTGCTCCTCGCAGCATGGGAGGGAGGGGGTGAAGGGGGCGTGAGGAATGGATAAGTCAGGGAAGGAGGACTGGAGCCCAGGCCTGACCAAAGCCTACCCCTCCCCAGGCGGGACTATCGCCCCACCTGGAAGCTGAACCAGACTGAGCCAGTGGCAGGAAACTACTATCCGGTCAACAGCCGCATTTACATCAGGGTAACCAACAACACCCCCCCCCCCCCCCGTGTCCTGCTCCCCATTTCCTAGCATCCCTCCACAGAGTGGGGGGTCACACTCATTCCTAGCATCTCTCAGCTGCCCTCCGTGGGCTCCACCATGCCCTGTGGTGCCCTGCTGGCTGTGGGGCCCCTCACTCTCCCCTTGCCACCCCCCCCAGGATGGCCACGTGCAGCTGACGGTGCTGACCGATCGCTCCCAGGGGGGCAGCAGCCTGAGGGACGGCTCCGTGGAGCTCATGGTGAGTGGCCAGAGCTCCAAGTCAGTTCCCACCCGGGGCCTCCTATTGGACCTTGAAAGCCGGCTTCTGTTCCCTGCTGGTAGTCCCCACAAAGCTGAGACCTTCATTCCTATGTGGAAAGTTTACTCCAGGCTTTTCTCCAGTCCCTCCCCAGCTCCCCAGCTCGTCCAGGGCCTGCCCTGCCCTATCCCGTTAGATCCCTCCTTCCCTCTGTCCTAGACCCTTGCTAGGCTGGACCCGGCTTCCTGGGGCAGTCCCCTGCAGGTCTTTCTCCGCATCTCTTCTTCTCACTCTTTAGTTTCTTCCTGGAAATGTTCACAAGTCCGTACCCAATTTCTGGCCCAGACATCGGCCAGAGGGACCACTTACCCTCTCCTGGCCACTCCCCACAGGTGCACCGGAGGCTTCTGAAAGACGATGGACGTGGCGTGGGGGAGCCGCTGCTGGAGGAGGGGTCGGGGCTGTGGGTGCGAGGGCGCCACCTCGTGCTGCTGGACAAGGCTCAGACCGCGGCCACCGGGCACCGGCTGCAAGCAGAGAAGGAGGTGCTGGCCCCGCAGGTGGTGCTGGCCCCCGGTGGCGGCGCCCCCTACCACCTGGGAGTCGCCCCGCGCAAGCAGGTGAGGGGGGTGGGGCCACCAGCTAGGACCCCGGCGAACCGCGGAGCGTTTTCCTGGTCCCAGGGAGACCCACTCCGCCCGCCCCTAACGCGTCCTGGGGAGGCCATAAGCTCGTCCCACCCCCTCAGCACAGCCCCGATGTCGCCTCGCCTGGCTCAGTCCCATCGCGCCGCGCCGGACCAGGTCTCGGCACTTCCTCCTCCCCTGGAGGCGGGCTCACTGGGCCGCACCCTCCCTCCACCTCCAGTCCCCACGCTCGGGCCCGCCCCGCCCCGCCCCCTGAGCCTCATCCCCGCCCTCCGTCGGTGGGTCTCGGGCCGGATCAGTCCTGCCCCTTCCGGGCTCGGGCCCGCCCCCAGCCTGGCTCCGCCCCGCCCCGGCCAAGCCACGCCCCTGCGCCTGAGCCACGCCCCCGCCGCGCCTGAGCCCCGCCCCCTTCCTGCAGTTCTCGGGGCTCCGCCGGGAGCTGCCTCCCTCCGTACACCTGCTCACACTGGCCCGCTGGGACCGGACGAGGCTGCTGCTGCGCTTGGAGCACCAGTTCGCTGTAGGGGAGGGTTCTGGCAACCTGAGCTCCCCGGTGACCTTGGATTTGAAGGTGAGGAGGGGAGGAGACGGAGGCAAAGAGAGAAGGGAGAGGGGGAAACCCTGCTTTGTCCCCACTCAGCCAGGCCTATCCCCTGCCTACAGGACCTGTTCTCCGCCTTCACCATCACGTACCTGCAGGAGACCACGCTGGCAGCCAACCAGCCCCGGGCCAGCGCCTCCAGGCTCAAGTGGACACCAAACACGGGTGCGGGCCTGCCCTGGGAGCCAGGCGCAGGGGGCTGTGTGGGAGGCGTGGGAATGTTGGCCAGGACCCAGGGATAGAGCTCTAGAGTCTGAGGTAGTGTTCCGATCCAGGCTAGGGGATTAAGGGTCTTTTTTTTTTTTAAATTTTTATTTATTTATGATAGTCACAGAGAGAGAGAGAGAGGCAGAGACATAGGCAGAGGGAGAAGCAGGCTCCATGCACCGGGAGCCCGACGTGGGATTCGATCCCGGGTCTCCAGATCGCGCCCTGGGCCAAAGGCAGGCGCCAAACCGCTGTGCCACCCAGGGATCCCTGGGATTAAGGGTCTTAAGTGGGTCTAAGCAAACTAGCGGTGGTCTTGGGAGTTTGAGGTGGAATTCCATGGTATCTAGTTCTGTGGAGACCAGTGTGCCCATCACCCCTGGGATTGGCATGATGGCCTTTAAGGCTTGAGACCGTAAGGGAGATGGCCAGACACTGGGGACAGATTTGGGGACCTGGGGATGGTATTCAGGGCCTGGGAGGCAGTTTAAAATGCGTGTGGGAATAAGGCCCTGGGTACAGGTTTGAGGATGTATGGCTTTGTGGAGGCCGAGGGGAAGGAAGGAGCATGAGGAGGCTATGAAGCAGAGGAAGTTTGCACCCCTCCTCACTTCTCTCATGCACCTCCCTAGGCCCTACAGCCCAGCCCTCTCCCCCTCGGCTGGACCCCACCACCATCACGCTGGAGCCCATGGAAATCCGCACTTTCCTGGCCTCGGTCCAGTGGAAAGAGCATGGCTAGACATGCTGGGGGCAGGAAGACTCTCCCTCTCCTCCTCCTGCTGCTGTTGCCACCAATGGAAGCCATTAAAATGCCACTACCAAGACTTGAGTCAAGGTGTGAGTGGGGTTTTGTTTTTTTTTGGGGGGGGGGTATTTAACTTATGACCTAGCAAACGCTATCTTACTGCTGACCTGAGGCCTTTCACGGAAGTCACTTACCAGCCTGAATCTTCAGAGGAGACCACGACATTTCACACCCCACCTCACCCACCACCCTGCCTTCCACTCCTACTTCACTCCTTCATCGACTCAGGCTGTGGCACAGCTGTCTCTAGAAGCTACTAGGGGTGGGCCTGCATTGGATATGGACCCAGAGAACCAGACATACCCCAGGCCTTTCCAGACCTGGTTTTGGGGGAGAGCCAGGCCCTGAGGGCAAGGAAACTAGGACATCCTGGATGTCCACTGGGGAGTGGAATTGGAGCCAGGTTCCGAAGTGAGGCCTTGGACAAGTCGGCTAGAGCTGCTGGGCTCCCAGGAAACAGGCAGAAAGCTTAGCGTGCCCTGGTGTGCTCTGGGGTCTCTTATGGAGGAAGGACACTTTGGGATGAAACTGGTGGTTTAGACTTGAAAGTAAGTGACTTCCCTTCTGGTCAGGACAGCCATATGCAGGTCCCTTAAAGGAGTATGATGGCCAAGAAGGCATCCTAGGCTGATCTGCAGCCCATATTTGGATGCATGCACCCCCTGATTGTCAGATACACCTCGAGAAAAAATGTTTAAGTCCAGCTTAGGGTGGCAGGCATGACCCTGGGAAGCTGGAAACCCCCAGGAGGGCACTAGGAGCCTAGATAAGGTCCCAGAGGGGGCCTGGGTGCTTGATGTGCCTCTTGAAATTTTCTCTAAGTCTCCCCATTAAGAGATGGACCAGAGAGGCCCAAGGAGGGAACCCCAGGCTAGTTGTCATCCTGCTTGGGGTCTCTTCACTGGATGTACCTCTCAGAAATGTTTAAGTTTCCCTCCAGAGGCACTTGGGTGGCTTAGTTGGTTAAGCATCTGCCTTCGGCTCAGGTCATGATCCCAGAGTTCTGGGATCAAGCCCCAAGTCAGGCTCCTTGTTCAGCAGGGAATCTGTTTTTCCCTCTGCCCTTACCCCTCCTTGTGTGATCTCTCTTTATCTCTCAAATAAATAAAATCTTAGAAAATAAAGTTTCCCTTCAGAAGGGAAAGGCAGCAAAGCCAGGGAGGGTAGTCTAGGGGCTGTGCCTCAGGGGTGTCTGCTGTCCTATATAGGGTCCTATCTTAGGAGGTGCCCACCAAATTGGCTTATAAAGGATTCCTCCAGTGGCAGGGAAAAGTCTGGCCAGGTAGTGAGTGCACCCTGGGGATGACATCTTTAGCTTGGTAGTCCGTGGAATCTCCTGAAAACATCCAAATCCCCCTCTAAAGGCTGGCATGGTCCTGGCTGGCCAGGGAGACCCATGGAAACTGCCCTGGGTCCTCCTGCAGTCCCACATGGTGCCCGATTGTTGGATATACCCCTGTAAGCCTCTGTAGCTCTTCTCTGGTGATGGAGACAAGCACATACTAGCCAGAGAGACTCCGATGGGTGCCCAGGACCAGGCTGTGGTTCTGCATCTGCCCAGATATTGGAGCCCCCTGGTTGTGTCTCCTGAAAACGTATTCACATCCCCATCCAAACAATGGTCACAGTGAATGGCCTGGGCTGGACAATACACCCGTGAAGGATGCCGGGGACTCAGGTGTTGTCACCCTTGGGTCCCAGTCATTGGGAGCACCTCCCGAAGTTTCTGTGTCCTTTTGTGGGAGGTCAGGACTGAACTCTAGCTGTTGGATGCACTCCTCCTCCTCCCCCTCCTTGTTCTGTCTCCATCTGGAGGAGGTGAGCAGCCCCAGTTGCCCAGGGAGAGTGTTCCAAGCCCAGCCTTGGTCACATGTAAGCACTATGTATCACATATGCCACTGGAAGATGTTTCTAACTCGTAAAGGCAGGCAGCAGCCAGCTGAGCCATGGACCAGCCTTCCTGTGTTGGGTTGCGATGCTACATGTGTTTCTCAAAAATATTTTTAAGTCCTCTTGGGGAGACTGAGCAAAGACGGCCCGGGAGGCCCGTGGAGGGCCAGTCTCACATAGGGTGTAGTCACTGGGACTATCTACTGAAAGCATCTAAATTGTACTCTGCAGTCAGATGCTCCACTCCTGAGCTATATACCCCCCAGTGCACTAAATGGGAGCAGCCCGGGCCACCCCGGGAGTTCTGACGACGGTGCCCTGGGCCCACCAGCCTACTCCTTGGCCGCTCTGGGCCAAGATACACAATTGGAGTGAGATCCAGGCAAGGTGGCACCTGGCGGGGTGAGGGTGGAGGTGGGGGTGGCGGTTCAGGTTCATCCATGATGGTAGAACTGCGCCACCTGGCGGCTACTTTTTTTTACTTTTTAAATTTTTATTTATTTATGATAGTCACACACAGAGAGAGGCAGAGACACAGGCAGAGGGAGAAGCAGGCTCCATGCACCGGGAGCCTGACGTGGGATTCGATCCCGGGTCTCCAGGATCGCGCCCTGGGCCAAAGGCAGGCGCTAAACCGCTGCGCCACCCAGGGATCCCCTGGCGGCTACTTTTATGCAGCTGCTTTTACGTTGTCCCCGGAGCTCGGCTGTGCGGGCCTGGGACGGGATCCAACCTTCAAAACCAAAGCAGAGTTCCAGCAGGCTGGCAGAGATGTCGTCCCAACCACACCCCCTCCCGATGGGCTCCCCTGTAGAAGAGTGTGACATCTAGGAACTGTCCGGATAGGCTGGCTGACTGGCACACGGCGGTCTCCTCCCCACATGGGAACTCCTTTGAGACCTTGCAGGTAACTGGGTAAGAGTGCCCTGGGTTTGGCTGCGTTCTCAGCTGGTGCCTGGTTGTTGGGGGTGCCTCCTGAGAATTCTTCTAGGTTCTCCCTCCTGAGGCTGGGATCACGGCCAGGAAAGCCTGGGAGCATTCCCCTCAACTGGCTGCAATCCTGCGTGGGGTAGGGTCATGGGATGGGCATTCTGAAATTACCCCTTCTGAAGAGGGGGGCAGGGAGGACCAGGGAGGGCACCCTGTGCCCAACTGCAGTTCCAGTGGGGCCCATTCTTGGGACACTTTCCCCAAATCTTTGGATGTCTCCCTGTGGTGGCAGGGTCCATCCTGGGTCAAATAGAGGGATCCAAGGGTGGGCTCGCTAGGCCTGGTGGTGGTCCCCAGTGGCCACTTGATAATCTGAGCCACTCGCTGGAGGGGTGCCTGGTGATTCATTCAGTTAAGCATCTACCTTTAGCTCAGGTCATGATCCCGGGGTCCTGGGATCAAGTTCCACATCAGACTCCCTGCTCAGGTGGGAGCCTGCTTCTCCTTCTGCCTCTGTCTCTGCTTCTGTGTCTCGCATGAATAAATAAATAAAATCTTAAAAAAAAAAAAAAAGGCGAGAGCTGGACAGGTAGTACTAGATAGCTGTTGCTAACTGTGAGCCTGTCTGTTGTAACAAGGCTATGTTGTTCTGATGTTGAACATAAACTATCTTAACAGAAAACCAAAATTACACAGGTTCACTCTCTGTGATGGAACAAGACCAACATGAGGCCACTATCTTGTCTGTAATTGGATTATACAAGGAAATTGCCGAAGCCACAAATATTACCAAATGTTTCACTCTTCTGGCACAAATGATTTTCATTTTTTCATCATTAGTTTTAGCCCCATTTTTAGATCTAATGATATCATTAGTCAAAATCCTAATTTCTTAAACTCCCTCCACCTGCCAACCAACTAAGTAAGCCCATATCACAGAGTAAGTCCACCTTCCTATTACCCTCTACTGGGATGCATCATGGTTCCTCGTGGTGTTTGATCTCCATTATAAGGAGGCAGTAACTCAACTATGTTCTACTATAACTGTGTTCCTGGTGATCTCTGGCTGCACAGCACTGATGAAAACAAGATAGAAGTTTCTACCAAAATAGTAAGTGATTTTCATGGAAAAGATGTTAACTATGTGGAAGGAAAAGAACTTAACCCTAAAAACTTGCTTTGGATCCTAGAAGAAATCAAATAATTCAAACCACACACGCACAGAAAGGAATTAAAATCAAAGAATAGGGCAGCCCGGGTGGCTCAGTGGTTTAGCACCGCCTTCAGCCCAGGGTGTGATCCTGGAGACCTGGGATTGAGTCCCATGTCGGGCTCCCTGCATGGAGTCTGCTGCTCTCTCTGCCTGAGTCTCTGCCTCTTCTCTCTGTCTCTCATGAATACATACATAAACCTTTAAAAAATGCATGCAAAAATTTTAGGGTCAAAATTATAGTTTTAAATACATTAGAAAGGAAGAAAGATCAAACATCAATGATCTAAGTTTCAACTTCAGTACACTAGAAAAAAGCTCATTAAAAGTAAAATTTTCAAAAAATGAAATATTAAGAAGCAAAAAAATATAGAAGAAAAAATATAGAAGCAGACATCAATGAAAAGCAATACCAGAATACCAATAGAGAAAATCAACAAAAAATTGGTTCTCTGAGAAGATCAAGAAAACTGATAAAATTAAAGCCACACTAGGGCAGCCCCAATGGCCCAGGGGTTTGGCGCCGCCTTCAGCCCGGGGTATGATCCTGGAGACCCAGAATTGAGTCCCATGTCAGGCTCCCTGCATGGAGCCTGCTTCTCCCTCTGCCTGTCTCTGCCTCTCCCTTTCTCTGTGTCTGTCACAAATAAATAAAATCTTTAAAAAAAATTAAAAAAAATTAAAGCCACACTAACCAAGAAAAAGGCATAAATTATAAATATAGAAAAACAAACAAGTATACCCACTCCAAAAACAAAAAAACCCCACATAAACCCCACAAAAATCACAAACCCTACAAACATACCTGAGATTTTTAAAGCTATAAAGGAATCATATGAACTATTTTATGCCAAAAGATTGGAAAATTTATTTGAAATGGACAATTCCTAGCTATATTCACACCTATTAATCAACTCAAGAAGAAATAAAGACAGAAAATATGAATAGGTTTATCAAGTTAAGAAATTGAAGTAGTAGGTAAAAATCTTCACACACACACAGAACACAAAAAAAAATCTTCACACCAAGAAGAGCCATGGGCCAGATAGCCTCACTGTGGAATTCGAACATACTTTCATGAAGAAATACCAGTACTGCACTAATAAAAGAGGAGGAACTACATTAAAAATCATTTTATCAAATCTAGACGAAGATATTACAAGAAAAAAATGGCAGGAATCCTTTCACACTGTACACTGTATACTTGTATCAAATCACTGATGTACATTTAAAATACATTTTGTCAATTATACCTCAATAAACCTGGAGGGGAAAAAAGAACACTGAAACAGAAGTGATTTTGGGTAGACTGAAAAAGAGCAGAAAGAACCAACAATTAGATGAATGACCTTCACAAACATAAAACCTTTTAACAGAACATTGGGAAATGAAATATGGCAATGCATATAAAGGTTTACACACTGTGGCAAAGTGGAGTTTGTCCAAGAAGGGAAGAGTGGATTTAACATCTGAAAACCAATGAAAGATAATAAAAGACTAAAGAAAAAGTAATGACACTCTCCACAGAGGAAAAAGAAAAACAGAAAAATCCAAAATACATTCACTATACAAATTCTCATCGAATGTTATCTAGAAGGAAACTTCAATCTGATGAAATATATGACAAATTTACAGATAATATCCTACTTAAAGGTGTAATACTGAATGCATTCCCCCTCAGACTGGAAACAAAACAAGTGCCCTCTTCCACTACTTCTATTTAAAATTGTCCTGGAACACCTAGCTAATGCAAGGCAAGGAGGAAAACTCAAAGGAACAAAGATTAGAAAGAAAGAAGCAAAACTTATTTTCAGATGACACAATCTTGATTATAAAAATAACTACTAAATCTAAGGGGGAAAAAGACTTAGAATAGCAAGGCCATAGGATAGAAGAATATCTAAGAATTGACTTATTGCTATTTACTAGTAATGGAAAACCCAAAACTGAAATTAAGAAAATTCCATTCACCATAGTATCAAAAGCAAAAATCACTACTCTGGAATGGCAGCATGATCTAGCTCTTGGACTCTCTCCCCAGAAAAACAAATATAAATGTCAAGAGTCACTTTAAAATTTCAATTATTTTAAGGCTCTGGAAAGTAGAATAGGATATAACAAACATTTTTTCAATAAAACCTAAGTAAGAGGAGTGAGAGTCTGTGGTATTGAAACCACAACTTGCTTTCTGCCCCTCTCATTTCAATGATGGAAACACCAGTCCAGACAGAGGCAGCCAAGAACACAAGACTTCCCCTAACCCTGCTCCTAGTCCAGGGATCTATCTTCCTGGGAGGGCAGGCACCAGCATTTGCCATCCTCTCCCAGCTACATATTGCAGAGGCTCATTTCCACCTGGCTGATGATAGGGGTGGAGACTCCACTTCAGACATGGCATGTTAAGAATACTAGAGTTCCAAAAAAAAAAAAAAAAAGAATACTAGAGTTCCAATTGCCCTCTCCTAGCTCATTTATAGGGTAGAAGTTCTATGCCAAGAGGCAAGTCAAGAGGCTGCCAGCCACACCTAGTGTCTTTCTTATAAAAGGGAGTTATTCAGGGGGATCTGGGTGGCTCAGGTAATCAGTTTAGTGTCTGACTTCAGCTCAGGTCATGATCTTGGGGTCTTAGGTTCCGGCCCTTCACTGGGCTACCTGTCCCACTCAGCATGGAGTCTGCTTGTCCGTCTGCCCCTCCCCTTGCTCATGTGCTGTCTCTTAAATGAATGAATGAATGAATGAATGAATAAAATATCTTTCAAAGGAGGGGGGATTATTCAGAGAAAGACAGGCCAACATTCCCACCCATTATTCCACAGCTGTGGCTCAAGGATTTTTTTTTTTTAAGATTTTTTTGACAGAGAGCAAACATGAGTGGGGGAAGGGACAGAGGGAGAGGGAGAAGCAGGCTCCTCACTGAGCATGTAGCAGAGACCTTGGGATCATGACCTGAGCCAAAGCCAGATGCTTAACCAACTGAGCCACCCAAGCCCTGGCTCAAAGATTTTGTTCACAGGCAGAAGCGGGCCCTAAGAGCATATAGCTCCAAAGCTCTTTCCAAAGGGGTTAAACTTATTTTAAACAAATGTGTGGAAGTTCAAGACTAAGGGTACTCAAAGATGATGAAAGTTTTGATGGCAAGCCACTTAGAGGAGGCAGGAGATCAATATATGAAACAAGTGGGCCAGTTAGTTTACCAAAGAACCAGGGAAAGAGACAGATAAGGAAAGCCCTCTTGGGATTAGAACAGACCTCAAACTCTGACCTCAAAAACTACTTCTACAAAGGGGTAGGGATGAAATTGGGTCAGGCTCTGGAGCAATTTATGTCCCAGGGAACTGTTAATAAAGCAAGCAGCCCACCCTCAGTGTGATCAGAGAAAGAGACAGTCAATGAGAGCCCTGTCGAAAACAGTCAAGCCATTGTGACTGTAAGCAAGCCCAAGGCTGTGCCCTCTGAAGAGCAACAGGGCAGGGGCTCACATGCAGAAAAAAAGATGTCATCGAAATGTCATTCAGCTAATCACTAAACAAACAAAACAACAGTCCTGAAAAGTATATGATCTAGAATGTCAAATTTTCAACCAAAAATGTACAATACATGTAAATAAATGGGCAGGATTAACTTACAAAAGGCAAACAATTGTCTGTGAGATGGTCTAGATGACAGATTTAACAAAGACTTCAGGGCAGCCATTTTAAATATGTTCAAAGAACTAAGGGAAACCATATTTAAAGAAGGAGGGTATGATAATATTTACATTAAAGAGTATCAGCGGGATCCCTGGGTGGCGCAGCGGTTTAGCGCCTGCCTTTGGCCCAGGGAGTGATCCTGGAGACCTGGGATCGAATCCCACGTCGGCCTCCCGGTGCATGGAGCCTGCTTCTTCCTCTGCCTGTGTCTCTGCCTCTCTCTCTCTCTGTGTGGGTGACTATCATAAATAAATAAAAATTTTAAAAAAAGAGTATCAGCAACAAGAAGTTATAGATGGATAGAGATTATGCAATCTAAAGAACAGATTAAGAATGAAGAAAAAAGAAAAGAGCCTTTGGAAAATGTGGAACACATATGCATAATAGGAATAACAGAGAAGAGAGAGAATGGAGGTTATTCCACCATTGTTGTTTCTCTGCCCCTTTATCTCCCTTTTCACCCTCTGGGATTCTCATTATGTGCACATTAATTGGCTTAATGGTATTCCAGACGTTCCTTGGCTTACTTTATTTTTTTTTTCTCTGCTCTTCAGACTTATAATTTCAAATGACCTGTTTTTGAGTTCAGAGATTGTTTCTTCTGCATGTTCAAATCTGCTCTTGATCCCCCTAGTGACTTTTTTCAATTTTTAAAAAATATTTTATTTATTTATTCGTGAGAGACACATACAGAGAGAGGCAGAGACATAGGCAGAGGGGGAAGCAGGCTTCTTGCAGGGAGCCTGCTGTGGGACTCAATTCCAGGACTCCGGGATCACGCCCTGAGCAGAAGACAGATGCTCAACCGCTGAGCCACCCAGGCATCCCTCAATTTTTATTTTAAAAATCATTTCTCTTTGATATTCTCAAAATTTTTCATCTATTCTCTTCTTAACATTATTTTCCTTTTAAACCCTTAGGAGTATTTTTAATTTTACTTAAAGTGTGCGCATGTATGAGTGGGGGCAGGGGCAGAGGGGGAGAGCGTATCTTAAGCAGACTCCATGCCTGATATAGGGCTTGATCTCATGACCCTGAGCCAAAATCAAGAGTTGGGACACTTAACCAACTGAGGCCTGCAGGTGCCCCATGAGTATTATTTTAAATTCTTTGTCTACTAATTCTGAAGCCTGTTTCCTTGGCGTTGATTTCTGAAGATTTATGATTTGTTTGGGTGATGTTTCCAACTTTCTTTATATGCCTTGTGATTTTTTTTTTAAGATTTTATTTATTCATGGACGCAGAGAGAGGCAGAGACATAGGCAGAGGTAGAAGCAGGCTCCATGCAGGAAGCTCAATGTGGGACTTGATCCTGGGACTCCTAAGGCAAAGGCAGATGCTCATCTGCTGAACGAACCAGGCGTCCCCTTTGTGATCTTTTGTTGAAACTTGGGCATTTGAAATGCAGCCATGTCACCTACTCTTTGCATGCTGGATCAATGCACAGAAAGACTTCCACTAACAGCCTAGCATGAAGTCCTAAGGTATTCTCAAGACTTTTCTGGGCATGGGTCTTCCTTGGGTGTACTTTCCCAATTCGCCTGTATACACATCTGCTTTTTTTTTTTTAAATACATGTCTGCTTTTAAATGTATTAATTTCCATAGGAGTCTCACAAGTCCAAATCCTGGGCCTTTTGAACACCTTCACATTCATATAATCCATTTTAAAAAGATTTTACTTATTTTCGGGGGCACCTGGGTGGTTCAGTTAAGTGTCTCACACCTGGTTTTGGTTCAGGTCATGATCTCATGGGTTACGGGATCAACCCTGGGTCCAGCTCTGCACTCAGCAGGGAGTCTGACTGAAGATTCTCTTCCTCTGTCCCTCACCCTACTTGAATGATCTCTAAAATAAGATAAATATATACATTTTTAAAAGTTTTTACTCATTTTTAAAAAGTAATCTCTGCATCCAATATGGGGCTCAAACTCACAACCCCAAGATCAAGAATCCCATGGTCCACCAACTGAGCCAGCCAGGTATCCAATATCCATTGTTGTTTATGGTTTTTGGTCATATTTATTAACTACAATTCATTCTATTTCTTTCTTTTTGACTACAGATGTCATACTGGTAGTCTTTAGCAAGAAGGCACTGATAAAACCATGATCTAAGTTTTTGGAATTAAAAATAATGAGAAATTTAATTACAAAAATCATAACTATAGAATAAAAATTTGAGGAAACATACTTTAGCTTGTATGCACATGATGATACTCAGAATGTATAATGATGACAAAATTACAAGTTGATTTGAAAATCCACAATTGCAATGGGATGTTTTAATATACTCTTATCAGAAAATGAAGAATGTTAATATACAACTGCTAATAAAACACTTTGAAAGAACACATACAGAAACATTGGTTCGATTTAAAAAATTGTAAATCACATACAAACATAACTGAAAATATATTGAAGAATTAAGTCCAGTTGTGAGTCATTAGAAACACAATCTGCCTGACAAGAGGAAGGTGCTTATTCTCACAAGAAAGGGCTGGGTCACAGAAGTCACTGTACAATGCAGTAGAGGAAAAAACTATCACATGGTTCCTTTTGACTACATCACTGTAGCTGTGTTGGTAGAATCAGGAACACACATTCATTAGGAGTATTAACAGAACAAGATGTTTACTACATATATTAGACCTTATACAAATGCAATCCAGAGAAAAGGGAAGTCAGTGCTTTAAAAAACATTCTCAACCGTGATAGTCTAAATTTGTTGCCTGGTGGACACATGGTATCAGGCTTGCAAGGAAATACAACCGGTATTAATCTTTGCTGTGGAACTTGTGGAGGCATCTGTAGAAACCTACAACTCTGAGAAAATGAAGTTAAGTAGTTGGTGGTGGTATTGAAGATACTCTTGAATGGCAGGGCAAAGAATCAGCAAATGGGCTTGAAGATGTATGCAAAACTCCTATGGTATCTATCACTGCTTGTACTGTGACTCCAAAAAGTAAGGCCTTCTTCCCTTCTGCCTTCCAAATCTCATGCAAGTAAAGCTATTGGTGAATTCTAACATGAAACTATAAAGAGAACAGATTCTAGAAAATTAGGCCACAGTATTACCCACATTGACCTAACTTAACACATTCCAGGAGAGCCATCTCCAATTCTATCTTTCTTGTCTGAAGACAGGTTTCTTAAAGTGTAATATCCAAATCACAGAAGGAATGACAAAGAGTAAAGGGAAAATATGTAAATAGCAATTCTAATGAGATTATACTCTATGATAAACTCTGCATACTTACAAATTTATGCCAACTATTTATTAGCCAGGAAAATAAGGCTTTTTTTTGATGAAAGAAAAAAGAAAGAATCCTTTTCTCATATGAAAGGAGGAATATTTATAATGAGTAAGGAATATCCAGTACCTGTGACATGAGGTCATAGGAAAATCACAACAAATCCCAAAATATCATTTTTCCATGGCCTCTTCACTTACTGAACAATTAAAAAATATATAAAAATTAACCCTCCTTACATATTAGAAATACACTTTAACTCACCCATAGATCCAATTAACTTCAAAATGGAAAGACAAAAATTTTATAAGCTGATTTAAGGAAAAAACACTATCCACTAAGGTTACATACTATTGCTTAAACAGTGCTTACAGAATTGTCTCAACTTCATGTTCAGCTAAAAAGCAACAATTGGAAGCCGCAGTCCAGAGACTGAGTTTCAGAATCAAATTCATTATTTTTTAACTTTTGAAGCATTTCTTTCATGTAGTGAACTGTCTGGCGTATTATACTTGAATTAATTTGTATCAGACTTTTCCCTATTACTTACATTTATAGCATTTCTCTTCAGTGGTGTTTTTACATGACTTTGTTAAGACTGAATACTCTCCTGTATTTTTCAGTTATAATTTACCTATCTAGTGTGCATTCTCATCACATGTTTATGTAAGGATGTGGGCCAGTTGAAGGCTTTCCCACAATGTTTACATTCAAGAAGTTTCTCTCCAGTGTGAATTCTTTCATGGCTTCTAAACGAACTGGGGCGACTAAAGGCCTTCCCACATTCTTTACATTTATATGGTTTCTCTCCAGTGTGCACTCTCATGTGTCCTCGAAAGGTTGTACGATAAATAAAAGCTTTCCCACATTCCTTACATTCATAGGGCTTCTCTCCAGTATGAGTTCTTTCGTGTACTTGAACATAACTTGAACAACTGAAGGCTTTACCACATATTTTACATTCATAGGGTTTCTCTCCTGTGTGAGTTCTCTCATGTATTCGAAATGAACTGGGACAATTGAAGGCTTTCCCACATTCCTTACATTTATAAGGTCCATCTCCAGTATGTGTCATCATATGTCTCCGAAAACTTGTGAGAGAAACAAATGCTTTCCCACATTCCTCACATTTATAGGGTTTTTCTCCAGTGTGAGTTCTTCCATGTATTTGAAGACCTAGAGGAGAACTAAAGGTTTTTCCACATTGTTTGCACTCATAGGGTTTCTCTGCAGTGTGAGTCCTTTCATGTCTTCGAAAGGAAGTGGGACAACTGAGGGCTTTCCCACACTGCTTACATATATAGGGTTTTTCTCCAGTGTGAGTTCTCACATGCACTTGGAAAGTGGTGAGCCAATGGAAGGCTTTTCCACATTCTTTACATTGGTAGGGTTTCTCTCCAGTGTGAGTTCTTTCATGTGTTCGAAAGGAGCTAGAACAACTAAAGGCTCTACCACATTGCTTACATTCATAGGGTTTTTCTCCAGTGTGGGATCGTTCATGTATCCGATATGAACTGGGACAACTGAATGCTTTCCCGCATTCCTTACATTTATAAGGTCCAACTCCAGTATGTGTTATCATGTGTCTTTGAAAGCTTCCAAGAGAAATGAAGGCTTTCCCACATTCCTTACAGTCATAGGGTTTCTCTCCAGTGTGAGTTCTTTCATGTTTTCGAAGAGAACTGGGACAACTAAAGGCTTTACCACACTTTTTACATTCATAGGGCTTCTCCCCTGTGTGAGTTCTTTCATGACTTCGAAAGGAACTGGGACAACTGAGGGCTTTTCCACATTGCTTACACTGATATGGTTTCTCTCCAGTATGAGTTCTTTCATGTGTCTGAAAGGTTTGATGATATCTAAAGGCTTTTCCACATTGTTTACACTGATAGGGTTTCTCTCCAGTGTGAGTCCTTTCATGTTTTCGAACAGACTGGCGATATCTAAAAGATTTCCCACATTCCTTACATTTGTAAGATTTCTCTACACTGTGATTTCTTTCATGTTTTTGAAAAGGTTGGAGATAACTGAAAGCTTTTCCACATTCTTTACATTTATAAGGCTTTTTTCCATATTCCTGATACTTGTATGGTTTAGGTGAAGTGTGAGATCTCTTATGCCTATTAAGGGAAGAATGGCGCATGAAGACTTTTCCACACACATTGCATTCCCATGGTTTTACTTCAGTATAAGTTTTCTTGTTCAGATTAAGATTTGGAATAGGGCTGAAGTTTCCTCCACACTGACTACCTTCTTTACTTTGATTGAGCCTCTCTACCATATGACTTCTGTAAGAAAAAACAAAAACACAACAGAATTTATTATTGATTTGTTTCCTATCTATTACTAAATACTAAACTTACGTTGTTTTTATTTTATTTATTTATTTTAAAGAAAGAGAGAGGGTGAGTGCAGAGGGATGGGGGGAGGGGAAAGAATCTGAGGCAGACTCTGTACTGAGATGGAGCCCCATGCCATGACCCAGGAGGGAGATCATGATCTGAGCTGAAACCAAGAGCTAGATGCTTAACCGACTAGAGTCACCCAGGCGCCCCTAGAATTACGTTGCTACCATTTATATACAGGGGAAGGGCAGGTTTTTCTGACCTGTCTGAATTGTTTGAAAATGAATATTCTGCAAAAGGGCTTACCCATAACTATTATATGAAAATAGTGAAAAAAAATAGTGGTAGTCACATATGGAGTTTCTTTTAAATTTTTATTTATTTTTAAATATTTTATTTATTCATGAGAGACAGAGAGAGAGAGAGAGGCAGAGACACAGGGAGAGGGAGAAGCAGGCTCTATGCAGGGAGCCCAACATGGGACTTGATGCCGGGTCTCCAGAATCATGGCCTGGGCTGAAGGAGGTGCTAAACTGCTGAGCCACCCAGGCTGCCCTCTTTTTTTTTTTTTTTTTAAAGATTTTATTTATTTAATCATGAGAGACAGAGAGAGAGAGGGAGGCAGAGACATAGGCAGAGGGAGAAAAGCAGACTCCATTCAGGGAGCCTGACGTGGGACTCCATCCCGGGACTCCAGGATCATGCCCTGAGCCAAAGGCAGATGCTTAACTACTGAGCCACCCAGGTATCCAACATAGGGAGTTTCTGAATAATATTTCCAAATGAACTATTTTGCAAATGTTGAAGATATGTCACATTTAAGAATACACTTTTGGTGAACATTTTCTAGAAAAAAAAATACATTCGATGCTGGGCCATCTTGTGTCTGCTTGTTTTTAAATTTTCATAATATACAAAGATTCCCTTGGACACTGCCTTCCACTGTGAATGCAACTCACCTTAGTTTTCTTCCCTGGTTTTTGTACTGATCTTCACTGTTATAGTCTTTCCATGTTTTCCCTATAATGAAAACCCAGAAGAACAATAAAGTATAGAATTATTACAAGTCTATGGTGAGCTCTGACCATACCTGATTTACCAAAGTATTCCCTTTCCCCATTCCCTTTTTTTTTTAAAGATTTATTTATTTATTTATTCAGAGAGAGCAAGAGAGAGGCAGAGACAGGCAGAGGGAGAAGCAGACTCCATGCAGGAAGCCCGACGTGGGACCCGATCCCGGGTCTCCAGGACCACACCCGGGTAGAGAAAAACTTGTCCTCTAATTGACAAGGCGAAAGTAAGTTGTCATCCTTACCTATTGAGGCCAGGTTCCTCAAGGTTTCCCGCATTACATCTCTGTAGAGTTTCTTCTGTGAAGGCTCCAGCAGAGCCCATTCCTCCAAGGTAAAGTTTACAGCCACATCCTCAAAGGCCACTGAGTCCTAAAACATCCCACATACATGTAGAGGAGGTTGGATGAGACAGCACGAGGAATCTACAGTCAATGCATTTCATAGTGAAACTTGCAAATTCCAAAGATAAAGAGAAGATCCTTAATACAGTCAATTCATAAGAAGTTAACATGATTCTGTGATCTCAAAATATTCTATGGCTTAGTCATCAGAATTCTCACTTTTTATACACAATCATTTCCTCATAAATTTAGTAGCATCATGAACACAACAAAAACTATTTCTACCTTTTTACTCTGTTCACTTCAAGTCTCCCTGCTCTCTAATGGTAGAATCCCTAGCATGTTGGAGAATGAGAGAAATGATATACAAATGAAAGAAACATTTCCATTTTAAGACCATCAATTCCTTGTGAGAAAAAACAAACAAACTCATCTCCTTCCTTATTACCCACCATATCACATAGTACTCTATGAAGCACAGGGTCACATCCACAGGAATGAAGTTTTGTTTTTTGTTTTTTTTAAGATTTTACTTCTTTGTCAGAGAAAGTGCATGTGAACAAATGGGGAGCGGCAGGCAGAGGGAGAAGCAGGTTCTCTGCTGAGCCCCTGATGTGGGGCTTGATCCTAGGACTCCAGGATCATGACCTGAGCTGAAGGCAGACACTTAACTGACTGAGCCACCCAGGTGCCCCACATGAGTAAAGTTTTAATGAATAAAAACACAGTGAAGCATTGGGAGCTTTTCCTTCTATTTCCTTTTTTTCCCTTTTTAAGAAAAATACTTTATTTATTTATTCATGAGAATACACAGAGAGGAGAGAGAGAGAGGCAGAGACACAGGCAGAGGGAGAAGGAAGCTCCATGCAGGGAGCCTGATGTGGGACTCGATCCCGGGTCTCCAGGATCACGCCCTGGGCTGAAGGCAGCGCTAAACTGCTGAGCCGCCCGGGCTGCCCTTTTCCTTCTATTTCCAATGCCAAACATGTAAGGTCAGAAGGCCAGTGGGAATCCAATTTATAACTAGGGCCAGCTAGCTATACTGTCCTGAAGTATTCCAGGACATTAGCAGTCATCAGATGTAGCTGGCTGAATGAAAACATCTGGTAGACAATATTAATTTCAACTTGTCTATACAAATATTTGTCGGAGATTCAGTTACTCCTTTCTATTTGTCCCATTTCATGGGGCTAGAAAGTTATTCAGACATTATGGCTCAGGTATAAAATAAGAAGGCATCATAACTCAGAACTCTACCAAATCCCTACACTCAGGCCTCAGAGCTGCTTCTTGCCAATTTTTAGCATATATATGCACATATACTGAGAGGATAAGATGCTAGAAGAGCTTTTCCTGGCAGAACCATAACAGTGTACCTCAGGCCCTGCTGAGCTTGAGGAACTGAATAAAAGCTGCAATGTGCAAGGAAGTTCATTTGAAAGTCACAATCATTTCATGAGGAATGCACCTTGTTATAAAACACACAAAGAGGGGCACCTGGGGGGCTCAGTGGTTGAGCATCTGCCTTTGGCTCAGGTCGTGATCCCAGGACCCTGTGATCAAGTCCTGCATCAGGCTCCCAAGAGGGCACCTGCTTCTCCCTCTGCCTGTGTCTCTGCCTTTCTCTCTCTGTCTCTCATGAATAAATAAAATCTTCAAAAAAGATTTTCTCTAAAAGAAGACAAAACTGGATGCTTCTCACTTCTGTGCCTTCATGTAGGGCACAGGAGCATGACTGCCTAACGTCTGGGCATAGGTATCCCTCAGCTAATTCATTCTCCTAAATGTTGATCTCTGAAAAAGATCATTAACCCCCTGACAGTCTACATGCAGGTGATAAGAGAAAAGGCTTCCACAAAATAATATGGATGGCAGAAATCATCCATTTGGTTAAGAAAACAGAATGAGTAGTCCATACTTCTTGGTAGATCCAAGGAGTAAAATGAGCTACCTGGGTTGGCTCTAAATACTCTTTATATTTTATTTGCCTGCAGTTCTTGTTCATTATAATATCCCACTACCTAGTGTGCAGAAGAGAATGACTATTACCAGCAGGCTTGAGACCGCTGATCCTTATGAATACCTGCTCACAGTATTTGTCCTTCATTGCTATCTGGGAGCCAAGATTTAGAGGGACCACACCAACTTGATGAGAGTTGAGTCACACTGAGTCGTGTGCTAAAACTGTTTATGCAAAGAATATGATGTATCCCAAACTCTTGTTTTCATTCTAAGAGTATGAACTTCTGTTATGCATAGCCACAGCCTATGTGAGGGTGCCTATGTGACCTATGCACTGGGTCTATAATGAGCTTTCCTGGAAGACAATATTTTGTATGTGTTGTCACAGCTTGTTGCTTGGGCAATTGATCCCTTACAATGGATTACAATAGGAGATAACATCTTGAAGCTTGCATCTGGTTTCCTCTAGAAGAAGTTTATTTACATATCTTTAAAGTTTATGTATTTATTTTTTAAGTTATGTATTTATGTATTTTTATTTATTTATTATTTATTTTTTTACTTTATTCATGAGAGAGAGAGGGGGGCAGAGACACAGGCAGAGGGAGAACAAGCTCCATGCAGGGAGCCTGATGTGGGACTCGATCTCGGGACTCCAGGATTATGTCCCTAGGCCAAAGGCAGGCGCTAAACCACTGAGCCACTCAGGGATCCCCATAAAGTTTATTTTTAAGTAATCTCTACACTCAATGTGGGGCTCAAATTCACACCCCACAATTTGTGAATTCACAAATTCACAAATTCACACATTCACAATATCAAGAGGTGCATGCTCTTCCAAATGCTCTTCCCCTCTAGAATAAATCTAACTACATACAAAACAAGACTAATGAATATTTAATAATTCTAATAGAAAAAGATTTAAATTTTTAATGAATATCAAAGAAGAATGAAAAACATGAAAATACGGCACGTATTCTTAGAAATAACTCTACTTCCCAAAGTGTTTCCTCTCCCAAAATATATCTTTATAAGATCCCATCAATCCCAAAAGAGACTTTTTAGGGGTCAATAAATACTATTCCTCCAAACCTAACACAAGGAAAAAATGTCAAAAATGGTCAAGGTTGGGCAGCCCGGGTGGCTCAGCAGTTTAGTGCCACCTTCAGCCTGGGGCATGATCCTGGAGACCCAGGATCGAGTCCCGCATCGGGCTCCGTGTGGAGCCTACTTCTCTCTCTGCCTGTGTCTCTACCTCTCTCTCTATAAACAAACAAACAAACAAACAAACAAACAAAAATCTTTAAAAAGGTCAAGGTCTTCCAAAGAACAAAGGAGTGGCTTGCCTAATATATACCAAAAATTTTCAAACTATACTATTCCAGATAGCATAGTATTAACAGAGAGAAAAACAGACCAAGGGAAAGGAAAAGTATCTTACATGGGCCAGCATTAAATACTGAAAGCTGATCAAGGACCCATCAGGCACTGTAGAACAGTGGCAGACATCACAAATCCTTTTAATATATGGGGCAAAGACAAACCGTTATCTAAGTGGGAAAATGCATTGCATTCACTTCTATATCATGGAAAATCGCCAATTCATTGTACTTTTAAATGTGAAAGATACAACTAGAACACTTGTAGAAGTCACAGATAAATGCTTCACTGATTAAAAAATACAGAGAATTTTCTCACATAAGGGAAAAAGATCTGGAACAAGAGATTGAACAGTTCATATACAAATTAAAGAAATTTAAAAATAAGATATTAGAAACTATCTGTAATACATGCAATACTAAAAGTGAGTAGAGTAAGACTTAACATACAGTTTTTTTAAAAATTAGAAAATAGTCAAAACATATTTAACAGAAGATGAAAGACCACATATGAAAAAATGTCCCTGTGGGGGCACCTGAGTGGCACAGTTGGCTACGTGTCCAACTCTTGGTTTCGGCTCAGATCATGATTTCAAGGTTGTGAGACTGAGCCCAGGGTTGGGTGCAGAGTCTGCTTGGGATTCTCTCTCCCTCACCCTCTGTCCTTCCTGCTGTGCTCTCTCTAAAATAAATAAATAAATCTTTTTTTAAAATTTATTTATGATAGTCACACACACAGAGAGAGAGAGAGAGGCAGAGACATAGGCAGAGGGAGAAGCAGGCTCCATGCACCGGGAGCCCGATGTGGGATTCGATCCCGGGTCTCCAGGATCGCGCCCTGGGCCAAAGGCAGGCGCTAAACAGCTGCCCACCCAGGGATCCCAAATAAATAAATCTTTAAAAAAGTCCATCTGCTAAGTAATAGGGAAAAAAAGGCCAAGCAAATATTATAATTCATACTGATTAGGACAAAAATTACTTAATTTAATAATGTCATGTGTTTATGACCAGTCAAAAAATACATAAATCATGCATGAATAGAGGAAATGTCAACTGAGATGCTCCACTGCCATTTCTTGTCAATTTGAACTTGATCATGATCTACAATTTTTCTCCAATGTTCAGGGAATTTATTGTGTATATGCACTTGGTAGACTGATACAAGAATGAAAGGAGCTACATTTTTTTAATTCTGATTTTATTTTTTTTAAGATTTAATTTATTTATTCACAGAGACAGAGAGAAAGAGGGAGGCAGAGACACAGGCAAAGGGAGAAGCAGGCATCATACAGAGAGCCTGAAGTGGGACTCGACTCGATCCCGGGTCTCCAGGATCACGCCCTGGGCTGAAGGCAGCGCTAAACCGCTGCGCCACCGGGGCTGCCCCAAGGAGCTACATTTTTTTTAAATTTTTATTTATTTATGATAGTCACACACAGAGAGAGAGAGAGAGAGGCGGAGACATAGGCAGAGGGAGAAACAGGCTCCATGCATCAGGAGCCCGATATGGGATTCGATCCCGGGTCTCCAGGATCGTGCCCTGGGCCAAAGGCAGGTGCTAAACCGCTGCGCCACCCAGGGATCCCAAGGAGCTACATTTTTTTTTTTTTTTTGGAGCTACATTTTTAATGAGAGTAAAAATTTAACTTGAAAAAGCTCAAGCACTATAACCACTGCAATAGATGAGTAACTTGGATGGCCTGCAGCCTCAAGATACAAGCATTTGTGAAACATACTGTTGCAAAGAACCAACCAAAACACATTTTGATTGTAATTTCATTAATACGTATTTAAAGGTAAAACTAAAAGAATACTATTCAGTGGAAAAAGGCCAGTAAAGGTTATGAAGAATAAAGAATCAAGACAGAGGTCATATATAGTGCAGGATGGAGAGTAACATCAGGAGAATAACAACTACCCAAAGCCCACTTATAAATCTTGATTACAAAGTTATTACATTGTTACTACCACAAAATCTTCTAATAATGCATTATGCTTATTACTTTATAAATATATTTGATGATAAAAATTTTAAGTTTGGAGAAGTACGTAACTTTGTTATGCTTTTTTGCCCTGTAATGTAGAAATCTGAGTTCTAGTTCACAGACTTGGGCAGCAAACAAATGTCTATTTGGAAAAGAATTGGCTACATACCTTTTAAAAACAATGGGTGACATGTATTGGTATGCAAAGATGTGAAGATTTATCAATAAATTAAGAAAAACATATTGCAATATATACACCAGGTTACCTTTTCTGTAACTCTAATAGTCACTTGCAGAGAAAGGTGGATTCCCACCCAAGATTTGATTCAGATGTCCCGACTAACAACACACACACACACACACACACACACACACACACACACACCAAGAGGATATGAAAAGCTTTCTCTCATAATGGAAATGTACAGGGAGGGCAGGGCAGGCCTCTCAAGCAGGTGAGAAATGCCTTGAGAGAGCAAGGAAAGGAGCCTGGTTGGGTTTTTTATTGACATTTGGGAGTGGGCTAGGGTGAGAATTCAGGTACAGGGGCGGGGCCTTCAGTGAACTGAGTATCTTGCCAGTGCCAAAGCAGTGAAGAGCCAGGCTGTCTTGTCCCCTTGTACAGAGGTGAAGTGCAAGGGGAAGAAGGAGGAATAAAGGTTTAAAGCTACCAGCAGGCAAACATCAGAAAACAGGGTCAGAGACTCCTGGTTTCTGGTCAGACATGTAAGGAATTGAGGTCATAGGGGGAACTACTCTCTCCAAAGTCAGAGACCCCAAAAGTAGCCATTTAAAAATATGTACAGGAGCACATATGTCCAGCCACTGGATGGCTCAGTTGGTTGTCAGCCTTTGGCTCAGGTAATGATGATCTCAGGGTCTTGGGATCAAGCCTGAGATCAGACTCTTTGCTCAGCAAGGACCCTGCTTCCCCCTCTGCCTGCCACTCCCCTGCTTGTACACAATCTCTCTGTCAAATAAATAAATACGATCTTAAAAAAAAATATGTCCAGAATATTCTGTTCTTAACAAGGCTTGTCCTCTTAAAATCGATTTTTTGAGAGCACGACTGGGATTTTCCTGGAGCCTACTGGCCTGAGAGGGTGAAGGATAGAGAAGCACATGCAACAGTGATGGGACTGATAGGATTTTTCCTTCCTGATAGAAAGTATGTGGCGTTTCCTCTAACAGCAATGCTCCTAACTCTGTATTACCAATTATGTGTCCAGTAGTTCAACTCAGTAATACTAACACTATCCAGACTTAATGTGAGATTCACAGATTAAGCACTCACTACAAAAAACTGCCCAATTTCAGATACTAGCCATAAATGGGGTGCCTTCTCTACTGACATTTCCATCCAGCTGCCTACAAATCCATAGATTCCTCAGAAACCCCCTGAGGTTTGATAATTTGTTACAACAATTCTGAGAACTGAAGAAAGCATTTGACTTAAAATTATTGTTATTGTTATACAATTACTGGTTTATGATAAGAGATACAACTTAGGAACAGCCAAATGGAAGAGATGCATAGGGGAAAGAATGGGCACAAGAGTTAGGGGGCAGGATCATTTGGAGCTTCTATGTTCTCTCCCCACAAGCTGTCCCCTTCCAGCATCTTCACGTGTTCACCAACCTAGAAGTTCTCTAAGTCCCATCTTTAAGGGTTTTGATAGAAGTTTCATTATGTAGGCACGAGTGATTAACTCAAGGCCTCTGGTGATTAACTCAAGCTCCAGCCACTCCTCCCTCTCCAGAGGCTGGGAACTGGGGCTGTAAGTTCTAAGCCTCCCATTAAAGCCTAGTGTTTCTGCTGTCCAATTCCCATCCTGAAGCTATGAAGGAGCCCACCAAGAAATGCCTCATTAGAAGAAAACATACTCTATCACCCTTACCACTCAGGAAATTCCAAGAGCTTTAGAGATCTTTGGTAGGAAGCATGCACAAAGACCAAATATCTTCCCCGTATTTATGCTGATAGCCGGAGGACCCATGCACACTGGAAGATTGAGACTAAATCCTATGACTACAGACTACTTCTCCTCCACCCATACTTACCTCTACACCAACTGAGCTCCTGTCTACTAGGCATTGGAATATGCTCAAAGAACTGCACATTTCAGACCATATTTGAGAAGCCTCTAGAGAACCCCAAAGATTACAAGAGAGACAAAAAGAAAGGACACTAGAGGAAGTTTTAGTCTCTGACACTTACAGGTACAACAAATCACAAACACAGACTAACACCTGGCCAGATAAAACATCACACTAAAGGCCTATTTTTTTAAAGGTGTATTTACCTCAGTTCCTTCTCAGTACATTGTTTGCCTTCAAATAAAACAAAACAAGAAATCCCACAGCATAGTAAAAAACTTAATCCTTTTTTTTAAAGGATTTTATTTATGAGAGAGAGAGAGAGAGAGAGAGAGAGAGGCAGAGACACAGGCTGAGGGAGAAACAGGCTCCATGCAGGGAGCCTAACATGGGACTTGATCCCGGGTCTCCAGGATCACGGCCCTGGGGCTGAAGGCGGCACTAAACCGCTGAACCACCCAAGCTGCCCAAAAAACTTAATCTTGAAAGAAACCAGAGGGAAAAACACACCTTAGTTATAGAGAAACAGATAAGAATTAATTCATACCCACCCCACCCCACAAACCCCATGCAAGCAAGAAAGTGGAATGAAATATTTAAAGTGGTGGCAGAAAAAAAAAAAAAAAAGCCCAGGATGTGCTCAGAATTGTGTGAAGCAAAACTGTCTGGTTGCCAATGGAGCCAACCATTTGATTAGCAAGTAAGGGAGAAATAAAGACTTTCTGAGATGAACAAAAATTGAGGGAATTTGTACCCCTGGTTTGCAAAAAATGTGAAAGAAACTTCTTCAAAATGAAGGAAAATGAAGGATGAGCATTTCAGAAGGAATAAATTTTAAACATCCTTAATTTGAAAAAAAAAATTCTTTTCTAAAAGATTTTTTTTAAATGTATTCATTTGAGGGGCTGCCCGGGTGGCTCAGTGGTTTAGTGCCGCCTTCAGCCCAGGGCGTGATCCTGGAGACCCAGGATCGAGTCCCACGTCAGGCTCCCTGCATGGAGCCTGCTTCTACCTCTGCCTGTGTCTCTGCCTCTCTCTCTCCTCTCTGTGTATTCTCATGAATAAGTAAATAAAATCTTAAAAAAATAATAAATGTATTCATTTGAGACAGAGAGACCAGTCAGAGCACAAACAGGGGGAAAGGCAAAGGGAGAGAGAGAAGCACACTCCCAGCTGTGCTAGAAGCCCAATGTGGGGCTTGATCCCAAGACCTGGGAGATTATGACCCAAGCCAAAGGTAGACACCCAACCATCTAAGCCAACTAGGTACCCTTGAAAAAAATTTCTTAATCTGACAGATAACACTTCATTTAAAATAGGGCTAGGAAAAAAAATAAATAAAATAATAAAAGAGAATAATACTAGCAACACTGTATTTTTTAATTTTATAGCTTACAGATAAATGAAATGAAGGAGAGAAATGTTACAAAGGGGCAGGGAGGGAGGAATTGGAAATACTCAGTTATGAGGAATTTATACTACTAGTGAAGTGTTATGGTCATTCAAAAGAAAAGTTAATTGTGAATATAACTGTATATTCAAGGGCAATTAGTAAAAAAGAAAAAAATGTATAACTGTTATTCTAAGAATGAAGGGGAGAAAAATGGAATCAGGTAAAATGCTCAATGAAAGCAAGAGAAAGTGGAAAAAAGGTGGAATACAAAAGAAAAAGAAGAGAACAGAAAACACAAAATATTAAGGTATATATTAATCGAACTATATCAATAATCGTTTTAGAAGTCAATGGCACCTGGTTGGCTCAGTCAATAGAGCATGCGATTCTTGATCTTAGGGCTACGAGCTCTGGCCCTGCACTAGGTGTAGGGATTACTTTTTTTTTTTTTTTAAGATTTTATTTATTTATTCATGAGAGACACAGAGAGAGAGAGAGAGAGACGGAGAGGCAGAGACACAGGCAGAGGGAGAAGCAGGCTCCATGCAGGGAGCCCGATGCGGGACTCGATCCCGGGTCTCCAGGACCAGGCCCTGGGCTGAAGGCAGCGCTAAACCGCTGAGCCACCCGGGCTGCCCTGTAGGGATTACTTAAATAAAGTCTTAGGGGCACCTGGATGGCTCAGTTGGTTAAGCTCTTGATTTTGGCTCAGGTCCATGACCTCATGGGTGGTGAGCTAGAGAGCTCTGTGCTCAGCAGGGAGTCTGCTTGAAGATTCTTTCCTTTTACCCTCCCCCAAATAAATAAATCTTAAAAAAAAAATAGGGGTACCTGGGTGACTCAGATGACTGAGGGTCTGCCTTTGGCTTGGGTCATGATCTTGGGGCCCTGGGACTGAGTCCCATGTCAGGCCCTGCACTCAGCATGGGGTCTGCTCAAGATTTTCTCTCCTTTTGCCCCTCCTCTCTCTCTCTCTCTCTCAAATGAATGGATAAATTTTTTTTAAAGATTTTATTTATTTATTCATGAGAGACACAGAGAGAGAGGCAGGGACACAGGCAGAGGGAGAAGCAGGCTCCATGCAGGGAGCCCGACATGGGACTCAATCCTGGGACTCCAGGATCATGCCCTGGACAGAAGGCAGGCACCAAACTGCTGAGCCATCCAGGGATTCCTGAATGGATAAATTTTTTAAAAATAAAATAAATCTTAAAGAAAAGTCACCAATGGTCTAACACAATTAAAAGATAATGTCTGGGATGCCTGGGTGGCTCAGTGGTTGACCATCTGCCTTTGGCTTGGGGCGTGATCCTGGAGTTCTGGTATCAAGTCCCACATTGGGCTCCTGCAAGGAGTCTGCTGCTCCCTCTGCCTATGTCTCTGCCTCTCTCTCTCTCTCTCTCATGAATAAATAAATAAAATCTTTTTTAAAAAAAAGATAATGTCTCAGTGGATAAAAAAATACCCAATTTTCTATTGTCTGTAACAAAACCATATTAATAATAAAAACAAATTAAGGCTAAGGTATGGAAAAAGATATATCATGTTAATATAAAAGATAGATGGAATACCTATCTTAAGGGCATTGTATAATAATAAAATGTCAACCTTGGGACACCTGATTGGCTTAGTCAGTTAAGTGTCCAACTCTTGATTTTGGCTCAGGTCATGATCTCAGAGTTATGAGATCAAGTCCCGAGTTGGGCTCTGTGCTGAGTATGGAACCTGCTTGGGATTCTCTCTGCCCCCTCCACCTCCCCCAAATCAGGCTCTCTCTCTCTCTCTTAAAAAAAAAAAAAAGTCTCCAGGAGACATTCCATGCTACTTATGTGCATAATAATAATGTGGCAAAATACATGAGGGAAAATGGATAGAACAGCAAGGAGAAACAGATGAATACACTATTAGAGCTGAATCCTTCAACATGGGATGCCTGAGTGGCTCAGCAGTTAAGCGTCTGCCTTCGGCCCAGGGCATGATCCTGGAGTCCTAGGATGGAGTCCCAAGATGGAGTCCCATGCCGGGCTCCCTGCATGGAGCCTGCTTCTCCCTCTGCCTGTGTCTCTGCCTCTCTCTGTGTGCCTCTCATGAATAAATAAATAAAACCTTTTAAAAAAAATGAATACTTCAACATCTCTCTATTAATAAATAGATCCAGCAGAAAGAAAATCAGAAAGCCACAGTTTAATTTAACAGTGCATTCACTGGATTTCATTGAAAACTGTGGGATACTTTATCACAGAGAATACATATTCTTGTTAAGTTCACATGGAAAATTCATTAAGACTGTAATAGTATGATTTATAAGGAAGACATACTTGGTCTTTTTCCATAGTTCCTGCCTCATAACCTACCCCAAACCTTGGTTTTCTAAGTGTTGTAAGTGATAAAATGTCTGGCACTATGTTATTGCAGTGACTTTTGGAAAATACTTAAGGAAGGGACCTGGTTGCCAATGGAGCCAACCAGGTGATTAGAAAGTTATAAATTGGGGCCCTGGTGACTCAGCTGTTGAGCATCTGCCTTTGGCTCAGGGCATGGTCCTGAAGTGCCAGGATCGAGTCCTGCATCAGGCTCCCCTCAAGGAGCCTGTTTCTCCCTCTGCCTCTCTCTGTGTCTCTCATGAACAAATAAATAAAATCTTTAAAAAAAGAAAGTTGTAACTCTCAGTTCCACCCCCTGACCTCCAGGGAAGGGAGAGGGGCCAGGGGCTGGAGGTTGAATCAATGGCCAAAGGGCAATGATTTAACCAATCATGCCTAAGTAATGAAGTCTCCATAGAAACCTAAAAGGGTGGGGTTAGAGAGCTTCCAGGTTGGAGGACATGTGGAAGTGCTGGGATAGTGGTGCACCTGGAACCCTTTCCCTATACCTCACCTTACCCATCTCTCTCCCATCTGGCTTTTTATAATAAGTTGTAATTTAATAAGTACAATGTTTCACTGAGTTCTGTAAGCCACGCTAGCAAATTAGTATTAATCAAAATGAGCCAAGGAGGAGGTTGCGGGAACCTTTGATTTATCACCAGTCAGAAGTATAGGGGACAATCTAGACTTGTGACTGCCACCCTGAGTAGAAGAGGGTTGATAGAAACTCTCATTTGTAGGTCAGAAGCACAGGTAACAAACAGCCTGGGCTGTGGCTGACATCTCAAGTGTGTGTGTGAGTACATTCTTATAGGACTGAGACCTCAACCTTTGGAAACACACTACCTCTAGCAGTCAAAGCTGATAGTATAAGGAGACAAGAAAAAGAAATAAAAGATACATCAAATGGAAATAAAACAATAAAAATGTCATTGTCACATATGAAATGACTACCTAAGGAACAAATGTCAAAGAATCCACAATAACAAGGGAAGTCCTTTGAACTAGTAAGAGAGTAGAATAAGATTGAAGGATTAAAAAAAAGATTGAAGGATGATAAACGGTTAATAGACAAAAGCAAAAGTTAATGCTTTCCTACAGATCCAAATAAATATAGCCTCCTGATCTTTGACAAATGACAAAGGCAATTCAACAGAGAAAACAGTCTTTTGAACAAAAACTGCCAGGAAAAGGAGACTACATGAAAACAAATCTAGATATAAAGCTTGCATCTTTCACAAAAAAAATTTTTTTTTTTTCACAAAAAAATTTTTATGTCTTTTTTTTTCTTTCACAAAAATTAACTTAGAACAGACTCACAGATCTTATAAAAAATGCAAGGCTAAAAAATTCCCAGATGATAACATAGAAGAAAATCTAGGTGATTTGGGATTTGGTAATTATTTTTTAGGTAAAACACCAAAATTGGGACCAATGAATGAAAAAAAATAGTAAGTTTGGCTTCATTAAATGAAAAGCCACTCTATGAAAGTTAAGAGATGAAAAACAGAAGCCACAGACTAGGAGAAAATCTTTACAATACACTTCTCTGATAAAGGGCAAATATCCAAAATGTCCAGAGAACTCTTAAGTTCCACAAGACAAGCAACACAATTAAAAATGGGCAAAAGATCTGAACACACTCACTTCAACAAAGAAGATATAGGGCAGCCCCGGTGGCGCAGCGGTTTGGCGCCGCCTGCAGCCCAGGGCGTGATCCTGGAGACCCTGGATCGAGTCCCACATCGGGCTCTCTGCATGGAGCCTGCTTCTCCCTCTGCCTGTGTCTCTGCCTCTCTCTCTGTGTCTCTATGAATAAATAAATAAAATCTTAAAAAAAAAAACAAAACAAAGAAGATATATAGATGGTAATTAAGCTTTGCAAGAGGAGCCCTCGTTCTTTCTTGATGGGAATGGAAAATGTATGCCTGCCTTGGACCATGGGTAGTTTCTTAAAAAACTAAACCTACTTAATAAAAAAAAATTTTTTTAAAAGATTTTATTTGAGGGATCCCTGGGTGGCGCAGCGGTTTGGCGCCTGCCTTTGGCCCAGGGCGCGATCCTGGAGACCCGGGATCGAATCCCACGTCGGGCTCCCGGTGCATGGAGCCTGCTTCTCCCTCTGCCTATGTCTCTCCCTCTCTCTCTCTCTCTCTTGCTATCATAAATAAATAAAAATTAAAAAAAATAAAGATTTTATTTGAGAGAGAGAGGGTGCTATGCACATACAGAGGGAGAGGAAGAAGCAGACTCCCTGCTAGGAGCCTGACACCGGGCTCAATCCCAGGACGCAGAGATCATGACCTGAGCCGAAAGCAGATGCTTAACTGACTGGCCATCCAGAAGCCCCAACTAAACTTATTTTTTACCATACTATCCAGCAATCACCATCCTTCCTATTACTCAAAATGAGTTGAAAAGTTATATTCATAAAGAAAGCTGCACACAAATGTTTATATGAGCTTTATACATGGGCAGCCCGGGTGGCTCAGTGGTTTAGTGCTGCCTTTGGCTCAGGGCGTGATCCTGGAGTCTTGGGATCGAGTCCCACGTCAGGCTCCCTACATGGAGCCTGTTTCTCCCTCTGCCTGTGTCTCTGCCTCTGTGTGTGTGTGTGTGTGTGTGTGTGTGTGTGTGTCTCATGAATAAATAAATCTTAAAAAAAAAAGAGCTTTATTCATGATTGCCAATACTTACAGGTAACCAAGATATCCTCTAAGAGGTAAATGGAAAATTAATCACTAGAACATTAATATGATGAAATATTATTCAGTGATAACAGGAAATTAGGTATCAAGCCAAAAAGACATGGAATAACCTCAAAATCATATTGCTAAGTGAAAGTAGAGAATATGAGAATGCTACACACTATATAATTCCAAGCATAGTTCTGGAAAGCACAAAATTATAGACAGTAAAGCTACACTGGCCAGGGATTTGGGGGTGGGAAGGAGGAATGAATAAACAGATGGATGACAGGGAACATTTAGGGCACTGAAAGCATACTACATGATACAGAAGTGACAGACACATGTCATTTTATATTGCCAAAGCCCAGAGATTGTGTAACACAGAGTTTTGCCATTGTAAACCAAAGCCTTTACTACATCAATGTTGGCTCATCAAATGTAACAACTGTACCTCAGTGATGCAAAATACAAAAAAATAGGGCAAAATATATGAAGGCAGGGGGTTTATGTGGGAACTGTGTAGCTTTTTAAAAAGATTTTATTTATTCAATTGTAAGTGAGAGCACAAGCACTTGCATGTGCGCACACATCACACACACAAGTGGGGGGAGGGGGCATGGAGACGGGGAAGCTGACTCTGGATGACAGGCTTGGATGACAGGCTCGATCCTAGGACCCTGGGATCATGACCTGAGCTGAAGGCAGACACCTAACCAACTGAGCCACCCAGGTGTCCCCTTTCTGTACTTTTTTTTTTTTTTTAAAGATTTTTATTTACTTATTCATGAGAGACACAGAGAGGCAGAGACATAGGCAGGGGGAGAAGCAGGCTTCCCATGGGGAGCCCGATGTGGGACTCAATCCCAGGACCCCGGAATCATGACCTGAGCCAAAGGCAGACGCTCAACCACTGAGCCACTCACGCATCCCCCTTTCTGTACTTTCTGATATAGTTTTCTGTAAACCTAAAGCTTCTGTAAAGAAGTGTATGGTGTAGCGGGGGAGACAGATGCATTAATATTCATCCCTGATGACTGATGACTGAAAGAAGCCACTGTTCATTCAACTGATCTGAATTTCTTTCAATAAACTATTACAGCACTCTATGAGGCCTAAACCCTGAGACATGGGAGGGCAGGAATTTCTACTGACTGCCTTCTCCAGAGCCTGCCACTGGATGTTCTGAGAAGTGAATTGACCCTCAGTAATGTCTGGAACTCTGATGTGGATAAGGAGTGTCCAGGGAAGGACTTACATTGAGACCTTAGCATATACGGAGGCAGGTGTTAGCTTGACTTGTATGTTGTGGACATCTGTGAGGCAAGAGAGTCTCCCCTCCAGACTCTTTTACCACAAAGGAGCATCTCTGAGACAACCAGAGTCTAAAACACAGCTACAACCATTGCTGGCCAAGGCTAACGTGACTGACCCATGGCTACAGTTGGGGCCTCGGGCCATTTCTTGTCTCAGAAGCCTACGGACAACTTAAACCACCAAAGGCAACTCCAGACTGCACGAGAGGAGGGCACTGAAGCCTCTATTGTGAAATAGGGTCAGAGGGCATTCATAGATATGCTTGTTGTGTGACAATTTGACCAGAGTCTGGAGCCTTCCCATTTCGTTGTAAGGGCACCTATTCAGGGTGGGCCATTTTACAAGTAACAGCATCAATGGACTCGAGTAAAATTTTAAGCAAGGAATATGTTGCCTCCACAGCACCAAAAGAATTTAGACAGTGCCGGGGCTGCTGAGAGGGACAACAGTTACTTCTTTACCATGTCAAGGCGGGAACGAGCTCCAGATTACCAAATAATTTTTCAGAATTAAAAAAAAATATTTTATTGATTTAATTAAGAAAGAGAGACAGATAAAGTACAAGAAGGGGGAGGAGCAGAGGAAGAGGGACCAGCAGACTTCCTGCTGAGCAGGGAGCCCAACATGGGGCTTGATCCCAGGACTCTGAGATCATGAACTGAGCCAAAGGCAGACGCTTAACTGACTGAGCTACCCAGGTGCCCCAATCTTTAAGAATGTAAACAAGGTGCCAGGGCCTCATATCATATATATGGCAATGACCTGTCCCTCTTTTAGGAGCTCTTTTTATTAAAGTTTTTTTTTTTTAAAGATTTATTTATTCATTCAGAGAGAGCAAGAGAGAGGCAGAGACACAGGCAGAGGGAGAAGCAGGCTCCACGCAGGGAGCCCGACGTGGGACTCAATCCGGGGTCTCCAGGATCACACCCCGGGCTGCAGGCGGCGCCAAACCGCTGGGCCACCGGGGCTGCCCTATTAAAGTTTTTATATCCCCAAAATCCTCAGCAGAGGATGTCATTAGTGTAATGTTACACCTATGCTCCTGGAGCAAGGTGGATACAGTTCAGATCCTACCTGCAGAGATGGTGTGCCCTGGTTGTGGTGTGGAGGCTCCCTGCAGATAACCAGGTAAAGGTGCATCATGTCACTTCAGAGGTGAAGGCCGACTGCACCCGACAGGCTGTTGAAACAGGCACTGAACAAAACACACTTGATCCAGTCTGTGATGGTAAGATGTTTACCTGCTGCTGAATGGATGGAGCTGGTAATTTCCGTAATGGTAGGGACTGAGAAAAGGGGCTTATTTGGCTCAAACATAGCACCAAGGTTGCAGTAACCCACTCTGAGCTGTCATCCATTCTTTCCAGATTTAAAGAATAGGCCAAATAAGGCTGCAAAGGGAGAGCCAGAGGGAATAATCACTTCTTCATTTAATATGTGGTTTTTGGGGATCCCTGGGTGGCGCAGCGGTTTGGCGCCTGCCTTTGGCCCAGGGCGCGATCCTGGAGACCCGGGATCGAATCCCACGTCGGGCTCCCGGTGCATGGAGCCTGCTTCTTCCTCTGCCTATGTCTCTGCCTCTCTCTCTCTCTCTCTCTCTGTGTGACTATCATAAATAAATAAAAAAATATTTAAAAAAAAATAATATGTGGTTTTCAATCCTTCAAGACTCTGTTTAACATTGGGCCAGATTAAGTAATTTAACTAGGGTGTGTGTGTGGTAAGATCAGTGGGGTCCCATTTTGTCAGTATAATTTAGAAGTGCCAAAGACAAACTAAAATTTAATTCATGATACCAACTGGGTTTTAGCCTTTCTCTGTTCAGTATGGGATAATTAAAGACAATGGGTGTTAAGACCATGGGGGAAAAAAAAAAAAGACCATGAGAGATTTTTAGGTAAGACCACAGTTCTCATGGTTAAAATGAGACATGCTTATTTGTCCTCTGTATTATATTCAGCAACTCCCTTAAGATTATCAGGTGTATCCTGCTTAAGTAGAGTGGGATCCCCAGCTTTAACTGCAAGTTGAACCTTAATATTGATTATTTGTATAAAGGTTCCTAAATGAATATGTTATAGCAGATGGCAAGATTAATTCAGAACACATGCTGCAGAGGCCCAATGCAGGAAGGAGTGTACTTATCTTTTTTTGTTGTTGTGTAAATACTCTTAGTAAATGTTGAATTTTCTATTGGTCAAATTGTAGACCTTGGTTTTGAGACAGGAAAACTGAAGGGACTCTGTGAAAAAAAAAAAAAAAGGCTTTTTTTCTTTGCTCCTTTTCCTGCTTCTATTCTTGCTAGTACTTGCAGCCCTGCCTTACACATGTCTTTTTTTTTTTTTTTTTTTTTTAAAGTAGGCTCCAACACCATGCTTGAACTCATGACCCTGAGATCAAGACCTGAGCTGACGGGATCCCTGGGTGGCGCAGCGGGTTGGCGCCTGCCTTTGGCCCAGGGCGCGGTCCCGGAGACCCGGGATCGAGTCCCACATCGGGCTCCCGGTGCATGGAGCCTGCTTCTCCCTCTGCATGTGTCTCTGCCTCTCTCTCTGTGACTATCATAAAAAAAAAAAAAAAAAAAAAAAAAAGACCTGAGCTGAGATCAAGAGTCAGAGGCTTGGGGTGCCTGTATGGCTCAGTCGGTTAAGGGTCTGCCTTTGGCTCAGGTCATGGTCCTGGGGTCCTGGAATTGAGCCCCACATTGTCAGGTTCCCTGCTCAGTAGTGAGTCTGCTTCTCTCTCTCCCTATACCCCTACCCCTGCTCATGGTTTCTCTCTCTCTCTCTTTCAAATAAATAAAATATTTTTTAAAAATTTATTTATGATAGTCACAGAGAGAGAGAGAGAGAGGCAGAGACATAGGCAGAGGGAGAAGCAGGCTCCATGCACCGGGAGCCCGACGTGGGATTCGATCCCGGGTCTCCAGGATCGCGCCCTGGGCCAAAGGCAGGCGCCAAACCATGCGCCACCCAGGGATCCCCATCAAATAAATAAAATCTTAAAAAAAAGTCAGAGGCTTAACCAACTGAGCCACTGAGGTGCCCCCTTACATATGTCTTAATATATGTCCTCCCTGTAAAGATCAAGGAGTTAATGATTTCACTGAAGTTTTCCAGCACAATAGATAACATCTAAGGAGTGACCTGGAGGGGTCATCATATACCTTCTCAAGACCACTGATTCCAGATACTTTGTCGCCAAGTCACCTGGCTCTAGGGCATGAGTGACTTATGGAAGACATCAGAGCACTTATCCTTGTTGGACCAGTTCCCAGATGCCTGAGAGGACATGCTGTACACCAAACCACCATTCTCAATAAAAACTCCAGACCCCAAAGATGAGACTCATTCTTTTCCTTTCTGAGTCTCCCAGATGCTCCATCTGAATCTGCTCTCCCTCTGTATCTTCAAAAAATTCTGCTCTCACTTCTTGCTGGCTTGGATTTGATTTCTATCCTGCATGTAGCCAAGGACCCTCTTGGCTGATCCTGTGGGACCCCCCTCTGGGTCCTGAGAGCGGGCCTCTCTGTATCAGTTTCTTTCTTTCTTTTTTTTTTTTAAAAGATTTATTTATTTATTTGTTTGTTTGTTTGTTTGTTTATTTATGAGAGAGAGAGAGAGAGAGGCAGAGACACAGGCAGAGGGAGAAGCAGGCTCCATGCAGGGAGCCCGACGCGGGACTCGATCCCGGGACTCCAGGATCACGGCCTGGGCCAAAGGCAGGCGCTAAAACCCCTAAGCCACTCAGGGATCCCCCTCTGTATCAGTTTCAACATTTTTTTCTTTTGCTTCCTCTCCTGTTTTTTATTTTGTTTTGTTTTGTTTTCCAATCACTGGATATACTTCAGGAGAGGGAGTATCCTCTCTACCCTGGTATTTATATGTATTTTTTCCTGCAGAGAGCCTCAAAGGAGTGCCATCAGGGTTAGGAGCCTCCCCCATGACAACTGGATGCTTTATAGGGTTTAAGGACCCTGGACTTAACTCAACTTTGAACTAATCCCTTTGCTGTGCCACAGGGAGTCCTTGAGTGTTGTTCCCTAAACTTGAGGCTTAGGATCTTTGCTGCAGTAGAGGCAGGGGTAGCAGTAGCATCAGAGGGACCTAAGGGTCCCGGAGCCCTCTGCGGCCAGGGGTCTGGACTCAGCCTACCATCTACTGGGTGCCTCTTACTCTGTTTTCTCTTTCTCTAACTAAATGATTGCTCTTTCAAGAGTGACCACCTGATGGGCCCTCCTTTTGCACAGGATATAGTCTCCTGGGCCACCCCACCCTCAGGGATATGGGGCCAACCCAGCCTCTGTCACAGCTTCACCCTAACACAGATATAAACCAGCAAATACATCTACCAGGACCACTTTAAGGAGGGCCTCAGTCTTACACGCCTTCTCTCAAATACCTAGGGATTCTGTAAACTGCCAACTCTGGTAGGCTGAACACAGAACTGAGGCTTGGGAGGGTCACCAGTGCGACACAGGGGGAGGGCAGCACTGGTGACAGCAGGAGCTTCTAGCAAGGAGCCCCCCGAGAACATGCTGCCATCAGGCATCAGAGCAGGTGAGCAAGTCAGAGCAAGAGAAGCAGATCCACAGCATAGCAGTCATGTCTGGACAAGGCTCACGGGGGCCAATAATTATGGTCACCTGAAGGGATGTGGTTCCATGCTGAGACTGATATCAGTGTGGCACGGGGACACACATACACATATCAAGATGGTAGGAAAAGGTTTCAAAATCACATAATAAAGGTCTCTGGGGGAGGGAAGGGCTGGCCCCCCAAAGCAGCTCTCAAATGGTTTCAGAAATCAATGAAAAGAGCCTGATATGGGGTTCATTGTGGCTGGGGGATAGGGTGGGGCAAGAATTCTTGCCCAGGGGCAGGGGCCTGTGTGATCTGAATCTCTTGCATCTTTGGAGGAGATAGATACCGCGCAGACTTTCTCAGCTTGATCAAGTAGTGAGAGGCATAAGAGAAAGAGGGAAGGAATAGGTTTAAACTGAGCAAACAATCAAAATATGAAATCTGATTGCTCATACAAGTAGAAAATTGTGGTTAAGAAAAACATGCATTTGCAAGTGGTTGTTTTCATATAAAGAAACATTAACAGGATGCTCAAGAAACAACCAACACTTATTTTTTGGGGGGTGGCTGGAGCAAGAGCTCTGGAGTGGACCAGGATATTCTGGTACTGAGTCTCTTTAGACTGTATTTTAGATACTTTTGCTAATCTTTGCATTATTATTATTTAAGGTAAACAGTAATATATGTATAAGCCATACTTTTTAATAGCCTTTATTTTGAATGATCTTACTTTGCTTTTTAAAATCTAATCAGTTTTTAAAAGAGCAATCATTCATTCATTCATTCATTCATTCATTCATTTATGAGAGACACAGAGGCAGAGACACAGACAGAGGGAGAAGCAGGCTCCCTGCAGGGATCCTGATGTGGAACTTGATCCTAGGACGCTGGGATCATGCCCTGAACCAAAGGCAGACACTCAACCACTGAGCCACCCAGGCGCCTCTCAAATTTCTTTCTATGTAGAACCCCTTCTAAGATTTTATCCTTTATTTATTTGAGAGAGAGAAAGCATAAGCAGTGGGAGGGGTACAGGGAGAGTGAGAAGCAGACCTCACACTACTGAGCAGTTAAGCCCAATGTGGTCTTGATCCCAGGATCCTGAGATCATGACCTGAGCTGAAGGCAGATGCTTAACCAACTGAGCCACTCAGGTGCCCTAGATTTCATCTTTTTAAACATGAACACTTATGGGGCGCCTGGGTGGCTCAGCTGATTGAGCGTCCAGCTTTTGATTTTGGCTCAGATCATGATCTCAGGGTTGTGAGACTGAGCCTGGGGTTTGGCTCCACCACACTCAGGAGGGAGTTTTTTTGATATTCTTTCCCCCTCTCTCCGCCCTTCCCCCTGTTCGTGAGTGCATTCTTTCTAAAATAAACAAATAAATCTTTTAAAAACTAAACATGAACAGTTAGAAAAGTTTAAGCCATAAAAAATAAAAAACTTAAAATTTCTAACTAGTGTAACAGGAGGCATTCTGGTTTCTCCTTACAACTCTTACTGACAGGTTATTTTAAGATTAAGTAGCATATTATAATGCACTATGGAATTGGCTCTCATCCATTAAATGTATTAGAATTATCAAAGATTTATGAAAGTTTTAAGTAGTTTTCCTCATATCAATTAAAGCAGAATTCATTTGCCTTACACTTTAACAGTATTACAGTATTCAAACTTCCAAAGCTCTCTCTAGGGGCATACACGTAAAAAACTGACCTCAAATGTAACATTTACCTGAGAACCTCAAATACATCCATCTCACATCTTGAGACTCTTTTGCCTAAAGGGAATAAATATTCTGTTTGGTCCCAAGATTCCTTATCTTCCATTGTATCTTTAAATCAACCTATACTTTTAAAGTCTAAGAACTAAAAATTTCATGCTCCTGTAAAGAACAGGATCACAAATGGCTAAGGGAAACTACATAAAGTTAAGAGCTGCAACATGCAATATACAAACATATACAAGGAAAGAAATACAAATATTTGAATCAGGTGAGATAAGCAATCTGCTCCCCACAGTTCAGAAGGAAGACTCACATTCCCGGCTTGTGGTCTAGACCTGTTGGGATGCAACCCCTGGAGTCAGGGTAGAGTTTTAGGGGGGTCACTTGAGCAGCCACAGGAATGAAGTCTGGGTACTACACACATACCTCTCAGAGTCTAATAGAAACATTCTTCTCTCCAGGTTCAAGTCTCACAAGTCAGGAAACTATTGGCCAGATGCAATTTAAGGATCTGACTCAAAAGAACTCCAAAATTCACAAACTCTTTGTCCAGAAGATATAACTCCAGACCTTCACAGACTTTCTCAATGTACAAAACTACTCTAAGTGCACCTACACTGTAGACGCAGAGCTCAAGCCTGTATCTAAAAACAGACCCAAGAAAACCACAATTACAATCTCAGAAAGAGCAACAATGGCCTGTTCCCTAATCCTATCCCCCATGGGCACCCCCAGCTTTCCTTGGCACTGTAGCTTCTCTCAGTTCCGTCTGTGGTGTCTGAGCAGGTAGGACACCTGGAGGGGGAGGGTCTTTATTAGCAAGAACGAGGAGGCCTTCAAGTACTTCCCTTCATAGGCTCACAGGGGTCCTTACCTTAGAAAACTGACCTCAGGCTTCTGCTTCCTACCAAGCTGCTCTGAACCACCACTAATGTTTTATTTTTTAAAAATATTTTATTTATTTATTCATGAGAGACAGGGAGAGGCAGAGACACAGGCAGAGGGAGAAGCAGGCTCCCTGCGGGGAGCGCAATGCAGGGACTCCATCCCAGGACCCCATCCAGGACCCTGGGATCCTGACCTGAACCAAAAGCAGACGTTCAACCACTGAGCCACCCAGGAACCCCACCACCACTAATGTTTTAAAAGTGATAAGCCCATTCATTGTTTGGACAAAATCACTTAAATCCAGTGTTTATGTGTAAGGGAGGGAAAAAAAATTGTAGAGAATTCTTATACTTCAACAAAAAAACATGGAAATATCTACTCCTCTCAAAAAATATTAAGCATGGGATCCCTGGGTGGCGCAGCGGTTTGGCGCCTGCCTTTGGCCCAGGGCGTGATCCTGGAGACCCGGGATCGAATCCCACATCGGGCTCCCGGTGCATGGAGCCTGCTTCTCCCTCTGCCTGTGTCTCTGCCTCTCTCTCTTTCTCTCTGTGTGACTATCATAAATAAATAAAAATTAAAAAAAAAAAAACATATTAAGCATGCCAGTTAATTATTACTTCCATGGCAAGAAATTGTTTGCAAACAATCATAATTGAACACACTTCTTGGTATTACAAAGTCTAAGTCCTCATAATTGCATTTGAAATCACCTAAAAGGACAAACCTCTATGTTACCATACCCAATCATAGAAAGAAAAAAGGCAACAAAATTTTTAATCAATATAATAATGGAATTTTTTTCCCCTAAAACTCACCCCTTTCTTCCCTCTTTGTAAAATTTTGTACTTTGGAGATTTACTGGTTAAATACATTTTAACTTAACTGAAAAATGCAGGCTTAAAGAAGTTGAATAAAATCACAAACTCAGGTAGGGGCAAGACTGACAGGTGACAACACTGAGGCAAGTCTCCAAAGAGGAACCGCCACCCAAAGGACTTCCCATAGGATGTTGGTGCCCAGGAAAGATTTTGAGAAGAGACGCAAAGGGATATCATATGACAGATTCCAGGTGGTTACTGTTGGCTCTCCTTTTATGTAAAATATCCATAGGCCAAAAGATAAAATTTAAAAAGAGCCATTCATGGCTCTGTGGATAAACGGTAAAACAGTGCGTAATTTGAAATGCATCACGGAGAACAAACGGTTAATAATGATGCTATGAACTGGAGAGGAAAGATGGCGTTTCGGAATGCAGGGAAAGATCTGGAAATTTAGGCATTTGCTGCCAGTCCTATGAAGAGCTGGGCTGGGGGCACAGGGCCGTAGCTTTGAACCCTTCTCTCCAAACGTTTGGAAAAGTGAGGGGAAACCGGGCCCCCCGGGGAGAGAGGGATGGGGGACCCACAGACCACAGCACCGCCCGCGCACGAACCCGGGGGACCGAGGCACGACTGTCCCCTGACGACCCTCCCCGCGGTCATCGCCCGACCCAGGGAGGCGCGGCCGCGCAGAGACGGGGCAGGACACGGGGGCCCCGGCGGCCGGCCGGACCCCGCGCTGCGTGCCGCGCCACCAGCGGCCTCGGGTCCCCAGACTCCAGAGTGCACCGCGGGGAGGCCGGGTCCCGCCACGGCCGGTTCCAGCCGGTCCCACCGGCCCCCGGCCCGACTCCTGGCCCCGCACACTCACCATCGCTCGCTCTCTGGGGTAGCGGGTCGGCCACCATCCGATTGCCGCGGCCGGCGGGGGTCACGGCGCCCGAGGCGGCGGCGGCGCCTCCCGGAGCCTCTCAGGGCGGCGAGAGGTGATGCGCGGCTCCGCGGCCAGCAGCGACGGCACACAGTCCCCGCCGTCCACAGCGCGTCGCCCGCACGTACGGTTCCGGCGGCTCCCCGGATTGGACGGTTCGCGAGGCCCCGCCCCCGCCCGCCTGACTGACAGCGGGCCGGAGGTCACGTCTTTGAGGCGACCTTGCTTGGCCAGTGGGCTGCAACCTGTTCCCGCCCAGGACGACGCTGCCTTGGACCCGAAGGCCGCCAGGCCACTCGCGCAACCGTGACCCTTCGTCACAAACACGGACAAAAGTGACCTCACAGTGCGTCATAATGATGGTGGTTCCATTTTGATCTTTGACCATCGTCCCGCAGGGAGTCGTCTGCCCACCGCGACCTCCCAACCCCACTCTTTGTATGGAAAGAGGCTCGCAGTCCTGGGGCACTTAGCTTCGTGGGAGGTGTGAGCCCCACAGTCCTGGACCAGGCCCGAAGCCTCGGGTGCTCGCATGTGAGAAACATTGCGGCAAAAAACCACCCGAAAACCGAAAACCGGTCAGTGTGATTCCCGTGATACTTACCTGTTCAGAGGTCAAAGAAGAAAACTGAAAGAACACTGCTTAGTGAGAAATAATCCACGGTAAAGGTATCAAGGATAAACAGCGTCAGGACGGTGGTCATCTGTGGGGCAGGATGGAGGTGAGCCAGACCGGGGGACGTGAGGAGACTCTCACTACTGCCCAGGTTAGGAATCTTGATGACTCCGAGGACGATTATATTAGCAAATCCTACCGCAAAATATTTTGTACATTCTTTCCTCAGTATATTTGATGATGGAAAATTTTTAAGAAGTAATTAAGGTTGAAAAAGAACAAAATTCATATGTTCATTTCTTCTGTAATATGGCAATGTGTTTTCATTTTCAGCTTTGGCAGAAAAAATTGGTAACAAGCCAACTGTCTATATGGAAAGAATGAGTTACATAAACTCATCATCATATGTACTTAAAAAAAAAAACCCGAAGGTATCAATATGAAAAGACCTGGAGGATTTATCAACAGAATAAGCCAAATATACTGCAATGTATATTCGATGTTACCTTTTCTGTAACCTGTTGAGACAGGTGGTTTCCCACCACCCCTTCCCCACCAAGGTTTGGTTGAGTAGTGGAGACAAAAACACACTACTAGGAATAGATGAAACGGGTTGTTAGTTTCATAAGGGAAGTTTCTGGGGGAGAACAAGGCAGGCCTCTCAAGCAGGTTGGAAATCCCTTGACAAAGCAAGGAAAGGAGACTGGCCTGTATTTTTATTGAGGTTGGTTGGAGGGTGGCTAGGGTGAGAGTTTGTGCACATGGGTAGGGACTTCTGCGATTGACTCTCTTGCCAGGGCTAAAGCTGAGCACCCAAGCTTTCTTATCACGTTGTACAGACGCAGAACACAAAGGGAAGGGGAAAGATATGACTTTAAAGTAGTTGGCTATCAGATAATAGAAAAAATATATATTGCTCTCTATCCCAGATTCCTGGCACTTGTAAATTCCTAGGGATAAGAGCAATAGGAGCCAGTCTTGTTTGGTCTTTGACTCTGTCTTGGGCACAGAGCTCCTGAAACCAGGTAAATTTATACTGATAAAAGCACTAGGAGCATCTTTTGTTCTAATGAGGTGACTCAATGGGCTCCTGGATGGGGGCTGGTCACAGAAAGTCCAAGCTATGATCAGGAGCTTGGAATTTTTAGGCCAACTGCCCATCCCCCAGAGAGGAGGAAGGAGCTGGAAATTGAGTTAATAATTCATCCTGTCTAGGAAGGGGTGCCTGGGCAGCTCAGTCAATTAAGCCTCTGACTCTTAGTTTCAGCTCAGGTCATGATCTCAGGGTCCTGAGACTGAGCCCTGCATTGGCCTCCATGTTCAGTGAGGAGTCTTTTTGAAGATTCTCTCTCACTCTCTGCCCCTCCCCCCTGCTTCTTTCTCTAAAATCAACCAATCAATCATTTAAAAAAATGATCATGTCTACATCAGTAAGCTTTCATAAAACCCCAATAGTATGAGGTTTGGAGACTTTTGCAGGTGGGAGACTACATCCATGTACTGGAAAGGTGGTATACCCCAACTCCATAGCGTCCTTCCAAGAACTCTCTACACACCCCTTCATCTGGCTGTTCATCTGTATCCCTTATCATATTCTTTGATAAACTGGTAACTGCAAGTGTTTCCCTGAGTTCTGGAATCTGTTCTATTAAGTTAATCAAACATACGGAGGGGATTGTAGGAACCTCTAATTTGTAGCAAGTTAGATGGAAGTTGTGAGTCACCTTGTTGGGACCTGCAACATGTGACTGGCATCTGAAGTGGGGTGGGAGAGGTCTTGTGGGACTGAGCCATTAACCTGTGGGATCTGCACTATCTACAGGTATATACTATTAGGACTGACTTAAATCACAGGATACCCTGCTGGTGTCACAGATGTGGGGAAAACCCCTCACACATTTGGTGACCAGAACTGTCAGAATAAGTAAAGTGTTCTGGCTGAATAGAAAGGAGATATAGAGGAGAAAAGAACTGAGTGTTCTCTGCTCAGGTATAATACTGGGTTTTCTCAACATATCAATAGTCAAATATTTAAAAATGGAGTCAGACTTCTGGTTTCTTCTCTGGCATGGAAGGAGTTTAGGTGACATTTCTATCCTTACCAAAAAAGCAAGCAAACTTAAAACCAATGATTCTTCTTAGATCTATAAAAGAATTAAGGTCACAGTACAAACTGCTGTCTCTGCAAAATTGGAGAGGCAGAATAGTAGCCATTTTGAAATATTCCTACAGTATTTTGTTCTTCTTAACAAGATCTGTCCTCAGAAGACTGTTTCTCAAGAATCACACAGGAGTAGGGAGGGAATAGCCAACTTGAGATACCTCCAGCCTTTCTGCCTGACCTAAGTTAAGGGTGTAGGGGAACTTAGATACACTTGTAAGATTCACAGGTCATTTTTCACTCCTCGCAGTCAATGTGTTGTATGTTTTTCAAAACCATTTCTCCAACTCTAACACCAACCAGGTGGCCTAGAATTCAATCCAATTCTAACACTCACCAGAGTTAACATCAGACTCCACAGCTTAAGGACACAATCCTACAAAATGGCCCCCACATCAGATGCCAGCTGTAAATGGGAGGCCCAGCTCTTGGAGTTTCCTTAGATACACTCCTATGTTTGTTAATTCAGTAGAAACACTATTAGAATACAAGCTCTTTACTTATTATTATTGATTTATTATAAAAGGTACAAGTCAGAAACAGCCAAATGGAAGAGGTGTATAAGACAAAGTAGGTAGGAGAGGTAGGGAACTTCCATGCCTTCACCAGATACAACACCCTCACACTACATTGATGTTTTCACCAATTTAGAATCTCTCTGAATCCCAAGGTTTAGGGGTTTTGGTGGAATTTCCTTACACAGATAGGCATAACTGATGAAATCATTGGCAGTTGGTGAATAACTCAATCTCTAGCTCCTTTCCAATCCCCAAAGGCTGGAGACTGGGCTAAAAATTCTAAGCCTCTAATCAAATCTTGGTCTTCCTGGCGATCAACCCCAATCCTGAAGCTGTCAAAGGGCTTACAGTCACCTCTTTGAATATAAAATGCTCCTATCACCTTTCTCACTCAGAAAGTCCAAGGGTTTTAGACAGTCTTTACTAGGAACTATGGACAAGAAAGACATTTTTAGGAAATGCCTGGTTGATTCAGTTTGGTGGTGCACGTGACTTTTGATTTTGGGGTTGTGAGTTCAAGGCCCACAGTGGGTATGGAGCCTCCTTAAAACATTTTTTTAAAAACTGATATTAAAAAAAATAAATAAATAAAATAAAAATAAAAATAAAAAACTGATATTTTTCTTTTTTTTTAAATTTTTATTTATTCATGATAGTCACAGAGAGAGAGAGGCAGAGACATAGGCAGAGGGAGAAGCAGGCTCCATGCACTGAGAGCCCGATGTGGGACTCGATCCTGGGTCTCCAGGATCGCGCCCTGGGCCAAAGGCAGGCGCCAAACCGCTGCGCCACCCAGGGATACCTGATATTTTTCTTATACCAAAGGTCACAGCCAAGAGACACATGCTCATTACAATCCTGAGACCAAATCAAGGCTACAGAACACTTCCTCTCCACCCACAATATTCCATTACATCAGGATGACACCCATTTAATAACAGTGCAATAAACTGAAAGAACTGTACATTTCAGAATTTATTTTAAGAAGTCTCTACAATACCCCCCAAAATGACATAGATGACAAAAGCAAAGACATTTGAGGGTATTTTAGCCTTTGACAGCTACAACAGATAGTAAACACAGCCTAAACACTAGTCAGGTAAACATGAACCCTCAAGCTAAGGACCTATATACTTTGGTTCCTTTTTCACAGTACATGACTGGTAACAACAAAAATATTAAAATAGACAATTTGAAGACATAGTACAAGTAAAAGAACTTGATTCAGATGTAGCAGGTATGTTGCAATTGTTAGACCAGAGATATAAAATAACCATGATTAATGTGCTAAGTGCTTTATTTTTTTTAAGATTTTATTTATTCATTCATGAGAGACACAGAGACAGAAAGAGAGGCAGGGACACAGGCAGAGGGAGTAGCAGGCTCCATGCAGGGAGCCCGACGTGGGACTTGATCCCGAGTCTCCAGGATCACACCCCGGGATGCAGGCAGCTCTAAACTGCTGCGCCACCGGGGCTGCCCTGCTAAGTGCTTTAATGGAAATAGTGGATGACATACAAAAACAGATAATTAGGTAACATAATCAGAGAGAAAGAACCAAGAGAAATATGCAAGAAATGAAAAGCAATACAACAGAAGAAAAATGAATTCTTTTGGGGAGTCTCATCAATACAGTGGAAATATGTGAGTAAAGATTCAGTGAGCTTGAGGAAATGTCAATAGAACCTTCCAAAACTGAAATGCAAAGAGAATTTTAAAAAAGGCAAAACAAATATAAGAAATTTGGGACAATTACACAAGGTATAACTAACATAATTGGACTACATGAAGGAGAAGAAAAACAGGAACAGGAGATATAAGTGAAACAATAATGACTGAGATATTCCCAAGTTAATGTTATACATCAAACCACAGATCCAGGAAGCTCAGAGATCACCAAAGAAGATAAAAGCCTACAAATGCATACCTAGAAATGCCATATTCAAAGTTGAGGAAAAAAGACAAAGGGAAAATCTTGAAAGAAACTAGGGAAGAGGGGCACCCGGGTGGCTCAGTTGGTTAAGTGTCTGCCTTCAGCTCAGGTCATGATTCTAGGGTTCTGAGATCCAGCCCTGTATTGGGCCCCCTGTTCATCAGGTAGTCTGCTTCTCTATTTCCCTCTTCCACTCCCCCTCCACTAGTGCACTGTCTTTCTTTCACTCTGCTTTCTCTCTAATAAGTAAAAATTTTCAATCTTTTTTATTTTTTTAATAATAAATTTATTTTTATTGGTGTTCAATTTGCCAACATACAGAATAACACCCAGTGCTCATCCCATCAAGTGCCCCCCTCAGTGCCCGTCACCCTTTCACCCCCCCCCCGCCCTCCTCCCCTTCCACCACCCCTAGTTCGTTTCCCAGAGTTAGGAGTCTTTATGTTCTGTCTCCCTTTCTGATATTTCCTACTACAATCTACAATCTTTTTTAAAAAAAGAAACTAGGGATGCCTGAGTGGCTTAGTGGTTGAGTGTCTGCCTTTGGCTCAGGTTGTGATCCCGGAGTCTTGGGATTGACTCCCCCATCGGGCTCCCCGCAGGGAGCCTACTTCTCCCTCTGCCTATGTCTCTGCCTCTCTGTCTCTTACGAATAAATAAATAAATAAAAATCTTTAAAAAAAAAAGAATCTAGGGAGAGAAAAGCCTTAGTTATATAGAAAGAAAAGAACTAAATCAGTCTTCTTTTCAGAAACCATGCAAACAGGAAGAGAGTTTTGTCAAATAGCTAAGCGTTGAAGGAAAAAAAAAACCAACTGCAATTCTGTGTCAAACAAAATTATCCTTCAAAAGTGAAGGAGAAAAATACACTTTCTGACACAAAACTTGAGGGAATTTGTCACCAGTAAAACCTGCTTCCCAAGAAATGCTAAAAGAAACTTATCAGGAAGAAGGTAACAACAAAGAAAGGGAGAGTATCAGAGAAGGAATCAATGAAGGTAAAATACAATGATTTGTTTTTGCTCTTTTTATTTAATCTGACAACGTTTTGTTCAGTCATAATAGCAATGTTTTCATTATAGCTTATCATTATAGCAAAATGAATGACAACAATGTTATAAGGGACAGGTAGGGAGGAATTGGTAATACTCCATTATGAGGTACTTCCTCATCCAGTGAGTGGTATAGTGTTGCTTCAGAGAGGGGTTGGGTTAGCTGTAAATGTATACTGAAACTCAAGCCCAACAACCAAAAAAACTATAATGATATGCAGAGAGAGCAGAAATGGAACCTTGTAAATTGTTCAATAAAGGGCAGAGAAGGAAAAAAGGAAAAGAGGAACAAAGGCAGTAAATAGAAAACAGTAAAAAATATAGATTTTAATATAACAATCATTTTATTTTTTTAAAGATTTTATTTAAGAGAGAGTGAGCAAGAGAGTGAGAGAGAGCATGAGCAGAGGGGAAGGGCAGAAGGAGAAGCAGGCTCCCCATTTAGCAGAGAGCCCAATGTGGGCCTCAATCGCAGGACCCTAGGATCATTACCTGAGCTAAAGGCAGACTCCCAACCGATTTAGCCACCCAGACACCCTGCCAACAATCACTTTAAACAACTAAATACAAGAGAAATACAACAACTCTCACAGTGGGTAGCAAAATAACAATTACATGTTGTTTACAAGAAACTTAGCTATAGAGTAAGAAAGAAAAGGATTAAGTCAGACTTCTTTCCAGAAATCATGCTTTCCAGGGTACCACTCTAGGGAAAACAAAAAGGAAGCTCTTAGTACCCGGCCTGGCTTTGAGGGATCAGAAGAAGGCATAAAATCTTAAGAATTAGGGAAAACAAAAAGGAAGCTCTTAGTACCCGGCCTGGCTTTGAGGGATCAGAAGAAGGCATAAAATCTTAAGAATTACCTCTAAAAGGTGAACCAGAGGTGTGAAGCAGGCACATCAATAGAAATGGCCTGAGAGCCTCAGAATCCCTAGCCAGGCTGACTGGTGAAGTTGTTTCTATTTTTAAAAGATTTTATTTATTTATTCATGAAAGACACAGAGAGAGAGGCAGAGACACAGGCACAGAGGGAGAGGCAGGCTCCCTGCAGAAAGCCCCACGTGGGACTCGGATCTCAGGATTCCAGGATCACGCCCTGAGCTGAAGGCAGATGCTCAACCACTGAGCCACTCAGGTGGCCTGGTCAAGTTGTTTCTAAAGAAGTGACTGCTTCACATGCAAAGAACTAATGCAAGACTTCAAGGAACACACACACACATACACACAAACGAAGGAAAAATGATGCCAACAAAGGAACACAATACTTTTCCAGTAACTGGTCCAATAGAAATGGAGATATGCAAATTGTTGATAAAATTGTTCTAAGAAAGCTCAACAGGCTTCACAAGAACACAGACAATGTGGTGTCTCTCTCAGTTGGATGGGGGCTCCCTAATGTGAGATGATGATCAGGAGGAAGCTGGCGGCATTGGTGGTAAAAGGGTTCACCCAAGGTAGAACAAAGAAGATAGAATTTTATTGAATACACCGCAAGGAAGTAGTGGGCAGGACAGCAGAGGAGAGACAATCTGCCACGAGGCAGTGGGTGGGGGCTATTTTTAAGAGAGAACATGAGGCGGTATGGTGACGTATGGAATTTTCCCTTTTTTTGGTAACTATGTCTGCTTGTAAGTAGCCCATTGGTTAGTTAGGGCCTGTGAATATTTTGAGAGGGGTCGCCTGATGGGCCTGTTTGTATTCAGCCAAAGGGTGGGGGTCACTTTGGGCCCCTTTGCCTTGATCAAGTTTCCACTGTTCAAGCCTGTTGTCTAAAAGCAGCCTCTACAGACAATTCAATGAAATCTAGAAAATAATACATGAACAAACAAGAAGTATGGTAGATGATAGAAATCATAATGAACCAAACCGGAATTCCAGCACTGAAGAATAAATGAAATGGGAAAATGCAAATAGAGTGCTTCAAGCATCAAGTTCAATGAATATGATGAAAGGATCAATGAAGACCAATCATTTGAAATTATACAGATGAAGGAGGGAAAAAAAAGGAATGCAAAGGAATGAAGAAAGTCTATGAGATTTAGGGGACACCAGTAAAAGAAATAATATAAGCGTTACAGAAACTTCAAACTTCTTCTTAAGACTGAATCATGAAATATGAAGCAAGAGAGAGTGAAAGGTAGAAAGCTTATTTAAATAAATAATGGCTGGGGTGCCTGGGTGGTACAATTGGTTAAGTATCTGACTCTTGGTTTTGGCTCAGGTCTTGGAATTGTGGGATTAAGTCCCCCATCAGGCTCTGCACTTAGCACAGTCTGCTTGAGATTCCCTCTCCCTCTGCCCCTCTCACTCATGCCATCTCTCTCTCTCTAAAATAAATAAATATGTTTAAAAATAATAAAGAAATAATGTCTGGAAACTTCCCAAATCTTGGGAGAGATGTGGACAGACAGGTTCATGAAACTCAAAGATTCCTAAATAGGATGAACCTGAAGAAGACTTCACAAAGATGCATTAAAATCAATTCATCAGGGGTGCCTGGGCGGCTCAGTGGTTGAGCGTCTGCCTTTGGCTCAGGGCATGATCCCACAGTCCCCGGATTGAGTTCCACATCAGGCTTCCTGCATGGAGCCTGCTTCTCCTTCTGTCTATGTCTCTGCCTCTCCCTCTGTGTGTGTGTCTCATGAATAAATAAATAAAATCTTAAAAAATATATTATTTAAAAAAATAAAATCAATTCATCAAAAAGACAGAGAGAACTTTGAAAGTAGTAAGAGGAAGGCCAAACATCACATACAAGGAAATCCTAATTAGACTATTAGCAAATTAATCAACAGAAACCTTGAGGACATGAGATGGTGAAATGATTTATGCAAGGTGCTGAGAGAAGGAAACTGGCAACCAAGAATGCTTTACTTGGCAAGGCTATCCTTCAGAAGGGAAGGAAAGAGAAGGACTTTTCCAGACAAAACTAAGGGAGTTTCATCACCTCTAGACCTGCCTTACAAGAAATGCTATAGGAATTTTATTAAGCTGACATGAAGGGATTCTAATTAGTAACATGAAAATATATGAAAGCATAAACTATCTGGTCAAAGAAACCAAGAGTTGGTCATTTGAAAAGATACACAAAACTGGCAAACCTTTAGGTAGACTAAGAAAAAAGAAAAGATTAATAAAATCAGAGGAGTGCATGGGTGGTTCAGTCAGTTGAGCATCCAACTCTTGATTTTGGCTCAAGTCACAATCTCAAGGCCCTTGGATCAAGCCCCACGTCTGGCTCCATACTCAGTGCAGGGTCTGCTTTTTATTCTTTCTCTCCTACTCGCTCCACCCTTCCTGACTCCCTGCTTGTACTCTCTCTATATATAAAATAAATAAGTAAGTAAGTAAATAAAGTTGGGATGCCTGGGTGGCTCAGTGGTTGAGCGTCTGCCTTCGGCTCAGGGTGGTGATCCCAGAGTTCTGGGATCGAGTCCCACATCGGGCTCCCTGTGAGGAGCATGCTTCTCCTTCTCCCTGTGTCTCTGCCTTCTTTCTGTTTCTCTCATGAATAAATAAATAAAATCTTTTTAAAAATAAATAAATAAATAAATAGATACCATCTTTAAAGAAAGCCCTTTAATAAAATTAGAAATTAAGAAGAAATCATAACTGATAGCACAGAAATACAAAGATTCATAAGAGATTACTATGAATGTCAACAAATTTGATAATCTACAAGTATTGGATAAACTCTTATAAACATACAACTTCCTAAGACTGAATCATGAAATATAAAAACAAAAGCTCAGTAATAAGTAAGGAAATTGAACCAGTCATCAAAAACCTCCCAACAAAGAAAAGCCCAGGACCATATAGCTCCACTGTAAATTCTACCAAATACTTTAAAAATTCATACTAATCCTTCTCAAACTCTTTCAACAAATTAGAGAGTAAGAAACACTTCTGGAATGCCTGGGTGGCTCTGGTTGAGCATCTGCCTTTGGCTCAGGTAGGGATCCTGGGGTCCTGGGATCGAGTTCTACATCAGGCTCCCCACAGGGAGCTGCTCCTCCCTCTGCCTATGTCTCTGCTTCTCTGTCTCTCATGAATAAATAAAATCTTAAAAAAAAAACACTTCCAAAATCATTTTATGATTTAGCATTACATTGATAACAAAGTCTGACAAGGACACTCCAAGAAAAGAAAATTACAAGCCAATATCCCTAGGAAACATAGATGCAAAAATCCTCTACAAAATACTAGGCTATCAAATACAACAACACATTACAAGACTTATTCAACATGATCAAGGGGCTTTATCCCTGGGATGCAAGGATGGTTCAACATATGCAAATCAATAAATGTGGTACACTGAATTAATAAAATGCAAGATAAAAATTATAGGATCATTTCAACAGGTGCAGAAGAGGCATTTGACAAAATCCAACATCCTTTAATGATGAAGTAAAACAAATTAGGTATAGAAAGAATGTACCTAATATAATAAACACCATATATGACACAGCTAATGTTATACTGAATGCAGAAAAGTGACTTCTGCAGAACTATGACACCTGGCAAGAAACTGAGGAGAGCATTAAGGTAAGACATATCTATTTGTCCCCTATTTTATATTCAGTAACTCCCCTACATTATCAGGGTAACTTGCTTAAATTTTCTGGAATCCCAAAATAGCTGTAATTTGAACCCTAGTATTATTTGCATGAAGGTTTCTGAATTTGTGCTTTGAAGCAGATGGCAAAATTAACTCAAAATCTCTGCTGTAGAGACCCCTTTCAAACTCTTAGTCTTGTAAAGAGTTGTTTAAACAGTAGCCCCGTGGGGATCCCTGGGTGGCTCAGCGGTTTAGTGCCTGCTTTTGGCCCAGGGCATGATCCTGGAGTACAGGGATCCAGTCTCACATCAGGCTCCCTGGATGGAGCCTGCTTCTCCCTCTGCCTGTGTCTCTGCTTCTCTCTCTCTCCATGTCTATCATGAATAAATAAATAAAATCTTTTTTAAAAAATTTAACAGTAGGGATCCCTGGGTGGCGCAGCGGTTTGGCGCCTGCCTTTGGCCCAGGGCGCGATCCTGGAGACCCGGGATCGAATCCCACATCGGGCTCCCTGCATGGAGCCTGCTTCTCCCTCTGCCTATGTCTCTGCCTCTCTCTCTCTCTGTGTGACTATCATGAATAAATAAATAAAATCTTTAAAAAAAAATTTAACAGTAGTCCCGTAACCTTTTTTTTTTTTTTTTTTGTTATTGTGTTGATTCCTTTAGTATATCTTGGATTTCCAATTGGGTGAAATGGTGGACCTTTCTTTCAGCGTTTTTCTCTTTTCTTCCTTCCCTATTTTGTTTTGTTTTTGGTGATGATTTGGGTCTTATTTGTTTTTGTTTGTCACTGGATGAAGTTCAGGGAAGAGAGCATTCTCTCTACCTTGATATTTATGTATTTTTTCCTCCAGAGAGCCTCAAATCAGTGCCATCAGGGACAGGAAACTCTTCTGTGACAACTGGTTACTTTATAGGATTTGGAAATCCTGGACTTAAGTCAGTTTAAACTCATACCTTCGCTGTGCCACAGTGAAGCCATGTGTATTTTCCTCTATACCCTTGAGGGTCAGAATATTGCTGCAGTAGAGGCAGGGCAGCAGCCACAGAGGTATTTAAAGATCCTAGTGAGTCCTTTGGTATTTGGGGTCGGGACTCAGCCTGCATTCTAATGACTGCCTTTTTCCTCTCTTCTCTTTCTCTCTCTTTTTAAAGACTTTATTTATTTATTCATGAGAGACACAGAGACAGAGAGCCAGAGACATAGGCAGAGGGAGAAGCAGGCTCCATGCAGGAAGCCTGATGTGGGATTTGATCCCGGGACCCCGAGATCATGCCCTAAACCAAAGGCAGATGCTCAACCGCTGAGCCACCCAGGCACCCCTCTCTTTCTTTTTTTAAGTGACAGCTGTCTCAGGAGTGACCCCTGGATGTGCCCTTCTCTTATATAGTCTTCTCTCCCACCTCCACCCCCTGGGATATCTCAGGGCCAACCTAGCCTTTATCATTGCTTCATTCGAACACACAGATAAATCCCTGCAAACACATCAACCCAGGACCACTGTAAGGAGGGCCCCAATCCCATCCTCCTGCTCTGAAGGCCTAGGAATCCTAGAACTACCACCCCTGGTCAGTTGAATCTAGAACTTAGGCTTGATAGGCTCACCAAAACAGGGCAGCACAGCACACAGCATGAGCTCCTGAGGCCCCGGCAGCCCATAGTGCATGCCACCATCAGGTAGCAGAGCAGGTGAGCAAGTCAGAGTAAGAGAAGACAGACCTTGGGTGGTAGCTTTGTTTGGATATGCTGCTCACGACCAAGTGTTATGGTCACCTGCAGATATGTGGTTCCTGTGTTAAGACTCATGCCCCTCCTCCCTGCCCCCAAAACACACATGCACATCAAGAGGGTAAGAAAAGGCTTAGGACTCACATAATTGAGATCTAGGGGAGGGGAGGCCAGTCTCTCAAGCAGCTCTGAAATGTGTTTCAAAAAGCAAGGAAAGGAGCTCATCATGGGTTTTTACTGTGGCTGGGGATTAAAGAAAAAAAAATTCAATGACACTTGTCAAAGACAGTAGAGCAGATTTTTTAAAGATTTTATTTATTTATTCATGAGAGACACACACAGAAAGAGAGAGAGGGAGAGGCAGAGACACAGGCAGAGGGAGAAGCAGGCTCCATGCAGGGAGCCCAACGTGGGACTCAATCCCAGGTCTCCAGGATCAGGCCCTGGGCTAAAGGTGGCACTAAACCACTGAGCCACCAGGGCTGCCCCAGTAGAGCAGATTTTATTCAGAACCACTGTGACAGGTATAGAGACAATGGCAATGAGATTTCACAATGGGTGAGAAAGAGCTGGGGCTCAATTCTGAATACAGCATGGGCAAGTGGGAGTTTATGGCCAGAGAATAGGGTGGAGGTCAGTGAAAAGAGAATTACCAAGAGAAAAATCAGGGTAAGCTGGTTCTGGCTAAAATGACCTAACAGGACTCTTACTCAAGACAGGCCAGGTGGTGGGGGGAGGAACATGATCAAATATCAAAAGTGTAGATATGGAGGGGATGGGGGTGATTCTGGTTCAACTGACTTAGCAGGATTCTTGCTAAAACTGGATTTTTCAAGAAGCTACCCAGACAGATTTACGAGAAGGTTCAGGAGCCTAACTCAAGTTTGGTCAAGCAAAGAATCTTTGTCAGGGGTGGGGCCAGGGAAAGAATTCTGCACACAGGGGCTTGTGTACTTGGAATCTGAAGCCAGTGCCATATAAGGGAGCCTCCAGATTTTCTTGTCTGTTTGTTCAACTGTGGAGATAAGGGAAAGAGGGAGGGGTGAAGAGTAAGCTGTCAACAAACATCAAAAGAGTCTGGCTGCTCATTACAAGGACACACATGGGTAAGAAAAATATGCATTGGAAATGGCTTGGTTTCCATAAAAAGAAACATTAACACTGGCAGGAAGCTCATGAAATGATCAACACTTTATTTGAAGACGGCTGGAGTTACAGCCCCGGAGCAGAGCAGGACATTTGGGCAGTGAGTTTTCATAAGTTAGACTTTCCTTTTTTTTTTTTTTTTTTTAAGATTGTTATTTATTTATTCATGGAAGACACACACAGAGAGGCAGAGACACAGGCAGAGGGAGAAGCAGACTCCTCACAAGGAACCCGATGCGGACTCGATCCAGGGTCTCCAGGATCACACCCTGGGCTGAAGGCGGCGCTAAACCACTGAACCACCCGGGCTGCCCCTAGACTTTCTGTCTTACAGATTTACTTCAAATAAACAGAAGTTTGTATATACTGTGTTTTACTACTTAGCAGGCTTTATTTAATTTTAACTCTTGTACATAGGAGACCATTCGAAGATTCAATTCTTTTAAGATTTTATTTATTTGAGAGAGAGAGACAGAGCACAAGGAGGGGGAGGGGCAGAGAGAGAAGAAGAAGTGGACTCCCAGTTGAGCAGGGAGCCTGAGTCGAGGCTTAATCTCAGGACCCTGGGATCATGACCTGAGCTGAAAGCAAATGCTTAACTGACTGAGCCACCCAGGCACCCCTTAATTCATTTTTTAAAGGATTTTATTTATTTGAGGGAGAGGGGTGAGCAGGGGAAGGGGCAGAGGGAGAAGCAGACTCCCTACTGAGCAGGGATCCTGACATGAGGTTCAATCCTGGGACTCCAGGATCATGACCTGAGCTGAAGGCAGACACTTAACCAACTGAGCCACTCAGGCTCCCCTTTTTATTTTTCAGTAATCTCTACCCCTAGTGTAAGGCTCAGCCCCACAACCTTGATTGTAGTGGAGGACAATCAAGAGTCTTGTGCTCCACCAACCGAGCCAACTAAGTGTCCCAGATTTAATTCCTTTAAACACTAACAGTTACAAAAGTGAAAAGCATAGAAAAAGAATATTTTCTTATCTTTTTCTAACTAGAAGGACATGTAGCATCATAGTTTGTCCTTCCCCTAGGTTCAATACTGGGTGTCTTCAGAAATAAGTAGAATCTTCTGATGCAATAGGGTTTGGGTTAAATATATTGGATTTTCAGGATGCCTGGGTGGCTCAGTGGTTGAGTGTCTGCCTTCGGCCCAGGGCATAATCCCAGTGTCCAGGATCGAGTTCCACATCGGATTCCTTGCAGGAAGACTGCTTCTCCCTCTGCCTATGTCTCTGCTTCTGTGTCTCTTATGAATAAATAAATTTAAAAATCTTTTTAAAAATGTACTGGATTTTCAAAGACTTCATTTTTTTAAAAAAATATTTTATTTATTTATTTGAAGTCACTGTGAGAGAGAGCGCACAAGTAGGAGGGAGAGGCAGAGGGAGGAGACTCCCCGCTGAGCAGGGAGCCTGACAGGGGACTCCATCGCAGGACCCCGGGATCATGACCCTAACCAAAGGCAGATCCCTAACCGAATGAGCCACCCAGGTCTCCCCAAAGAATTAATAAGCTATGAGTAGCTTTCCTCACATCAATTAAAATAGCAATTCACATTCTTTACCCTTTTAAATATCTGTGTCCTCTGGGGACACACACATACAAACACTGATGTAGAAATGAAACCATGTACCTGAAAAACTGAAGCACGGTCATCTCAAATCTTGAAGTGCTTTTGCCTAAAAGGAACAAAAATTCTATTTAGTTCCATAGTTTTCTTGCCTTACTGCCATCATGTCTCTCCATCAACTTACATTTTCAAGCCCAAGAAACAAAAAAAGTTATTTCTCCCACAGGGAATAAAATTATGAAGTACCAGGGTGCCTGAGTGGCTCTGTCAGTTAATCATGTGACTCCTGATTTTAGCCCAGGTCGTGATCTCAGGGTCGTGACACTGAACCCTGTGTCAGGCTCTGTGGTGGACATGGAGCCTGCTTAAGATTCTCTCTCTCTCCCTCTGCACCTCCCCCATCTCCCTCCCTTTCTAAAATAAATAAAAAATTACAAAGTACTAAGGGAAACTAGAACCAAAGGGCTGTAATACTCAATCTGAAAAGGAATCCAGAGAAAAGAAACATAAACATTGGATTCAGCACAGATGATCAGCCTGCTTAGGAAAGCCACATTCAGAGAGTAAAACACACTCTGGTCTCTCCCAGTGGAGACAAAAGCCCTGGAGTTGGTAGATCCCAGTAAAGTGGGGGGTAGGAGGGTGAGGAAAGGACACCTGAGCAGCCATAGGAATGAACCCTGAACTCCCCTCCCTCTCTGAGGCTTCCATTCTCACAAGTGAGGAAACTCTCAGATGGATTCAGTTTTAGGTTGCTACCAGATGAACTCCCAAATTCATGAACCCTAAACCCAGACGCAGAACTCCTGACTTTCACAGACTTTCTCAATACAAATTACCCTGGAGTGCATCTGCAGGTGAAACTTGAAACTATGTCTAGACACAGACACAAGGGTACCACAGTTACCTCGAAGGGCCTCATCATCCCTTTGTGCATATGCATCCCCAGCGTTCCAGGCTCTGTAGCTTCTCTTCATACAATGGCTCCTTCTGTGCTGGGTATGAGCAGGAAGGACTTCTGCAGAGGCTCCTCAGGAAGAACCAGCTGGGTTCTTTTTTTTTTTTTTTTTTTAAAGATTTTATTTATTTACATATGAGAGACCAGAGAGAGAGAGGCAGAGACACAGGCAGAGGGAGAAGCAGGCTCCATGCAGGGAGCCCGGGACTCCAGGACCACACCCTGGGCTGAAGGCAGGTGCTAAACCGCTGAGCCACCCGGGCTGCCCCCCCCCCCTTTTTTTTAAAGATTTATTTATTCTTGAGAGACAGAGAAAGAGAGAGAGAGAGAGAGAGAGAGGCAGAGGGAGAAGCAGGCTCCACGCAGGGAGCCCGATATGGGACTGGATCCTGGGACTCCAGGATCATGCCCTGGGCCGAAGGCAAGCGCTCAACCGCTGAGCCACCCAGGGATCCCTGAACCAGCTAGGTCTTGAAGGTATTTCCCTATGCAGGCTCAATGAGAAACGGGGTGGGGAGCCTACCTTGGGTCTAGTCATAGTCTTCTGCTCCTAGTCCCATAGCTTTGGACTATATTGATATATTTAATGACACAAACCCAGTATTAAATAATCTAGAAAAACCGCACAAATCCAATGTTTATGTAGAAAAGATGGAAGAAGATTGTAAGGCTTTTTTTTTTCCAGCTCAACAAGAAAATCCACAAGTATTTATTACTTTACGAAACAATGAGAGTAGATTATTATTTCCATGGCAAGAAGCTGTCCTATAAACAAACATACTTGAATATTATTTTTTGAAGATTTTATTTATTTATTTATGAGAGACCAAGAGAGAGACAGAGAGGCAGAGACACACAGGCAGAGAGGGAAGCAGGCTCCATACAGGGAGCCGGATGTGGGACTCAATCCCGGGTCTCCAGGATCACTCCATGAGCTGAAGGTGGCGCTAAACCGCTGAGCCACCCAGGCTAGTACTTGAATATTCTAATTGCTGGAATTATATTGGAAACTGCTCCCCTTCGCCCTCACATTAAAAAACAAAACAATACAGACCTTAGAATATTATTACACCTTCTCAGGGGTAAAAAAAATGAGAAACAGGAAATTTTAACACATGTATGTGATACTAGAATATTTTATTTTTTCTGAAATTCACCTTTTGTGTTTTGGGAATATTTAATACTTTTTCAATCTATCAAGTAAATATATTTTATTTAATTGAAACTGGAAACTAAAAGTGAATGAATTTTATCAAAGTGACAAATCTTGGCATGGGCAGGGCTGGCAGGACAGATCACCCAGGAAACTTTCAAAAGAGGAACCTCCCCCCAAAAGGACTTCCCACAAGATGTCTGTGCCCAGGAAAAGATCGTGGGAGGAGAGTAACAGGATTTCATAAAATGTAGTTACAGGTGGTTATTCTCTGCTTGCTTCTCACGTAAAATATCCAGACAAAAATATAAACATTTAAAATGAGCCGTCCAAAAAAAAAAAAAAAAAAAGCCGTCACTGACTGTGAAAACGCTAAACGATTAAAACACTGTCTGCTAGAATTGCACCAAGGAAGACAAACAGTTGATACTGATGCTCTGAACTGGACAGGGGAAGCTGGCGTCTGGGGACGCGGGGCAGGATCTGGAAACAAGCATTTATTGCCAGTCCCAGGAAAGGATAGGCTTGGGGACAGGGTCGTGGATTTGATCCTCTGCTTCCCAAACATTTGGAACACTCAGGAGAAAACGGGCGCCCCCCAAGAGAATGGAGAGACTGGGGACCCCACAGACCACAGCACCGCCCACGCACGAACTACAGAGACCGAGTCACGACTGTCCCCTGACGACCCTCCCCGTGGTCACCGTACGTTCCGGGGAGACGCGGCCGCGCACAGGGGTCCTGGCTGCCAGCCCAGCCCCTCCGCCCGTCCTGGCACCCCCGGCCCCGCACACTCACCGCTTCCCAGCTTTTCGGCCCGTGGGCGTCGTCCCTACCGCGCCCGCAGCAGGCGCCTCAATCTGCGCGACTGATGCTCCAGCAGAACCACCTGAGACCGTTACGCGCAGGTGAGATGCGATCGCGAGCGAGGCCCCCGGAGTCCAAGCTGCTGCGGAGCGTCGCCACGCCCACCCGTCCCTGCTCGCCCCTGATTGGACAGCTCGCAGGGACCCGCCCCTCTGCTCCTGAGTGACAACAGGAGGTCTGATTGCTTAGGAGAACCAGTTTCTGCGGGTGGTCGGGAACCTGTCAGCAACTTGGACGTTTGCTTTTTTATTTATTTATTTGTTTGTTTATTTATGTATTTATTTATTTATCATTATTTATTTATTTATATTTATATTTTTATTGTTTTGGACGTTTGCTTTTAGACAAAACTTGGTCCAGGCCCTAGAGGGATAGTGGTGTCTTCCTGCAGGTCCTTCTAAATGTGGGGACACAGGTGTGCGCAGGGAGTTCAAGAGTCCCAATGGAGCGACGTCCTTCTTCAGAGCAAGAGGAGCACCTGACCAGGCCAGACCGGTACTAGAGGGTGCTCTGAGGTTGGCATGAGGCTGAGAAATCACTCATAGACCTGTGACCCTTGTTTACAAATACACTTAAAAATGATCTCACCTGGACACCTGGGTGGCTCAGTGGTTGAGTGTCTGCCTTTGGCTCAAGGTCGTGATCCCGGGGGCCAGGGATGGAGTCCCCCATGGGGCTCCCTGCAGGGAGCCTGCTTCTCCCTCTGCTTATGTCTCTGCCTCTGTATGTGTGTCTCTCATGAATAAGTAAATAAAATCTTAAAAAATAGAACAAAAAAATGATCTCACCCTATGCAATAAAGACTGGATCCCGCTGTTGACAGCGTTTCTACCCATCCCTTATCTACCTGCATGCATGTGGTATTTTAGCTAAAGATTTCCATAGCCTCCCAAGTATTTGAATCTTTTGCTTTAAAATTTATACTTTTGGGATCCCTGGGTGGCGCAGCGGTTTGGCGCCTGCCTTTGGCCCAGGGCCGATCCTGGAGACCTGGGATCGAATCCCACGTCGGGCTCCCGGTGCATGGAACCTGCTTCTCCCTCTGCCTGTGTCTCTGCCTCTCTCTCTCTCTCTCTCTCTCTGTGACTATCATAAAAAAATAAAATAAAATAAAATTTATACTTTTAATTGTGCTAATATACACAAACTATGACATTTCTAGTTTAGGTGTGCAGTTCTGTAGTGACAATTACGGTGATACTGGGAAATCATGTCAGAACTGGAATAAATGCCTAAATTTTGAGATGGCTCCTGTGTTTCCCAATGTCACTTTCCTTTCTGATTGACATTATCAACTATTTGTTCTCCATGGTGTATTTCAAACAGACTCAATGTTTCAATTGCACAGAACAACAATCTGGAATATCTTATATGACATCCATGTGCCTCTCCCCTAAGTTTATTTCCTGGGCACAAGCATCCAATGGGAAGTCTTTTGGTAGAGTTTCAACTTTGAAATTTTTCTGGGTGATTTGTCTGGTTACCACCCTGTGTTTGTCATTTTAAAAAGATGTACTAATTTATTTCTTTTTCCAATAGGGATAAAATTTATTTAATTAATAGAGCTTGAAGAAAAGTATAAAATATTTCCAAAGAGGTAAAAATGTGGTGAATTTCAGAAAAAAGATATTCTAGTATTACATTCCATTTGTTAAGGATTTTAATTTCACTTTTTCTTGTCCAGAGAGTGTGTTGTAAGTTTTTGAGGCCTATTCTTTAATTCTGGGTGGTTTCAAATCCGCTTAGATTTGCAGGGTGGAAGTATATTCAAGCAGGACTACTTATTTGCAAAACAATGTCTTGCCATGAAAAATAATTTACACCTTTCTTTCCCCCAAAGGAATAGATATTTGGGATTTTCTGGCTGAACTAGTAAATGCGCATTAGTTTCTTTCCTCCTTTCCACATACACTAAATTTGAGTGATTTTGTTCAAACACATGGTTTGTGTTGTTTAAAATATAATGGTGCTCCCAAGCAATTCCAGTGGGGCATAGAGCCCTGTGGTCAATGATCTGAGTCAGGCTATTTGAGTCACTGCTTTCAATTCTACTTCAATTCCCAAAAGTAGAATTGCTAGCTCAGAGAATAACTTGGTTTGTAATTTTTAAAGGAATTGTCATGTTGTTTTATCATACCATCAACACGATTTTATATTCTCAGCAATAGTGCAACAAGGGTTCCAAAGAGTGTTTTCATTTTCCTGATAAGTGTCCTTTAAGAAAAAAAGTCATTAATTTGATGAAGTCCAAATTTGATGGAGCCCATTCTTTCCCATTCTTGCTCTTGGTGTCAGCTATCAATTCCTTGCCAAATACAAGTCAAGAATTGTTTCCTATGTTTTAGGTAAGTGTTATAATTTACTCTTACATTTAGGTCTTTATCCTTCATCCTGTTAAATTATTGTATGTGGTGTCCTATAAGGATAAAATCTCTTTTTTCTCTTTTTTTCCAAGATTTTATTTGTTTATTTGAGACAGAGAGAGAGAGAGAGTACACAAGTGGGGGTGGAGAGAGGTAGAGGGAGAACAAGACTCCCCAATAAGCAGGAAGCCCAACACTATGTGGGGGTCAACCACAGGACCCTGAGATCAGGACCTGAGCCAAAAGCAGACGCTTAGCTGACCTGAACCACCCAGACACCCCAAACCTTTCTTTTGCACATGGCTATCTAGTTGGCCTAGCACAAATTTATGAAAATAATATTCTTTTTTTATTTTTTTGAGAGGGAGAGGCAAAGAGGAGAGGCAGATGAAGAAGGAGAGAGAGAATCTTAAGGAGGCTCCATGCCCAAAACAGAGCTCAAAATGGGGCTTGACCTCACCACCCTGAGATCATGACCTGAGCCGAAATCAAGAGTCAGACACTTGGGCAGCCTGGGTGGCTCAGCGGTTGAGCACTGCCTTCAGCCCAAGGCCTGATCCTGGAGACCCGGGATCGAGTCCCACTTCGGGCTCCCTGCATGGAGCCTGCTTCTCCCTCTGCCTGTGTCTGTTCCTCTCTCTCTCTCTCTCTCTCATGAATAAATAAATAAAATCTTTAAAAAAAAAAAACAGTGAGTTGTACAAATTAAAGGGATCCATTGTATAGTATGTGAATTGGATCCAATAAAGTTGTTCAACTCTTCAACAAATGGTTTTGGGAAACCCGGACAGTCACATGCAAAAGAATGAAACTGGACCATTTTCTTTCACCATACACAAAAATAAACTCACAATGGATTAAAGACCTAAATGTGAGACCTGAAACTATAAAAATCCTTGGAGAATGCACAGACAGTAATCTCTCTGACTTTGGCCATATCAATATTTTTCTAGATATGTCTCCTGAGGCAAGGGAAATAAAGGCAAAAAAAGAAACTATTGGGACTACATCAAAATAAAAAGTTTCTGCTCAGTGAAGGATGTAATCAACAAAACTAAAAGGCAACTTACTGAATGGGAGAAGATATTTGCCAACAACATATCTGATAAAGGGTTAGTATCCAAAATACATAAAGAATTGATACAACTCAATACCCAAAAAACAAATAATCCAACTAAAAAATGGACAGAAGACATAAACAGACATTTCTCCAAAGAAGCCATCCAGATGGCCAGCAGACACATGAAAAGATGCTCAACATCACTCATCATCAAGGAAATGTGAATCAAAACTACAACAAGGTATCACCTCACACCTGTCAGAATGACTAAGACCAACAACACAAGAAACAACAGGTATTGGTGAGGATGTGGAGAAAAAGAAATCCTCTTGCACTGTTGGTGGGAATGCAAACTGGTGCAGCCACTCTGGAAAACAGTATAGAGGTCCCTCAAAAATTAAAAAGAGAACTATCCTACAATCCAGGAATCACACTACTGGATATTTACCCCCCAAATACAAAAACACTAATTCAAAGGAGTACATGCACCTCTATGTTTATGCAGCATTCTCTACAATAGTGAAACTATGGAAGCAGTCCAAGTGTCTGTAGTTAGACAAATTGATAAGTGATATATATGTATATATATATATATATATGAACATTACTCAGCTATAAAAAGAATGAAATCTTGCCATTTGCAACAACATAGATGGAGCAAGAGAGTATAATGCTAAGCGAAATTATAAAAAGACAAATACGGTATGATTTCATTCATACATGGAATTTAAGAAACAAAACAACCAAAAGGGGCAGCCCAGGTGGCTCGGTGGTTAAGCATCTACCTTCGGCCCAGGGCGTGATCCTGGAGACCCAGGATCGAGTCCCACGTGGGGCTCCCTGCATGGAGCCTGCTTCTCCCTCTGCCTGTGTCTCTGCCTCTCTCTTTCTCTGTGTCTCTCATGAATAAATAAATAAACAAATAAATAAATAAATAAATCTAATATTAAAAAAAAAAAAACAAAGGAAAAAAAAACAAACCAAGAAACAGACTATTGGGGCACCTGGGTGGCTCAGTAGATGAGAGTCGGCCTTTGGCTCAGATTGTGATTCCAGGGTCCTAGGATCAAGTCCTGCAACAGGCTCCCTGCAGCGAGTCTGCTTCTCTCTCTGCCTATGTCTCTGCCTCTCTCTGTCTGTGTCTCTCATGAATAAGTAAATAAAATCTTAAAAAAAAAAAAACCGAACCAGACTCTTAAGATTAAGAACAAATTGATAGTTACCAGAGGGGAGTAGGTGGGGGTATGGGGGAAGTAGGGAATGGGGATAAAGGAGTACATTTATCATGATGAAAAATAAAATGATTTTTAAAAAAATGCTTCCCCAAAGTTGTTCAAATAAGTGGATAAATGCATTAAGAGTTTTGCAAACCAATCTCTTAAGGATATTAATACTGGGATCCCTGGGTGGCGCAGCGGTTTGGCGCCTGCCTTTGGCCCAGGGCGCGATCCTGGAGACCCGGGATTGAATCCCACGATTGAATCCCACGTCGGGCTCCCGGTGCATGGAGCCTGCTTCTCCCTCTGCCTGTGTCTCTGCCTCTCTCTCTCTCTCTCTCTCTGTGACTATCATGAAAAAAAAAAAAAGGATATTAATACTTTCCAAGTACACTTTCCAAGAACATCCTATACTCACGTAACCTTTTCTTGTTTCTTGTTACATCAGCCCAAACAGTAATCAAATTACCTTACAGGTATTATAGCCTTTTATATAGCACAGTTCTTTAAGGATACATTCAAACAATCATCTGAAATAAAGTTCCTTTCAGCATAAAACGTATACCTGAGAATACTCAGGTGTAGGTGACTAAACACCCTACAACTTACGGTCTTGGAAGAGTCCGTTACTCAGCTGGGACTAGGGTTCCAACTTTCCACCACAGCTGAGCGCTTGGAAGGCAACAGGGTTTTTAAACTCTGAAATAAGTAAGGATGGGGATCAAAATGGAGCCAGGTGACTCAAGGGTGTGTATTTGTAAAGGGTCACAGTTCCAGAGTTGGCCCCTCAGCGTTACCCTCCAACGTAAAGGCCCCTGGAGACGACGAGTTCCCCACCGGTGCTCCCCAGACACCAAACCTCTGGCCTGCCGTCACTCCCCAGGGAGAGGGGGCGGGCCTTGCAAGCTGCCCAATCAGAGGAGACGTCAGGGCAGGTGGGTGGGGCGACGCTCCGCAGGCGCACCGCAGGAGGCCTCTGGCTCCCGCCATTGTTGGCATCGCGGGTTACCTGCGCTCCAAACTTCCGCGTCTCTCTTCCTCTGATTCTACCTGACTGAGACCTGTACTTTCCCCAGAAATCGCAGGTGGAACGCTGGGAGACCCAGGAAAGCTAGAAATGGTGAGTGTGCAGGCCCGGGCTTCCAGAGAGGGGGGCGGAGTGCTGTTTGGAACCGGCCGGAGGCGGCCGTGGCGCGATCTCGCTTCCCCGCGGACAACTCTGAAGTCTGGGACTCCAGTGCGTCGGGGGCGCCTCTCGGACCTCAGGCCCCGCCGGCGCGCGGCGCGGGGGCGGGGCGGGCAGCTGGCATTCCAGAGTCCTGTCGCGTCTCTGCGCGCGGCAACTTCGGCCCTCGAGTCTGGACCGACAGCTCTGCGCCCGCAGCTCCGTGTCTCCCCAGACTATGCAGTGGTGACCCCAAGTGACAGGGGACGATCGCGACTGGCCCTCCGGAGTTCGTGCGCGGAAGGTGCATGGTCTGTGAGGTCTCCAGTCCTTCCTTTCTCTTCAGAGGGGACCGTTTTCTTCTGAGTGTTCCAGAATTGTGGAAAACGGTGAAATCCACGGTCCTGTCGCGCGCAGCTCTCCCTGGGACTGGCAGTCGTTGAGGCAATTTCCATATCCCTCCTGGCCCACTTCCCGTCTCCAATTCACAGCGTCACAATGAACTGTTCGTCCTTCATGATGCATTTCAAGCAGACCCAGTATTTCAGTTATTTATCATCCCCCCTTCCCCTGGTTTTAATGGATGTCGCTTTTATTTTATTTTTTTTAATTTTTTTTAATTTATTTATGGTAGTCACACAGAGAGAGAGAGAGAGGCAGAGACATAGGCAGAGGGAGAAGCAGGCTCCATGCACCGGGAGCCCGATGTGGGATTCGATCCCGGGTCTCCAGGATCGCGCCCTGGGCCAAAGGCAGGCACTAAACCGCTGCGCCACCCAGGGATCCCCTGGATGTCGCTTTTAAATGCGTTTAGTTTGTATTCCTAGATATTTTACGGAAGGGAAAAGTAGGGAATAACCCCCTGGAACAACGCAGTACGAAGTCCTTGTGCCCCTCCTCCCAGGATTTTTTCCTGGGCACAGACATCCTATGGGAAGCCCTTTGGGTGGAAATTCCTCTTTGAAACTTTCCTGGGTGATCTCCCCTGTCAGCACGACCACTCCTCTGGTTTGTCACATTTAAAAGATTTATTCAATTAATTTTAGTCTTAAAATTTTCAATGAATAAAAATTTATTTAATCCATACAACGTGAGGGGCCCCTGGGTGGCTCTGGTTGAGCGTCTGCCTTTGGCTCAGGCTGTAACTGGCGTCCTGGGATCGAGTCCTGGGACAGGGAGTCTGTTTCTCCCTCTACCTATGTCTGCCCCTCTCTGTGTCTCTCATGAATAGATAAAAATCTTTTAAAAATCCATACAAAAAAATAAAAAATAAAAAATAAAAATCCATACAACGTGAAAGACAGGTAAAATATTTCCAAAGAGTCAAGAAAGGAGTGAATTTCAAAAGAAAAAAAAAATTCTATCATTACCCTGCCAGTATTATTATTATTCCCTCTCTTATGTGTGTTACTAATATTCTGAGGTCTGTTCTTTATTTTATTTATTTATTTATTTATTTATTTATTTATTTATTGGTCTGTTCTTTAATTTGGGATGAGTTCAAATGGATTTCCAAGGCGTAGACTTGGAGACTTCTAGTGTTCAGCTATGATTACTAGCTTATTTTATTTATTTATTTTTTTAAAGATTTTATTTATTTATTCATGAGAGACACACAGAGAGAGAGAGAGAGGCAGAGACACAGGTAGAGGGAGAAGCGCAGGGAGCCTGACACGGGACTCGATCCCGGGACTCCAGGATCACACCCCTGGCCAAAGGCAGGCGCCAAACCGCTGTGCCACCCAGGGATCCCCTGATTACTAGTTTATAAAACAGTTTGTTCTCATGTTAATAATTAATGTCCTATTTATTTTTGTGAACGCAATCCATATTTGTGAGGTTTCTTTTTTTTTTTATTTATGATAGTCACAGAGAGAGAGAGAGAGAGAGGCAGAGACACAGACAGAGGGAGAAGCAGGCTCCATGCACTGGGAGCCTGATGTGGGATTCGATCCCGGGTCTCCAGGATCGCGCCCTGGGCCAAAGGCAGGCGCCAAACCGCTGCGCCACCCAGGGATCCCTCTTTTTTTTTTTTTTAAGATTTTATTTATTTATTTGACAGCACAAGTAGGGAGAGCAGGAGAGAGAGAAGCAGGCTCTTCACTGAGCAGGCAGCCCAACACGGGGCTCGATCCCTGGACCCTGGGATCATGACTTAAGCTGAAGGCAGATGCTTAACCAATGAGCCACCCAGAAGCCCCACTTGTGAGTTTTCTTGTTGAGCCAGTAAAGTGCCTTAACAATTTTTTCCCTTCCTTTCCACATAAACACTGGATGTGAGGCATTCAATTAAGTTTTCTTCAGGTCACTTTTCATTTTTGGATCAGTTAGTGCACGTGCATGACCCTAGAGAACACTGACATTCAACAGGCTAAAGCAATTGAATCCCTATTTTAATTGATGTGAGGAAAACGGCCCAAAGCTTGTATAAATATTTGAAAATCCAGTGCATGTAAGGAGCTAAACTCAAACCCCTACTGTATTGTAATATGGTACTTATTCCTGGAAAATACCCTGTGTGTGATATAGGAGAAGGACAAACTGATGTCCCATGTCCTGCTAGTTGAACATTTGAAAATTTTCTTTCTTTTTTTTTTTTTTAAAGATTTTATTTATTAATGAGAGACACAGAGAGAGAGAGGCAGAGACACAGGCAGAGGGAGAAACAAGCTCCATGCAGGAAGCCTGATGCGGCACTTGATCCCGGTCTCCAGGATCACACCCCGGGCTGAAGGTGGCACTAAACTGCTAAGCCATCCGGGCTGCCCATGAAAATTTTCATGAGCCATACAAATGCTTTACACTTTTGTAATTTTAGTGTTTAAAGGAATTACAACTTAAAATGGTTTCCTGTGTACAGTTAAAATGAAATCAAGACTGTTAAATAGTATAATATATGTAAATTTATATATTTTAAAGATGTTATTTATTTATTCCAGAGGGAGAGAGAGAAGGAGCAGAGGGAGAGGGACAAGCAAACTCCACGCTGAGCATGGAGCCCAACATGGAGCTCCATCCTAGGACACTGAGACTATAACCTGAGCTGAAACCAAGAGTTGGACGCTTTATTGACTGAGCCACCCAGGGTCCCAAATTTATATGTTTTTAAAGTAAATTTGTGGGACGCCTGGGTGGCTCAGCAGCTGAGGGTCTGCACTTGGCTCAGGGCCTGATCCCAGATATCTGGGATCAAGTCCCACATCCGGCTCCTTGCATGGAGCTTGCTTCTCCTCCCTCTGCCTCTCTTTCTCCCTCTCCTCTCTCTGCCTCTCTTTCTGTGTCTCTCATGAATAAATAAATAAAATTAAAAAAAATAAATTTGTAAGATAGGGAGCATAACTTAAGAAAATCACCATAAACTTATCCTAGTTCCTTCCAGCACCGTTAAACCCAGCCACCCCCAAATACATAATTTTCATCATTTCCTGAGCCTCCTGTATCCAACAAGTAATTGCGAGTGCATATTATTCTTACTGATATTTGCCCTTGTAATGAGCAGTCAGATTTGCATTTTAGGGTGTTTTGAGTGCTGACAGCTTAAGCCTCACCTCCCCACTCTGCCCCCCACCCCTTGTGCTCCCAGCTGGACATGCCCATGAGAAAGCCTGGGTGGTCTTTCCTCTAGAGCAGGCAGGAGATTCCAACCAGGAAAGCTCCTGTCTGTGTGCAGAACTCTTGCCCCCGCCCCACTCCCCAACTCCGATGAACTTCTTACCCAGCCAGGCTCTTCATTCTTTTGAAGCCATTTCGGAGCTGCCTGAGAGGCACCCTTGTCTTGAGACTTCTGACATGAGTCCTGAGCCTTTTCCTACTGTCTGGGTGTCTGGGTGTTGTTGGAAGCTACATAGCCATCCCACTTAACTTATGAACCACTTCTCAGCAGGTGGCCATAACAGTTGACACCATGAGCAGCATGTATACATGTGGCCACCATTCCATGGATCTGTTCTTCTTGCTTTAAGTTGCTCACCTGGTTTTCTGACTGACGGTGGCATATACTGCTGGGTGCTAGGGAGCTCGTACTGTGCCCTGTGCTGCCCTCTGTTACATTGGTGACCCAGCAAGCCTCAGTTTTATTATTTTTTAATTATTTTTTAAGGTTTATTTATTTATGATAGACATAGAGAGAGAGAGAGAGAGGCAGAGACACAGGAGGAGGGAGATGCAGGCTCCATGCCGGGAGCCTGACATGGGACTCGATTCTGGGACTCCAGGATCACCCCCTGGGCCAAAGGCAGGTGCCAAACCGCTGAGCCACCCAGGGATCCGCAAGCCTCAGTTTTAGATGGGACCAACCAAAGTTGGCAGTTGTGAGAATTTCTAGGGTTTGGGAACAGAACTGTTGGAATGCGGCCCTCCTTAAAAGTGGTTCCTGCATTGATGTCTTTGTTGGTTTCTTTATTCTTTTTTTTTTTTTTCTTTGTTGGTTTTTGTCTCTGTGAAGCTGTGACAGAGGCTGGGTTGGCCCCTTATGCCCTGTGGAAAGAGGTGGCCTCATTCAAAGGTTACTCTTGTGAAAACAGACATTTAAAAAGAAAAAGAAGAGAGAAAGGGTGAAAGACAGCCAATAAGTGGTGGGCTGTGTCCACACTCCAAACACCAGATAGTTGAATGGAATCTTCGAGTACCTCTGTTGGTCCTACCCCTGCCTCTTCTTCAAGAAGTAGGCAGAAGACTGTGGAGTTTTGGGAACACATCCGTGGCACTCTGTGGCACAGCAAAGGGATTAGTTCAAAGCTGACTTAATCTTGTCCTTTAAAAAAAAAAAAAAATCTTGTCCTTAAATCTGTTAAAGCAGCCAGTTAGCATGGGAAAGGCTCCTAACCCTGATGGCCCTGATTTAAGACTCTCAGGAGGAAACCATTTATAAATATTAGGGTAGAGAGGCACCGCCATCTGCCAAAGTATATCCAGGGACAAAGAGAAGAGGGATCCTCAAAGAAGAGACTAATAGATAAAATACTGAAACAAAAGACCACAACAACCAAATTGGAAATCAAAATGTACAAAAATAATTTATACATCAGGTAAGAATGTACTGGTTGGCTTTTCAGCCTTTGCAACATAACTTCTTCTTTTTTTTTTTTTTATGATAGTCACACAGAGAGGGAGAGAGGCAGACTCCATGCACCGGGAGCCTGATGTGGGATTCGATCCCGGGTCTCCAGGATCGCACCCTGGGCCAAAGGCAGGCGCTAAACCGCTGCGCCACCCAGGGATCCCTGCAACATAACTTCTGAATTAGTTTTGCTATCTGATGTAATGCACTAACTCAGAAACCATTAAGCAATCAGTCAATACAAGGTCTCAAGTTATAGTTATACCTGGGATCCCACTATATTTAAGCAGGGTACCCATGATCGTTCTTGGTGGTTGCTGAATAGGATATAGAGGACAAACAGCACACCTGTTTCTTCTTGACCATCAGAACTATGGTCCTGCAGAAATCCTCCATGGTCATAGCACTGGTTGTCCTAAAATAACCTGTAGTGATCTAAGAAGCTCTGAACCAATAGTTCATAAATGAAAATTAAATAAGGTCCTTGCACTCACAAATTGTCTTCACAAGATGAGACCTCTTGGACTGTACCCTCTAAGTAGAGTAGTTCATATGGCCCAGTGTAAATTGCATAGGCCCTTAAAGGATTGAAACCACACACAAGACCTGTTTAGTGAAGAGTTGATTATTCCTAGTGCTTCTCCTTTGAACAGCCAAATTTGACTTATTCTTATTCTGGAACGAATGAATGACACCTCACAGTGGATTACCGCAACTGTGTAACTGTAATGGTGGTCAAACTGAATGGATATCTATTCTTAGTCCCCAACTTTGTGGAAATTATTGATTCACCCAATCAACAGATGGCTAAATATCCTGCTGTCACAGATTGGGGGGGTCTGTTCTTTTCTATGCTTATTTCAACAGCCTCACAACTGCAGTTGCCTTCATCTTGAAGGGACACAGTACAGGTTTACTGGGTTATCCTCATGGATCTTCAACAGTATTGCCCTCCCACACAATTATTGAAGGCAAAGATCTGAACCACATCCTGGTTTCTCCAAGAAAACAGGTGCCACATTACATTAATGAGCTCCTCCTCTAAGGACACGCTAGAGAAGCAAACACTGAGAAAAGGAGCTAGCAAAATGTGGATGGGGCATTGTCATACATAAAATGTGAGGCCTGATCAACCTTGTTATTTTACTGGAAATTATTTGGTAATCTGACACCCACTCCCTTTCTAGCATCATGAGGAAATAGCTGTTCTTCCTATTGGCACCCACAACATCTACTATGTTTTTTTGTTGTTCCAGAGATAACATATTTCTTATTTACAAATTTTATGTGAGCCCATTTATGCTGTTAATTACAAATGGGCACCCTTACCTCAGAAGGCTGGAGATTTGTGAAACTGCCATTGAACTGGCACTCCTGGTAGTACTCACAGAGACTTCACTTAGATGCTTCATTGACCTCCTTTCATGCCTCTTGGAGTTACCCATGATGATCTTAAAAAAGGTTGCTCTTGGGCGGCCTGGGTGGCTCAGCGGTTTAGCACTGCCTTCAGCCCAGGGCCTGATCCTGGAGACCTTGGATCAAGTCCCATGTCAGGCTCCCTGCATGAAGCCTGCTTCTCCCCTCTGCCTGTGTCTCTGCCTCTCTCTGTGTGTCTCTCATGAATAAATAAATAAAATCTTTTTTTTTTTTTTTTTTTTTTAAAGGCTGCTCTTTGACCACCTTGAGACATGAGGAAAACGTTGGCCCTCTGGGATAGTCACCTACAGGAGGGCATGGCCCACCCTCTCCTCAGTCTCTTGCAAGATGCCACGGTGCTAGAGGAAGTCCCCCCCTTATCCAGACCCCTGGGCTCCCTGGGGAGCTCCATAGAGAAAAGCAATGGGAGTTCATAGACTTTAGGTATGACATTACCACATTCATACATAGTAGAGCATAGGCAGAATTGCTGCTTCTTATGTCTGAATTGGGATCTAACCAGAGGGTCATCACAACTGACCATACATCAAGCAGTCATCTTGGCGCCAGGCAACAATCAAGACCATCTTCATCTGTTCACTAGTCTGAGTGATTCTCTGAGTTGCCCTACTAGGGTGACAGAACTCAAGGAATCCTATGCCCCCATTACTCCCAATATAAATCAAAGTAACATTTGTTTCTGTATATTTTAAGGCCAGAGTACAAGGCCTTGCCAGGACACTATATATAATCTATGTCTGAGTCCACATGTTACTGATAGTAACAAAAGCACTCATTTCTCAAAGTACACTCTTCTGGACACTCTAACAAGGCACTCATTCAAGGCATAACAAGGAGAAACAAGGAAGTTTCTCCTCTCAAGTCTCAGGGTGCAGACTCCATAAAGCACCATAATGGCTTACAGAAATAAGTTGAAATACATTGAATAAAGATGGTCTGTGCCTGTCATGGGTCAGTTATCAGGTGTGAATATTAATGTGTCTGTCTTTTTCTAATAGAGTTTTTGTTTTTGAGAGCAGTTAGGTTTACAGAAAACTTAATCAGAAAGTGCAGAGACTTCCCATATGACCCCTTTTCCTGGACAGTTCTATATTTTATAACTTGTAATACATTTCTTACGTTTGTTGAACCAACTTTGATGCGTTAAAGTCTATGAAGTCCACTCTATGTTATATGATCTCAGATCTTCAACTAATGTGAAATGACGTGTTTCCGTCATTTTTGTATCAGAATACTTTCACTGTCCTGAAAATATCCTCTTCTCTACCTAGTCATTCACTCCTTCCTCCCATCCCAAAACCTGGTAACCAAAGGTCTTTTGAAGCCTTTTAATTTTCTCTTTTCTGGGATGTCATATGCTTGGAATCATGCAGTATGTAGCTTTGTCAAATTGTCTTCTTTCACTTAGAATATGATTTTAAAATGTCATCATGTCTTTTGGCTTGACAGCCTCATTTCTTTCATCACTTTAAAGTATTTAATCCAGGGCAGCCCCGGTGGCGCAGCGGTTTAGCGCCGCCTGCAGCTCAGGGTGTGATCCTGGAGACCCGGGATTGAGTCCCATGTCAGGCTCCCTGCATGGAGCCTGCTTCTCCCTCTGCCTGTGTCTCTCTGCCTCTCTCTCTCTCTCTCTCTCTGTGTGTGTCTCTCATGAATAAATAAATAAAATCTTAAAAATAAATAAATAAAAAAAATAAAGTATTTCATCCAGTGGATATACCAGTGGTACTTTCAGTATCAGTTCGCCTATTGAAATTATCTTGGTTCCCTGTAAGTCATGACAAGTGTGCATAAAGCTCCTATAAACATTCATGTGTAGGATTTTTATGAAAATTAGTTTTCATTTTATGAACATAAGTTTTCAACTCATTTGTGTACCTTTGAAATACATAATTGCTGCATAGTATGGTAAATGTAGCCTTAGTGTTAAGACACTGCCTTTCTTCCAAAGTAAGTATGTTCTGTTTCTACCAGCAATGAGTATTTGATGTTCTCATAATGTTTAATGATTATAAGCAACTGGTGATATCTCATAGTTCTTTTTATGTACAATATCCTAATGAGATATGATTTTGAAATTGTCTTCATGTGTTTATTTACTATTTGTATAGTACTAGTGAGGTATGTAATCAGATATTTTTCCATCTTTATTTGGATTGTTTCTTTTTGTTGCATTTTAAGAATATTTTGCTTGTGTTTATTACCAGTCCTTTATCAGATAAGTGATTTTGAAAATTTTTCTGCCAGATTATGACTTGTGTTTTCATTCTGTTACCTTCTGTTTCACTGAATACTGAATAGTTTTTCACTGTAATGAAAACTTTTTTTAAATTAATTACCAAACACCACTAAGAACTATGATCAAATTTGAGTTAATTTTTGTGAAAGGTGTAAAGTCTAGATTTTAAAAAAATTTGCATGTGGATGTCCAGTTTCTTTTTTTACCTTATTTGCTGAAAAGACTGTTTCCATTGAGTTACCTTTGATTCTTTGTCAAAGATGAGGAAGCAGTTAGGTTTATAGAACTATATTTGCATATTTGTATAGATCTATAGAAAAGCAGTTGCCTTTTCTTTTTTTTTTTTAGATTTTTTTTTTAATTTATTCATGATAGAGAGAGAGAGGCAGAGACACAAGCGAGGGAGAAGCAGGCTCCATGCTGGGAGCCCAACGCGGGACTTGATCCCGGGACTCCGGGATCGCGCCCTGGGCCAAAGGCAGGCACTAAACCACTGAGCCACCCAGGGATCCCCTGCCTTTTCTATATTAACTTTTTATATATATTTTTGGTTTTTTTAAAGTAGGCTCCATGCCCAGTATGGAGCTTGAACTCACAACCCTGAGATCAAGCATCCCACACTCTACTGACTGAGCCAGCCAGGTGCCCCAGTATTAACTTTTTGTTTAAAAAAAAAAAAAGATTTATTTATTTGAGAGATAGTACACATGAGAGAGCACAGCGGGAAGAGGGGGCAGAGGGAAAGGGAGAAGCTGACTTCCAGCTCAGCAGAGGGGGCTGACAGGCTCATTCATAGGATGCTGGGATCACAACCCAAACTGAAGGCAGACACCTTACTAACTGAGCCATTCAGGTACCCTTTAACTTTTTAAATTTATTTTTAAAAAAGATTTATTTAGGGATCCCTGGGTGGCGCAGCGGTTTGGCTCCTGCCTTTGGTCTCCTGGAGACCCGGGATCGAATCCCACGTCGGGCTCCCGGTGCATGGAGCCTGCTTCTCCTTCTGCCTGTGTCTCTGCCTCTCTCTCTCTCTCTCACTGTGTGCCTATCATAAATAAAAAAAAAAAAAAAAAAAAAAAAAAGATTTATTTATTTTTTATAGATATAGTACGCACAAGGGAAGGAAGGGGAGGGGCAGAGGGAGAGGGAGATAAGTGGACTCCCTGCTAAACACAGAGCCCCACAGGCCTGATCCCATGATCCTGAGATCATGAACTGAGTTGGACACTCAGCCAACTGAGCCACCCAAGCGCCCTTAACTTTTTATCTTTTAATTTTCCTTTTGGTTCATGGAGTTTTCTTTGTTATTTGGGATTTTTTTTTACATTTTTCTCAATTGACAATCTTGTTATATGACATAAAGGCAGTTTTATTTTGTGCTTCCCCAAATGTATAACCTTCATTTTTTTTTAATTTACCTTTTATTCCCCTGTCTGAATGTATTAGCTAAGAATTCCAGTACAATGTCATCTAGTTTTAGTGAGAGGAGACATTGTTGCCTTCATACTGAAATTACCAGAAAGAAAGAAATTCTGTAGTTCTTTCAGAATAGCACACTTATATTAAGCAAGATCCCAGTTGATGTAGGGGACATGGAGTCAGTGGGGAAGCAGTCTTTACTATGATTTGCTGTTAATCTTTTAGCGAGTCCTTGTCCTTGACCTACTGTGATGTAATGAGAATGATTTATGGTAAGTGTCCTCAGTTCTTAGCATAATCCTCTTGAAGCCCTCACAATTACTTCAGTGTTAATGGTGAAAGAGTGTGTTGCCAAGAGGCAACTCTTAGCCACTTACTAGGTAGCTTTTATGATGGGGTTTTGGATACCTGAAATACCAAGCTTTGATGAAATGTTTAGAACATTGAGCTGCAGCTCTCCACTTATGAATATAGGACAAGGGCTGGAGATAGAGTTAATCACCAATGGCCAATGATTTACTAAATTGTGTCCATGTACTGAAACCTCCATCAAAATTCTTAAAGACAGGATTCTGACAGTTTCTGCATTGGTGAATGCAACCAGCTGCTGGGAGGTTGATGTGTCCGTAAGGAGATGGGAGCTCTGCACCCCACTTGCATCTCCATTCCCCTTACCCATACCACCACCTTAACTTATCCTATGTGTTGCACTTTTTCTTTGTTCCTGAGTTGTATGCTTTACAGTAAACTGGTAATGGTAAATAAAGCATTTTCCTAAGTTTCTTAAAATCATTTCAGTAAATTACCAAATGAGACAGTGTGGAAGAAATCTGTGAACTTGTAGTTGGCTGTGAAAATAATAAACTTGCCTTCCCATTTGTAGCTGGTATCACAAATAGGGGCAGTGTGTGGGACTGACCTCTTATACTATGAATCTGATTTAAACTCTGGGTAGTTTGTGTTAGAACTGAACTATTGGACACTTGTTTGGTGACATAGAATTGGAGAAGTGGCTTTGGAACAAATACAACATATTTGGTGACAGGAGTGAGAAAACCCTGATATCCTCTCTATGCCCCACCTTTGGAACAGAAAAGAAACACCTTTGTACCCCCACATCATTTATGTTCTGGAAGTCATATGTGAACTACTTATAAATTGAATATAGGTCTTCAGTAGTCCATCTCACCCATCGTATATACATTTATGGAATTATTTAGGACACAGTGGCCTTTGAGGATGTAACTGTGAAGTTCACCATGGAGGAGTGGGCTCTCCTGGATCACTCCCAGAAGAAACTTTACAGAGATGTGATGCGGGAAACCTTCAGGAACCTGGCCTCAATAGGTAAGAATGAGGACATTCTTACTTGCAAAATCAATTAGAGATTTAGTGTAACTTGCTCATCAGTGCCATTTCAAGGGAAAAGATGGAATATTTTTATTAATAAACCTGCCATGGTCACAACTCATCATGGACCTAGAATCTAACAAATTTTCTCTAAATTTTTATAATTTATACTGCTTTTTTCCTAGTGTGTATGTCAGAAGAAAAATGGAAAATCCATGACAGTGAAGATCAGGATGAAAATCATGAGACAAATCTAAGGTGAGTAGCATTTGCATGAGAAAATAAAGTTTCATTACAGAATCCAAGATCTCATGAAATTTAAAAAACAAGCAAATAAATTAGTGCAGCTTTAAATTCACTGATCCTGGGACACCTGGGTGGCTCAACGGTTGTGTCTGCCTTTGGCTCAGGGCATGATCCCAGAGTCCTGGGATTGAGTCCCACATCGGGCTTCCTGCATGGAACCTGCTTCTCCCTCTGCTTATGTCTCTGCCTCTGTGTGTCTCTCATGAATAAATAAATAAAATCTTAAAAAAAAAATAAATTCACTGATCCTTAGGATATTTTCATCAAGTTTTTTCTCACCTCTTACTGTGATGTACAGTTTCTGAAAAATGGTACACCTGGAAACAGCTGTTTTGATAATAGCTAAGATGGAGCCCTGTTGGAAAGCTCTCAGGGTGTTAACTTTCAAACAATCAAAATATGCAGAAAACCTACGTTTTCCTTGAAAATAGTAAAGTTACCATCATAGTTATCAATAAATGTAAGAGGATTAAGAACAAAGCTATTAATAATATGCTTCTCATTTTTTACAGCAGTCAAATGGTAGAAAGACTCAGTAAAAGTAAAGAATGTAATCAGTATGAAGAAATCTTCAGCCAGATCCCATATCATAATCGGAAGAAGAAAACTTTTACTGGAATAAAACTACATAAATGCACTTTATGTGGACAAGTATTCATGTATCATTCAACCTTTAACAAGCACAAGAAATCTCACACTGGACACAAACCATATGAATATCAGGAATGTGAAGAGAAGCCTTATAAATGTAAGGAATGTGGAAAATCCTTCAAGCATCGCCAGTCCATTCGAATGCATGAAAAGACACACACTGGACAGAGGCCCTATGAATGTAGACACTGTGGAAAAGCTTTCATTTGTCGCAATTACTTTCAAATTCATGAAAGGGCACACAGCGGGGAAAAGCCCTACAAATGTATAAAATGTGATAAAACCTTTAGTTATTCAAGTAACTTACGTAAACATGAAAGGACTCATATTGGAGAGAAACCTAGTGAATGTAAGCAATGTGGTAAAGCTTTCAGTGGTCTCAGGTCCTTTCGAATACATGAAAGGATACACAGTGCAAAAAAGCCTAAGGAATGTACAAAATGTGGTAAAACCTTCAGTTACTCAAGTAATTTACATAAACATGAAAGAAGTCATAATGGGGAGAAACCCTGTGAATGTAAGGAAGGTGGGAAAGCCTTGCGTTCTGTTACCAAATTTCGAAGATACACGATCAAGCAAAATGGAGATGGACTTTATGAATGTAAGGAGTGTGGGAAAGCCTTCAGGTGTCCCAAAAACTGTCGTAGTCATGAAATGACACATAGTGGAGTAAAGCCCTATGAATGCAAGGAATGTGGGAAAGCTTTCAGTTCACCCAGGTCCCTTGGGAAACATAGAAGAATTCATACTGCAAGGAAGCCTCATGAATGTAAGGAATGTGGTAAAGCTTTCCGTTATCCCAGTTCCCTTCGAAATCATGAAAGAACCCATACTGGGGAGAAACCTTATAAGTGTAAGGAATGTGGGAAAGCTTTCAGTTGTCCCAATTACTTTCGAATTCATGAAAGAACTCACACGGGAGTAAAACCATATGAATGTAAGCAATGTGGAAAAGCTTTCAGTTGTCCCCAGTCCTTTCGGATACATGAAAAGACACATAGTGCAGAAAAACCCTATGAATGTATAAAATGTGGTAAAGTCTTCAGATATTCTAGTAACTTACGCAAACATGAGAGATCTCATACTGATGATAAACGCTATGAATGTAAACTATGTGGTAAAGCCTTCAGCAGTCACTATTATGTTCAAAAACATGAAAGAACTCACACTGGAGAAAAACCTTATGAATGTAAAGAATGTGGGAAAGGCTTCATTTTCCGCTCAGGTGTTCAGTCACACATGGTAATCCACACCGGAGATGGACCTTATAAATGTAAGAAATGTAAGAAAGCATTTATTTCTCCCAGTTCATTACGAACACATGAAAGAACTCACACTGGAGAGAAACCTTATCAATGTAAAACTTGTAGTAAAGCTTTCAGTCTTATTAATTCTTTACGAAATCATGAAAGAACTCATATGAGAGAAAGTCTGTGAAAATAAGGAATGTAAGAAAGCCTTCATTTGTTGCATAGTCTTTCATGGGCATGTAAGAATGCACACCAGAGATAAATTATAGAAATATAAAGAATGTAGGAAAGACTTCAGTTCTGTTTCCTTTGAGACTTAACAAAAACCCAGTGGAGAGAATTCAATTGGTAGTAAACAATGTAGGAAACCTTCACTTGCCCCACATCACTAAAAAAACATGTTAGATTATTCACTGGATTAGTATTATATAACTAAAAAATAAAAACTTTATAATTTTTACAGATATTTTCAAGGTGGTGTGAAAATTAAATGAGAAAGAAATACTCAATATGGATAAGCTTTGTGGACGTGAATTCATGTAGAACAGTTCTTAAAATTCACAACATTAAAGAAATGTTATAAATGTTATTCATATATGGTGTTTATCAGGTATTCATCCTTAAAGTGATTCTCTTTGCTATAGACTTCCACTTTTGCAAACAGATACTGAAGTGAGATAATTATGTAGGTACTCTTAAAACAAGAGTTCCTAAGTTTAGTAAGTAAATTTTTCCTTAGTAATATTTTTGTGTTCTTGTTTTGAAGTCTCTTGGATCTGTGGGTGATTGAAGTGTATTTCTAAGGTGCAAGTAGGTTTAATTTTTATATATTTTAAAAATTCTGTAAAGAAAGGAATGTTGAAAAATAACACTTTTCATATTTTCCTTTCCTAGTGTCCTGTGGGGCAAGTATTCAGTATGATTTAGCCATTATTTCTGTATTCTACATTTTTTAAAAGATTTTATTTATTCATAGAGACACACAGAGAGAGAGAGAAAGAGACAGAGGCAGAGACACAGAGGGAGAAGCAGGCTCCATGCAGAGAGCCTGATGTGGGACTTGATCCAGGGTCTCCAGGATCACCCCCTGGGCTGCAAGCAGCGCTAAACCGCTGTGCCACCGGGGCTGCCCTATATTCTACATTTTTTAAAAAAGATTTATTTAGGGGATCCCTGGGTCCCCTAAAAGATTTATTTATTTATTCATGAGAGACACACAGAGAGAGGCACGACACAGGCAGAGGGAAAAGCAGGCTCCTCTCAGGGAGCCCAATGCAGGACTTGATCCCAGGATCACACCCCAAGATGAAGGCAGACTCCCAACCAATGAGCCACCCAGGTGTCCCTCTACATTTCTTTGTTTACAGAAAGTTCCCTTCTCATTGGCCTGAAGAGCCTTATTCTGTTTTCCTTGCCAATAAGTAGTTGCTGTAGTTGTGAGGATGCAAAGATCATCATACAGTATATTCTCATGTGAATTATTATTTTCATCTTTTGTTCTTTGCTCTTTGCCATTGCTTATGGCTAGCACTTGGAATATAGAGTTACATTAAGAATAGAGGACTCAGGGCAGCCCCGGTGGTGCAGCGGTTTAGCGCCACCTGCAGCCTGGGGTGTGATCCTGGAGACCCGGGATCAAGTCCCACTTCGGGCTTCCTGCATGGAGCCTGCTTCTCCCTCTGTCTGTGTCTCTGCCTCTCTCTCTATCTCTGAATAAATAAATAAAAATAAAAATAAATCCTTATTTTAAAAAAGAAAAAAGGATAGTGGACTCAGGGGATCCCTGGGTGGCTCGGCGGTTTAGTGCCTGCCTTTGGCCCAGGACGTGGTCCTGGAGTCCCCAGATCGAGTCCCGCATCAGGCTCCCTGACTTGGGCCTGCTTCTCCCTCTGCCTGTGTCTCTGCCTCTCTCTCTCTCTCTGTCTTTTATGAATAAATAAATAAAATCTTAAAAAAAAAAAATAGAGGACTCTTGGGGATCCCTGGGTCGCTCAGCAGTTTAACACCTGACATTGGCTCAGGGTGTGATCCTGGAGTCCTGGGATTGAGTCCTGCATCGGGCTCCCTGCATGGAGCCTGCTTCTTCCTCTGCCTGTGTCTCTGCCTCTCTATGTCTCTCATAAATACATACATACATACATACATACATACATACATACATACAATCTTAAAAAAATAGAGGACTCTGATGGGTGTTTGGGTGGCTCAGTTGGTTAAGTGGCTGCCTTTGGCACAGTTCATAATCAATCCTAGGATTGAGCACCGTGATGGACTCCCTGCTCAGCAGGGGGTCTGCTTCTCCCTCTCCCCCAGTTGTAGAAGACATGAAAAAAATCATACTGAAGAGAAACTATGAATGTAAAAGTGGTAAAGCCTTCAATATTACAGTTCCTTGCAAGTATACCAAAGGACTCAGGAGAGAATCCCTATGAGTATAAGGAATGTGGAAAAGCCTTCAGATGTTAACCTAAATTCTAGAAGATATTGGGGCTCCTGGATGGCTCAGTTGGTTGGGCATCTGATGCTTGATTTTGGCTTAGGTCATGATCTCAGTGTCGTTAGACCAAGCCCCATGTTGGACTATGCACAGTCTGCTTGGGATCCTCTTGCCTCTGCCCTTCCCCCCCCCTTGTGCACACACATTTATCTCAGAAAAAAGTTGTAGAAGACATGAAAAAAATCATACTGAAGAGAAACTATGAATGTAAAAATGTGAGAAACCCTATGAATGTTAAAAATGTAGTAAATCTTTCAGTTCTTTCAGTTCTCTTTGAAAACAAAAGAATTCACTGGAGAGAAACCCTATGAATGCAAGGAAGTGGGAAAGCCTTCACTTTCTCATGCAAACTTTAAAGGACTTGTGAGAATGCACACTGGAGAGATACTATGTAAATGTGCTGAATGTGGAGGAGACTTGTCATTCTGGTCCTACTGAAGACATGAAAGGACTCATTGGATAAAAAGCTCTAATGTAAACCGTGTAGGAAATATTTAGTTGGCCCACATCCTTAATGTGAAAACTCTTACTGAAAAGAAATATAAATGTAAGTAACATGAGAAAGCTTGATTGGAATTAATCCATGTAAAGTGTTCCAGAAAACCTTTCAATGCAGAAGAGTTATTAAGGTTGTATGTATATTGTGTTTACTGGGCCTCTTTCTCAAAGCACATTGTTGTAATGTGAATTTCTACTAATTACTCTCAAATGAATATTAAGGTGAAAGAATTCTGAGTTGTCTTTCAACAATAGTATCCTAGATTAATAGTGCTTCTTCCTTATATCAGTTAATATTTTCTCTTTCCATTTTGAAGCCTGTTGGATCCATGGGTGAGTTGAATGTATTCCTAATATGCAATTAGGTCAAACTTTTTTATATAATGTTTTATTTGTTTTGTGTTAAGGGGCCTTTGAAAAATGACAGTTTGTTTCTTTGTTGGGATTTTCCAACTGGCCTTGTGACAGGTCCTGGATATCTTTAGTCCATTATATATTCTACCTTTCTTAATGACAAAGTTTTTTTTTGGGGGGGGGGTGAGGGGTATGAGTCTTCTCCTTTAACATACTAATACAAAGCTATAATAATTTTTATGTATTTAAGCATAAGAAAGAATATATTTTCATGTAATTAGTATTTCATATTTGGGCCTTTGCTTATCCTTCCTTGTGATGGTTATTTGGTGAATACCCTGAATTGGGAAGAGAGACCTGTAATGGGAGAAAAGTCAGAGATATCCCCCTATGGGTAAAGTGAGGGACTAGATTTTCCATAGTCATCTCTTTTATGATTTCCATGTAGAATTCACCAATAGCCTCACTTGCATGAGATTTCAAAGGCAGAAGCCAAGAAGATACTAGATTTTTGAACTACTTTACTGGAAAAGGACAGATACATAGGAACTTCAAGGCCATCATCACCGAGCCCATATTCTGGATTCTTTGCCCTTCCATTCAAAAAGTACCCTCAAAAACCACCATCAACTCTTTGGTTTCTGTTTCCTAGAGGTGGAGATTTCCACTGATGTCTTCACAAGGTCAACCTCAAAGATCCATCAGAGTTGTTGTTGTTGTTTTTGTTTTTAGTTTTTTCTTTTTTTTTTGATAAGGCTTCTTGTGTCTGCGATGATGTGAATTCAGACTTTCATGCTTGGGAGTGTTCTCTGACTACCTCCTCTAGATTATATCCCTGATAAGGCCTAATTTGTATAGGAAACACCATATGCTGTTAATAGTGTAGTGTGTATTTTCCTGACTGACCTCGACACTTACAATGGTGCAGTAAAAATGTAGAATTGGAGTTTGTTTCTCTACTACATTGTACATTGGCTTCTTTGATCTTGTCCTTCTTTGTGACAGTAAGCACCTTCCACATGTCAGAAAGACTGTGGGTATTTCCAGTTTCTTCTTCCCAAATGTAATACCTCAATATCCAATCAATATCTTTGATTGTATGTGGTTAAAAGTATGTGCATTTTTTGTAGAGGAACACTTCTGTCATTGTTTCATAGAAGTATTTAATTAACTTTGTTCTAAGCCACCTAATGCTAATAGATACTGAATTTTTTAATTTCCCAGAGAGGATATATTAAAGTGTGCCATTATTATTAGGGATTTTTTGATAAACTGCAGTTTTCTTCTTTTAATCATATATTATACATTGTGAGTATTACATTGGCATACAAGTTCAGGTAGTTTTTCCTCAAGAAGTTTTGTTATTCTTTTATTTCACAGTGTTGTCATGAAAGTAATTTCTCGTCATTTGTAATACCAAAAATTTAAATCACATTGTGTGTGTGTGTGTGTGTGTGTGTGTGCACTCTGCCCAGTGACCTGCAGGAGTATATGTGTAGTCAAAGAGGAGTATAATGAATTTTAGTAAGAATGGCTATAAATCAGAAAGGACTGAGTATAACATTAACATGATGTTCAAAAGGACTTGTAGGGTTTTGACTTGTGTTGGAGGATTTAACTGGTACTCAAGGAAGCAAGACATTTTTGTGAATTGAATGCTGTGAGGAGGTAAACTGTATTCTATCATTGGTAACTATAATTGTTGTTTTCTAGAAGGTAGAACATAAAAACAGTGTCATGGACCTAAACTTACTAGTAAGAAGTCCCAGGTAGTGATATTAGAAAAAAAGGAATATTGGTCATTTTTATGATTTGGAACATTAATTTTTACCATTTTTAGAGATGTGGTTACAAAATGCCCTTATAATTGTCTTGGTCCTGGGACACCTGGGTGGCTCAACAGTTGAGAATCTGCCTTTGGCTCAGGGAGCAAACCCGGAGTCCTGGGATGGAGTCCCACATCGGGCTTCCTGCATGGAGCTTGCTTCTCCCTCTCTGCTTGTGTCTGCCTCTGTGTGTGTGTGTGTGTGTGTGTGTGTGTGTGTGTGTGTGTCATGAGTAAATAAATAAAATCTTTTTTAAAAATGTCTTGGTCCTTCATGGACCAAGACAATTAAAATTTACTCTTTTTTTAAAAGATTTATTTATTTTTAAAGATTTTATTTATTTGAGACAGAGAGAGAGAGAGAGAGAGAATGTGAGTATGTATGTCCATGTGAGCCAGGGGACGGGGAGAGGGAAAGGGAGAGAATCCCAAGCAGGCTCCATGCCCAGCACAGAGTCTGACATAGGGCACTATCTCATGACCCTGAGATTATGAGATTATGACTTGAGCCAAAATCAAGAGTCAGATCCTCAACCACCTGAGCTACCCAGGCACCCCAAGGACTGACTTACTTTAGAGAGAGGAGGACTATACTTTCAAGGACCATTTCTATAGTTTGTTACTAGAGAGAGGACATGCATGTGCACATGAATGGAAGAGGGGCAGACAGGAAGAGAATCTCAGGTAGACTCCCAGCTGAGCCCAGAGTACAAAACAGGGCTCAGTCCCATGACCCTGAGATCATACCCTGAACTGAAATCAAGAGTCTGACCAAGCAACCCAGGCACCCCATGTTATCATTTACTTTTGATGAAGGAGGTGTGTGACATTTTTCTCATCAACAAGAATAGACTTGGCCTAAGAGTGAAATCAAGGGCAGCTCCTGGTCGTCTGGAACAGTTTTTACCTTTTCTACTTATCTAAAGATTAACAGTATATTAGACACCATTTACCATAAAGTAAATACCACAGTATATTAGACACCATTTACCATAAAGTACCTCAGTTAAAATATGTAAGTTTACCTTTAGTATACTACAAAATATTCTTTTTGAGGGAGGGGGGACTCTTTTTTTAAAGTTTTTATTTAAATTCCAGTTAGCATAACATATAGCTTAATATTAGATGTAGGTGTACACTATAGTGATTCAACACTTCTATACATCACCCAGCTGGTGCTCATTACAGCTCGTGCCCTTCTTAACCCATCTATTTAACCCCTCCCTTCTCACAAAATACTTGTAATATCTCTTCTATGACTCAACTAAGATCTATATTTTTATTTAATTATGAGGGATACAAACCTAGCGAGGGAGAAAAACAGGACCACTATTCCACTCAAGATTTTCTTTTTTAGAAACTATAAATCTTGTTGCTAATTTTTAATACTCTATGCCGTGGAGTTTAGAGTTAACATAATCAATTTAGCACAAATAATGTAGGTACTGTAGGATTTTTGTATATAGAGGCATGAAACATTCAAGTTGTTGCAGTTCTGTTGTTTATATCTTGTGGAAAAAAAGTGGTTAACAAATGGTAAAGCTTGCTTTGTAAGGTAGGAATAGGGGTTTTGATGAAATGTTAAAAAAAAAAAAAAAAAAGACATAAGGGGGCAGCCCCAGTGACGCAGCAGTTTAGCGCCGCCTGCAGCCTAGGACGTGATCCTGGAGACCTGGGATCGAGTCCCATGTAGGGCTTCCTGCATGGAGCCTGCTTCTCCCTCTGCCTGTGTCTCTCCTCCCCTCTCCCTCTCTCTCTCTTGTTGTGCCCAAGATCGCAAATCCAAGAAACCGCCAAGGAGCTGACACGGATGGAAACACAGGAGGGTTTATTTACAAGCTCCAGCTTGGGTCCAAGTATACCGATCCAGCGGAGCAGGGACTTGGACCCCGAGACTAAGAGGCCTAGCAACTTATAGAGGTCAGTGGCCAATGGATACGCAGAAAGTTGCACAGTCATGCTGGTCCGCTGAGCCAGATTTCCGGTTAGGGTGGGCCCTGGTCTCTGACTAGGGCGGGGCAGTGCCCTAAGTAATAAGCAGGTCAGCACAAGGCGGGTGGCAGCCCAAAATAGAGTCAGTCCTGCTCTGCTTGTCTGGGGGTAGGGGATTTTGTTCAATTTCCTGGATCCCACATTTCCCCCTTTTTCAGAGGATCCTATGCAGGACCCAATCATGGGTCCAGGTGCTCTCAGAGTGAGCCAGAGGAATGATTAAACCAGGATTCTCACCAACCTTGTTGCTTTTCTTGCTTTCATTTACATTAAAGGCAGCACATAACCCCCCCCCAACCCTTTGTTGTAAGAAGACTAATTCTAATCTTCTATTTTGAAGGACAACCTTGGACTAGGGAGTCTTGGAGGTGGGAAATAAGTGAGAACCACGCGGTCTTAGCTTTAGGGGATTGTCCTTGTCTGGTTGGCTTCTCCTTCTGTAACAAAGTCCGTGAGAACGGTATGTGGGTGGCTGGCCGGACATGTGTGTAGTGGACCCAAGGAGTAATCCCGTCGACCTTGAGAGCGGTGGGAGTGGTCAGGATCACGAGGTAGGGTCCCTTCCAGTGAGGTTGAAGTGTCTGGTGTTGGTATCTCTGCACGTACACCCAGTCACCTGACCGATATCGATGGGGGTCCGGCGGTGGCCCAGTCTCATAGAGGGCCCTCAGCTTAGGCCACACCTGCTCATGGGTTCGTTGTAACATTTGGAGGGAGAAAAGAAGTTGGTGGTCATCAAATTCAGCAAGCACCTCAGGTTTTAAATTGGGTATAACAGGTGGAGGAAGACCGAACACGTAGGGAGTCAGTCCCATCATATATGGGGAGTTCCTCACCCTATATAGGGCGGAGGAGGAGAGTCACCCAGTCCTCTCCAGTCTCCAGGGCTAATTTAGTTAAGGTCTCCTTTAATGTTCTATTCATCCTCTCTACCTGTCCTGAGCTCTGGGGCCTATATGCACAATGTAATTTCCAATCTGCCTCAAGTACTAGTGCCACTCCCTGTGTTACCTTAGATAAAAATCGTGGGCCATTGTCTGACCCAATTCTAACGGGAAGACTATACCTTGGTACGATGTCTTCCAGCAGTTTTTTTGGTTATGATCTGTGCCGTTTCATGTTTGGTGGGAAATACCTCTGTCCATCCTGAAAAAGTATCTACAAACACTAGTAAATACCTATACCCGTATTTTCCAGGTTTCACCTCAGTGAAGTCCACTTCCCAGTAGGCTCCTGGGCAGTCCCCTCGGAGCCGGGTGCCCGGGTTAGATCCATGGGCGGAGGCATTTGTTAATTGGCATGCACGGCAGCTTGCCACAATCTGTTCGATCTTTGCTCAAGAGTCTTTAATAGTGATCTTTGCATGTCATATGAGGTCTTCCATCTTCCTTGTTCCCATGTGAGTACTCCGATGCATTTTGGATAGGACTCGCCATCCTAGTTCCTCTTGCAAGATGATGCTGGAGTCTGCGGCCTTCCACCAGCCACGCAAGCACTGGGTCATAGGCAAGCGTTTGATCCAGTGTAAGTCAGCATCAGTATAGTTGGGGGTGTAAGGCAGGGTCAGTGCCCCCGGATCAGGTAGCGTGGTTGCTAAGACCTGGGTCACCAAAAGGGCCGCCTCCTTTGCTTTTAAATCAGCTCGCCGGTTTCCCCTGGCTACTGGCGTGTCTGCCTTTTGGTGCCCCGGACAATGGATGATGGCTAGGGCCTTGGGCAGCCAGAGGGCCCTCAGGAGTTCAAGAATCTCCGTTTTGTTTTTAACAGTCTTTCCCTCTGCTGTCAGAAGCCCTCTCTCCCTGTAAAGGGCTCTGTGGATATGAGCGGTGACAAAGGCGTACCTGCTGTCGGTGTAGATGTTTATTCGTTTACCTTCCCCCATGGTCAGCACCTTGGCCAGTGCGATCAGCTCTGCCCGTTGGGCCGACGTTCCGGCTGCCAGTGGCTCTGCCCAGACAGTCTCCATCTCCATGGTTACGGCTGCCCCCGCATATCTGAATCCTTCTTGGACAAAACTGCTGCCATCCGCGTACCAGGTGGCATCCGCATTCGGCAGTGGCTGGTCCTGGAGATCAGCTCTGATTCTGTGCACCTGGCCGATGGTTTGCGGCTGTGGGATTCTTAAGACGGTTTCCTTCCGTGCATCTGTCAACCATCTTTGTCCATCTTTTAATTTGTACCCAAGGCAGCTCACCTCTGTTCTGCAGATCTGGGCCTTTTTAGCTGAGGCCCGGTATCCTAGGGCCACTATGGTCTGGAGCAAGTCCCTGGTGCCTCCCAGGCATGTGTCCTGGTCCTCTGCCGCCAACAGGATATCATCTACATATTGTAATAAAGTTGAATGTGGGTGCTCAGAATGAACTCACCCAAGTCTTCGTGTAAGGCCTCATCAAAGATGGTCGGTGAATTTTTGAATCCTGCGGTAGTTGAGTCCAGGTGAGCTGGCCATTGATGCCTTTCTCAGGGTCCGTCCATTCAAAGGCAAAGAGATCTTGGCTCCTGGGCGCTAAAGACAGGCTGAAGAAGGCATCTTTTAAATCTAATACCGTATACCAAGTTTTGTCTGGAGGCAGGGTGGAGAGGAGGGTGTATGGGTTTGGGACCGTAGGGTGCATATCCTCTACTCGCCGGTTGACTTCCCTCAAGTCCTGGACTGGCCTGTAATCATTAGAGTGGGGTTTCTGAACCGGCAGCAAGGGAGTGTTCCATGCCGATTGGCAGGGCCTTAATATGCCCGAGTCCAGTAGTCGCCGTATGTGGGGTGTGATTCCCTTTCGTGCTACTAGAGGCATGGGGTATTGGCGGACCCTGACAGGGTCTGCCGCTGGCTTTAGTTCTATGTATATAGCCGGTCGATGCTGGGCCAGCCCGATTCCCCCAGTTTCTGCCCACGCTTGGGGAAATTCCTGCAGCCAACAGTCAATGTCAGTGATTGGCACTGAGGGCATTTGGTGGAGACGATATTCATCTTCTAAACTCAGGACAAGCACCTGAATTGGGTGCTCCTTCTTGTTTAGGACTTTTGCCCCTTCGAGGTGGAAGCAGATTTGTGCCCCCATCTTGGTGAGCAAATCCCGACCTAACAACGGGTAGGGACACTCAGGGATGACCATGAAGGAGTGGGACGCCCGGCCCGTGCCTAGATCCACAGTTCTTCGGGTAGTCCATGAGTATTGTTTGGTGCCCGTGGCCCCTTGAAGTTCTGTTTGTCAATTTTCCTTGGGGTTGTAATAAAACCGAATGTTGTGCCCCAGTGTCCCCTACGAATTTAACAGGTTGCCCCTCCACTTTAAGAGTTACCCTGGGCTCAGGGAGGGGTGCCAAACCCTGACTTCTCTAATCGTCCAGGTCCTCCATTTCTAAGATCTTGGCAGAGGCCTTAGATCTTTTGTTAGGGCAGCTTTTCACACAATGGCCCTCCTTTTTGCAATAAGCGCATTGAAACCAATGTTGTTCAGCTTAGGGCGCTCCCGACGGGGACCAGGGCCATCCTCCTTATCTGTCCCTGAAGCCAGCTTCTTGAGGTGCCTTCGTCTTTCCTGTGGGTCGTCCTTGGTTGTGGCCAGCAGGATCTTGGCCAGGTTTCGGGTCTGCTGGTCACTTAAGTTTGCTTTGTTGTTCTTCTGGACTTTATTATTATAGACTCGTTCTGCCACTATCACTAAGGCCTACAAGCTCTTCTCTCCCAGTCTCTCTATTCTTTGTAATTTCTTTTTAATATCCGGAGCGGCCTGGTTAACAAAAGCCATGATAATTGCGGCCTTTGTTTCTGGGGCTTCTGGATTCATAGGGGTGCACTGTCTAAAAGCTTCTATGACTCTCTCTAAGAAGGCTGCTGGACTCTCATCCTTACCCTGCCTCACATCATAGACCTTGGCCAGATTGGTAGGCTTTCATGCGGCAGCTTTGAGACCTGCCGTTAGAGTCTGGCGGTAGACCCGGAGTCTCTCCTTACCTTCAGCTGGGTTGTAGTCCCAGGTAGGGCGGGATAAAGTGAAGGCAGCATTTATGAGGTCTGGGTTTTGAGTCGGCTGTCTGTCCTCTCCCAGAACAGACTTCCCGGCTTCCACCTGAATTCGTTCTCTTTCATTGGTGGTGAAGAGAACCTGCAAGAGCTGTTGGCAGTCATCCCAAGTAGGCTGGTGGGTAAAGAGGACAGTATCTAAAAGCCCGATTAGATCTCTCGGATTATCAGAGAACTTTGCATTTTGGGTTTTCCAATTATATAAATCACTGGTGGAGAACGGCCAATATAACATTAGCTGTTCGCCAGTCTCATGGCGGGCCCCATGGTGCGGAGAGGAAGGGCGGTGGAGTCGGACGGCCCCACAGTCGGAGGTGGGGCCATCCGGTGGGTCCGACCGAGTGTCCCCGCTGCTGGCCCGTGCACAGGGACTCCCTCATCAGGGAAGGGTGGCGCCCCTTCTGCACCCCCGATGCCTCCAATGGAGGGGCGGAAGCGGGGAGGGATGCCCAGTAGGGCGGCGGGAGAATCAGGTCCTCTGGGGAGGAATCCTGGAAGACTGGACGAAGGGGTGCTTCGGGCATAGAGTCGGTCTCCTTTTTGGCTAGAATCTCCGTGGGTCCTGCTCTGGGGGGTAAAAATGGTTTTAGCCAAGGAGGAGGATTCTCCATCATGTCCTGCCAGATCAGGATGTAGGGAACCTGGTCAGAGTGGCTGTCCAGTTCGTCCCTGAAGATCACGGTCTTAACCTGTAAGATAATAGGTAGGTGAAAAGTTCCTTCCTAGGGCCATCCCACATCAAGGGTTGGCCATTCTGATATGCAATAAATTTGGAATCTCTCTCTCTGTATGTCTATGCTCAGAATAAGAGCTCTTTCCCTAATACCCGAGAAGTGAGAGAGCATAAGAGATAGGGGAGTGGTATCTGTCCCCCCCATTATGTCCCCAATCCACACCAAGACACAGGCAGTAAAGACTATTAACAAGGACCCAACAACATAGACAAATGCACAGTTAACAAGGACATAGTAACACAAACGTGCAAACAGTTAACAAGAACACGGTAACAAACGTCCGTGCGGCCGCGAAGACAAAACAGAAAGTAACCTGAAGGGCTGGCAGCCGGCCCTCCTTATATATGAGGACCTCCAGCCTCCTTACAGATGAGAACCCTGTCCTCCAGGCAGGGGCAAGGGACGTCTCCTCAAGACCCCGGGTCGATGGCCCACCAGCGCGTCCGCCTAAGCCAATGCCGACCCAATACAGATTGGAATTCCTACAGGTACAGTACAGTTTAGAGCTCTCAGAAAATATGCGTGCAAAAGGTGGAAAAAGTTGAGTGCACTCACCACGCGTGAAACCCTCTGGATGGGGTCCTGGAGGTTTCTTAGATCCCGGACAGCCCCCAAATGTTGTGCCCACGTGAATGCGAGAAACCGCCAAGCGAGAAACTGCCAAGGAGCCCACACCAGTGCAAACACAAACACATGAGGGTTTATTTACAAGCTCCAGCCTGGGTCCAAGTATACCCGATGCAGCGGAGCAGGGACTTGGACCCCGAGACTAAGAGGCTTAGCAACTTTATAGGGGCCAGTAGCCAATGGGATACGCAGAAAGTTGCACAGTCATGCTGGTCCGCTGAGCCGGATTTCCGGTTAGGGTGTGTCCTGGTCTTTGATTAGGGTGGGGCAGTGCCCTAAGTAATAAGCAGGTCAGCACAAGGCGGGTGCAGCCCAAAATAGAGTCAGTCCTGCTCTGCTTGTCCAGGGGTAGGGGATTTTGTTCAATTTACTGGGTCCCACAGCTCTCTCTCTATCTCTCTCTCTCTGAATAAATAAATAAATCTTTAAAAAAAAGACATGAGGAATAGGGGTTTTGTTCTTTTTTTTTTTTAATTTTTTTTAAGGTATTTATTTATTTATGATAGTCACAGAGAGAGAGAGAGAGGCAGAGACACAGGCAGAGGGAGAAGCAGGCTCCATGCACTGGGAGCCCGACGTGGGATTCGATCCCGGGTCTCCAGGATCGCGCCCTGGGCCAAAGGCAGGCGCCAAACCGCTGCGCCACCCAGGGATCCCGGAATAGGGGTTTTGATGGAATGTTAAAAAAAAAGACTTGGGTGGCTCAATCCATTAAGCGTCTGACTCTTTGATTTCAGCTCGTGTCTTGATCTCAGGGTTGTGAGATCTCAGGGTTGTGATCTCAGGTTGTGAGATCACCTGTGCCTGTGAGATTGAGCCCTGTATCAGGCTCTGTACTGAACATGGAGCCTGCTTAAGATTCTCTCTCTCTGGGACGCCTGGGTGGCTGGCTTAGTGGTTGAGCACCTGCCTTTGGCTCAGGGCATGATCCCGGGTCCTGGGATCGAGTCCCACATCAGGCTCCCTGCACAGAGCCTGCTTCTCCCGCTGCCTATGTCTCTGCCTCTCTCTATGTCTCTTGTGAATAAATAAATAAAATCTTTTTTTAAAAAAAGATTCTCTTTCTCTCTCGCCCTCTCCCTCTGTTCCTCCCCCCATCGCACTTGCACTCTCTCTCTAAAAAAAAAGACATGAGATATTAGGGAGGCTGGGGTATGTGTTCATATATATTTTTATATATGTATATATCTTTTCTGTGAGAGTAGAACACCTAATAAATGATGATGTATTATAGATCACTTGAATTTCCACCATGTGATACATCTGAAAAACTTTCAGGAATTGGTTGGGTGTAGAAGTAAAAAGAGGGCAGCAATATAGCAAGTTCTATATTCCTGATTAACAATAGAGATTCCCCACAACAATAAAGATACAAACCTGGTTCATCTTCACTTTTCTGTTAAACATTTTGTTTAGAGGATATGTACTCGGGAGTTCGGATGTTATTCTCTGAGGCTTGGGACTTCCTATTGATTTGGGACACATAATTTGTGGTATCTTTCTGTATTTAACATCTTTTGAAAGGGCTTTTTTTTTTCAGAACTATTTTTTTGAAGATTTTATTTTTCTGTTTGACAGAGCACAAGTAGGCAGAGTGGCAGGCAGAGGGAGGAACCTCCATACTGTTTCCAGAGTATTTTAAAAAAAAATTTATTTATTTATGATAGACATGGGGGGGTGCAGAGACACTGGAGGAGGGAGAAGCAGGCTCCATGCCAGGAGCCCAACGTGGGACTCGATCCCGGGACTCCAGGATCGCGCCCTGGGCCGAAGGCAGGCACTAAACCGCTGAGCCACCCAGGGATCCCCTGTTTCCAGAGTATTTTCCTTGACTTTTGAATTTTTAAAATGTTATCATATTGAGCATTTTCATTTTGCTGCTGTACACACTGAGTAATGCAATGTGTACTCCATTAAACCATGGAATTCCTCCCATTTGGGAAAAATCACATTCATTTGCACCATTCTAGCCCATCCAGAGTTTATCAGTAGTGACATCTGTGTAAGTCTAATGTAATTTTCAGTGGAAACACCAGAAAGAGCTATAGATATTTAGAGGCAGTCATACAAGAAGAATTGAGGGGAGCTTTAGAGAGGGTATAATTTTTCGTAATGTTCTAATTTAGTAGAAAAGAAATAATGAGAAATTTTCAAAGTCTTATTAATCACAGGAGTGACTGGAAGTCTTTTGCTTCAATGATCCACAGGCCCCATAGGCCATTTTGCTGTCCATATGTTTCCTTTCCACCTGCTTAGGATACCAGCACATGTTGTGGAAGAGTAGGAAACAGAAGTAATACCTACAAGTGCTCATAAAAAGCAAAGGGATGCAATCTTTTCAGTTTTATGGGGGCATCCAGCTGGCTCAGTCAGTAGAGCATGTGACCTTTTTTTTTTTTTTTTTTAAGATTTTACTTATTTATTCACGAGAGACACACAGAGAGAAAGAGAGGCAGTGACACAGACAGAGGGAGAAGCAGGCTCCATCAAGGGAGCTTGATGTGAGACTTGATCCCGGGACTCCAGGATCACGCCCTGGGCCAAAGGCAGGCACTAAACCGCTGAGCCACCCAGGGATCCTGGAGCATGTGACTCTTGATCTCGGGATTCTATGTTCAAGTCGCATGTTGGGGGTAAAGATTACTTAAAAATTAAATCTTTTTTAAAAAGTGTTAATTTACATATTGGAGGTGTTTTGTTGAAATGGGCATCAAAAGAGTATTCCTTTGGGGTGACGGATATTTTCCATCTTTTCATGGCAGTATTGCTATACATTTGTGACAACTCAAAAATATGCTTAAAATATTTTTAAATATATATATATATTTCATAGAAAGTGAACAACGCAATCACTTTGACATGCTTGGGGGATGATGAACTCTCCTGAACTTTGAGTTTTATGTGTTTAGCTCTTCTTGCCACCACTGTGCGACCCTTCTCAGGAAAAATTGAAGACCTGAAAAAAAAAATATGGGCCACAGGAGGCCTTTCTTTCAACCCTGAATGAATTGAGAAAACACCTTCTAGGGTTGCAACTGCCTTCATCTCATACACAAGTAGAGTAAAGTGAGAGGGCTCCTGGATCTGTCTTTGAGTTTAAATCAGATTCCTTGGACAGATCTTTGGAAGTACTGTAGTTCTGAAACACAGTATATCCCTAGTGGGATCTCCTGAGGACATTGTCATTCATGTGTGTCAGCCTTGTGTCCTTCCATTACCATCTTTAGACCATTTTTAGCTTGGTTTCCCAACTCAAGCCAACTTATGCCTACTTACTTGGAAACATCTTTAGAAATCCATGAATTTCCCACTCAGGAAACTTTCTGTGAGGTAAAACCAAGAGTCTGTGAGCTGAGTAACAGAGCAGCGGTACAACTCCTGTCATGGGCACATTCCCCTTCACCACAGCAATGACAGCTATTGCATATTTATCAGATCTGCTTGCTCACTTATTCATACAATGTTTAGAAATTGACTGCCTGAGGATCTCAGTTAGTTTGGCCTCCAGCTCCTGATGTCAGCTCAGGTCTTGATCTCAGGGTTGTGAGCTCAAGCCCTGTGTTGGGCTCCACAATGGGCGAGGAGCCTACTTTAAAAAAAAAAAATATTGCCTCTGAATGGGGAAACAAATGACCCTAGAACTTCTCAAAATAATAGCCAATTCATTATCATCTTCCTCACACCCCTTTACCATAGATGCTCTAGCAGCTTTCTCTTCTGCATCGAAAAATTTGTAAATCACTTATGGTAGATATAAATTGCCCAAGGCACTGTTGTACCAGAAACTATACTCAGCCTGTGCCATACACAATTAGAGAAGCCATTGCTGGCAATTTACAGAGTCTTTTGGTAAATGAAGATCCTCTGGGGCCTGAGTTGAGGATTCTCCAAAGCCAGCTTGGTTTACACCACCTCTGGCATATCCCATATGGAGTGTGGCTCTCCTTTTTACTGACTAATACAATCTCTTAGAGAGGAAGTCACCTTTCTAGACATTGGCACTTTGGGAGTCACTGGGGAGCTCATGAATGACCAGGGAGTTCATATGTTTACACCACTATGCCACAACCAAATTTGATGGAGTCTGCTGTAGAAAGGATGCTGTGCTCTATGCCTAGATCAAAGAGGCCATTGCAGATCAAACATTGGGCTCAAGTGTGAGATTGCTTAGTCAAACTTCAGGCAATAGTGCTAGCAATAGAGAATTCCCCTGGCCAAGAATTGACCTCATTTGTACATCTTTACACATCTTTTGGCCATGACAACGATCTATCTGTCTTATCCCGCCACTAACAACTCCTTATCCAACATTGCCCCATTTGGCATAAACTCTTAGGAGTATCTTCCCTCACATACTAAAGTATCATTCAAGGTCATGCCTTCCTCTGCACATATTAAACCTCAGCCTGCAGAAGCTCATTACTTTGCTCAGGGTGATAATTGACTTGAATTTCTGAAACACGTACCAACACCTCAGACCAAATGGTTATTAACTTTGGTCTTGTGGGCCCTTGGAGTAATGAAGTCACTTAGAGGCTGCCATCCTAAAAGTCCAGGAGAAATTAAAGGGACTTCTTTCTTCTGCCATGGCTACCCTAGTGACTGACCAACAAACTTGATGTGAAAGAAAAAGCGTGACTGATAGTATAATTGACGCACATATTTTTGCAGGTTTTAAAGGGGTCCCTACACGTGACGCTAAATACACAACTTCTGAGCTACTTGCTATGATCAGACTATGGTTGAAACTCAAAGACGAGTTACCATCATACATAAACCTGCTGACACCAAAATACAAGGAGTCACCAAGAATTCCTAGAAATTATTGATATTATGAACTGAAAATTAAAAATACCAGGCTCTTGATAAAGGTATTCAGTGGAACTCGTACCTCCAATGACCCAAGGCTACAACCATCATAGGATGTCCTAATGGCTTACTTAAACCTTGTTATTTTAGGGGTACTTGGATGGCCCAGTTAAGTGTCTGCCTTCAGCTCAGGTCATGATCCTGGGGTCCTGGATCTAGCTTCCTGTCAGGCTCCCTGCCCAGTGGGGAGCCTGCTTCTCCCCTCTCTCTCTCTGCCCCTTCCCCACTCATGTATGCATGCATGCACTTTCTCTGTCAAATAAATAAAAGCTTTAAAAAAAAAAGAAATAGAATTGGGATGCCTGGATGGCTCAGCTGTGAGTGTCTGCTTCGTCTCAGGGCATGATCAGGATCGAGTCCCACACTGGGCTCCCCACAGGGAGCCTGCTTCTCCCTCTGCCTATGTCTCTGCCTCTCTCTCTCTCTCTCTCATGAATAAATAAATAAAATATTTTTAAATCAGTACTAAAATTTTCTCAAAAAATAAAAGTCCAGGACCAGGTGGCTTCACAGGGGAATTTTACCAACCATTTAGAAAAGAGTCAATATCCATTCTTCTCAAACTATTCTAAAAAATAGAAATGGAATGAAAACTTCCAAAACTCATTCTATGAGGCCAGCATTACCCTGGTTCCAAAACCAAAGACCCCACTAAAAACGAGGCCAGTATTCCTGATGAACATGGATGCAAAAATTCTCAATAAAATACTAGCAAACTACATCCAACAGTATATTAAAAGAATCATTCACCATGATCAAGTGGGATTTATTCCTGTGTTGCAAGTTGGTTCAATATTCACACATCAATCAATGTGATCCACCACAGCAATAAAAGAAAGGATAAGAACCATATGATCCTTTCAATAGATGCAGAAAAAGCTTTTGACAAAATACAAAATCCATTCATGATAAAAATGCTCAACAAAGTTGAGATAGAAGGAACATACCTCAACATAATAAAGGCCATATATGAAAAACACACAGCTAATATCAGCCTCAATGGGGGAAACAATGGAGAGCTTTTCCTCTATGATCAGGAGAAAGACAGGGATGTCCACTCTCACCACTGTTATTTAACATAGTACTAGAAGTCCTAGCCTGAGCAATCAGCCAACAAAAAGAAATAACAGGCATTTGAATCAGTGAGGAAGTCAAACTTCCACTATTTGCAGACAACATAATACTCTATATAGAAAACTCAAAAGACTCCACCAAAAGATTGCTAGAACTGAAATATGAATTCAGTAAAGTCCAGGATACAAAATCAATGTACAGAAATCTATTGTATTTCTATACACCAATAACAGTGCAGCAGAAAGAGAGACCAGGTGATCAATCCCATTTACAATTGCACCAAAAACCGTAAGATACCTAGGAATAAACCTAACCAAAGAGGTAAGAGATCTGTATTCTGAAAACTATAAAACGCTGATGAAAGAAATTGAAGATGACACAAAGAAATGGAAAAAGTATTCCATGGTCATGGGGTTGGAAGAACAAAGATTGTTAAAATGTCTTTTTTAAAAAAATATATTTTATTTATTCAGGAGAGAGAGAGAGAGAGGCAAAGACACAGGCAGAGAGAAAGAAGCAGGCTCCATGCAGGGAGCCTGATGTGGAACTCGATCCCACACAAGATCTGGTCTCCAGGATCACACCCTGGGCTGAAGGCAGGTGCTCAACCACTGAGCCACCCAGGCATCTCTGTTAAAATGTCTATACCACCCAAAACAATCTACACATTTAATACAACCCCTACCAAAATACCACCAGCATATTTCACAAAGTTAGAACAAACAATCCTAAAATTTGTATGGAACCAAAAAAGAACCTGAATAGCTAAAGAAACCTTAGAAAAGAAAAGCAAAGCTAGGGATGCCTGGGTGGCTCAGCAGTTGAGCAACTGCCTTCGGCTCAGGGCACGATCTTGGAGTTCCAGGATGGAGTTCCACATTGGGCTCCCTGCATGGAGACTGCTTCTCCTCTGCCTAAGTCTCTCCCTCTCTCCTTCTGTGTCTTTCATGAATAAATAAATAAAATCTTTAAAAAAGAAAAGAAAAGCTGGAGGCATCACAATTCCAGACTTTAAGTTATATTACAAAGCTGTAATGATCAAGACAATATGGTACTGACACAAAAACAGACATAGAGATCAATGGAAGAGAATAGAAAGCCCAGAAATGAACCCACCACTCTTTGGTCAACTAATCTTCGACAAAGCAGGAAAGAATATCCAGTGGGAAAAAGACAGTCTCTTCAACAAATAGTATTGGGAAAACTGGACAGCAACATGTGAAAGAATGAAATTGGACCACGTTCTTACACCATACACAAAAATAAATTCAAAATGGATGAAAGAACTAAACATGAGACAGGAAACTATCAAAATCCTGGAGAAGGCAGCAACTTCTTTGACATTAGCTATAGCAACTGAACACCCAAAACCCAAATACTTCTGCCCAGTTTAAAAATGGGCAGAAGACATAAATAGACATTTTTCTAAAATTTCAAAAACGTACAGATGGCTAACAGACATATGAAAAGATGCTCAACATCACTCATCATCAGGGAAATACAAATCACAACTATAATGAGATATCACCTCACACCAGGCAGTGTTTAAAATTAACAACACAGGAAACAAAGGTGTTGGTGAGGATGTGGAGAAAGGGGAATCCTCCTTGCATTGTTAGTGGGAATGCAAACTGGTGGCAACCACACTGGAAAATAATGTTGACGTTGCTCAGAAAGCTAAACTCAGCCATCAAAAAGAATGAAATCTTGCAATTTGCAATGACATGGATGGAGCTAGAGAGTATTATGCTAAGGGAAATAATTTAGAAGACAGAAAATACCATATGATCTCACTCATGTGGAATTTAAGAAACAAAATAGATGAAGATAAAGAGGGGGAAAGAGAGGCAAACCAGGAAACAGACTCTTTTTTAAAAAAGATTTTATTTATTCACGAGAGATACAGACACAGGGAGAAGCAGGCTCTATGCAGGGAAGCCAATGTGGGACTTGATCCAGGGACCCTAGGATCACTTCCTGACCCAAAGGCAGACACTCAACCGCTGAGCCACCCAAGCATCCCAGGAAACAGACTCTCAACTATAGAGAACAAACTTACTGGAGGGGAGCTGGTTGGAGGGGGTTGGGGTTAAATGGGTGATGGGTATTAAGGACGACACCTGTGATGAGCATTGGGCATTGTATGTAAGCGATGAGTCACTGAATTCTACACCTGAAACTAATATTCTACTGTATGTTAATTAACTAGAATTTTTAAAAGATTTTATTTATTTATTCATGAGAGACACACACAAAGAGAGGCAGAGACACGGGCAGAGGGAGAAGCAGGCTCCATGCAGGGAGCCTGACGTGGGACTCGATCCCGAGTCTCCAGGATCACGCCCTGGGCTGAAGGCAGCACTAAACTGCTGAGCCAACCGGGCTGCCCAATTAACTGGAATTTAAATAAAAACTTGAAAAAATTGGTTCTGGGACAGGTGGGTAGCCACATGCAAAAGAATGAAGCTGGAATTTACATCACACCACAAACTAATACCAAAATGCACCAAAGACCTAAATATAAGAGGTAAAACTTTAATACTATTAGGAAAAGTTTGTGGGCAAATAGTCATGCCCTTGGATTTGGCAAAGAATTATTAGATATGCCACAAAAAGCCAAAACAGAAAAAAAATAATTTGGATTTCATCAAAATTAATAACTTTTTTACCTCAAGGGTACCATCAAGAAAGTGAAAACACACACCAGCTGTACAGTTGTGAGTATGTAACATGGTATAGCCAGTATAGAAAACAGTATGGTAGCTCCTCAAAAATTAAGTACATGGTTATGATATGATCCAGTGATACTACTGGATATAGTTCTGGGTAGTATATACTCAAAAGAATTGAATGCAGGTACTCAAACAGGTATTTCTATACCCATGTCCATAGTAGCATCATTCATGAGAGCCAAAAGGTGTTAGCAACCCATGTGTGGATCAATGAATGAATAACAACATTTAGTATATACATACAATAGAATAGTATTCAGATTTAGAAAGAAAAGGCATTTTGATATATATACTGCAACATGGGTGAACCTTAAGGACATTATGGTGTTTGGGTTTTTTAGTTTTCTTTTTTTAGAGAGAGAGAGAGAGAGATGTGAGTTGGGGTGAGGAGGAAGAAGGGGCAGAGGGAGAGGGAGAGTCTTAAGCAGAATCTGTGCTGAGCACAGAGCCCAGATGCAGGGCTTGATATAATGACCCTGAGATCATGCCCTGAGCCAAAATCTAAAATCAAGAGTTAGAGGCTTAACTGACTGAGCCACCCAGGATGGGTTGTTTCTTTCTTCTTTTCTTTTCTTTTCTTTTCTTTTCTTTTCTTTTCTTTTCTTTTCTTTTCTTTTCTTTTCTTTTTCTTTCTTCTTTCTTCTTTCTTTCTGATATTATGTTAAGTGAAATAAGCCAGTCACAAAAGGACAGCTACTGTATGAATCTACTTGTTTGAAGTACCTAGAATGTGAAATTCATAGAGACAGCAAGTAAAATGGTGGTTGCCAGGGCCTGAGAGGTGAACTAATGAACAGATACTGTTTAATGTGTACAGATTTTCAGTTTGGAAAAATGAAAATGTACTGAGATGGGTTTCCCAATTTCAGTGTACTTGTTACTAATGAACTGTACATTAATATGTAAATTTTATGGCATATATACATATTACCACAATCCAAAGTAAAAATTTTAAGGGCACCTGGGTGACTTAGTCAGTTGGGCATCCAATTCTTGGTTTTGGTTTAGATCATGATCTCAGGGTTGTGGGATGGAGTCCCGTGTCAGGCTCTGTGCTCAGTGCAGAGTCTGCTTGAGATTCTCTCCCTCTCTATCTGCCACTCCCCAGACTCTCTCTCTCGAATAAATACATAGAATCTTTTTTTTAATTTTTATTTATTTATGATAGTCACACAGAGAGAGAGAGAGAGAGGCAGAGACACAGGCAGAGACACAGGCAGAGGGAGAAGCAGGCTCCATGCACCGGGAGCCTGACGTGGGATTCGATCCCGGGTCTTCAGGATCACGCCCTGGGCCAAAGGCAGGCGCTAAACCGCTGCGCCACCCAGGGATCCCAAATACATAGAATCTAAAAGTAAAAATTTTAAAGCAAGAGAGTGAAAACAACTCACAGAATGGAAGAAGATTTTGTAAACCATATATCCGATAAGGAATTTGTATCAAAAATATACAAATAACTCTTATAACTCAATAATACAGGGGATCCCAGGGTGGCTCAGTGGTTTGGTGCCTGCCCTCGTCGGCCCAGGGTGTGATCCTGGAGTCCCGGGATCGAGTCCCGCGTCGGGCTCCCTGCATGGAGCCTGTTTCTCCCTCTGCCTGCGTCTCTGCCTCTCTCTCTCTCTCTGTGTGTGTCTCTCATGAATAAATGAATAAAGTCTTTAAAAAAACAAAACAAAAAAACAACTCAATAATGAAAAGTCAAACCACCCAAATTTAAAATGTCAATAGAAAAAATAAATAAATAAAATGTCAATAGATTTTTTTCCCAAAGAAGATGTACAAACAATCGAGGACACCTGAAGAGATGCTAGACATCATTTGTCATCAAGGAAATAAAAAAAAAAAAAACCCAATGAGTTACCACTTCGTAACCACTAAGATAGGTAGAATCAAAAAGTAAGATAAGTTTTGTCTAGGATATAGAGAAATCTGAATCCTCATGCACTGGTGGTGCAATATAAAATAGTGCAACTACTTTGGAAAGCAGTCTGACATTCTCTCAAAAATTAAACCTAGAATTGCTGTAGGACCCATCAATTCATTCTATTCTAGGTATATATCCAGGAGAAATGAAAATATATGTCCAACCAAAAACTTGTACATGAAAATTTATTGCAATGTCCTTCATAATAGCAGAAAGATTGGAAACAAACAAACAAAAAAAGGTTGGAAACAAACCAAATGTCCATTAAAGCATGAATGGGTAAACTAAATGTGTTTTATCCATATAGAATATTATTTGGCTATAAAAATGAATTATCCATACAGGTGACAACATGGATGTTCCTTGGAAAAAGTATGCTAAGTGACTGAAGTTAATTACAAACACAACATTATTATATGATTCCATTCATATGTAATTCCAGAAGAGAGAAATCTATAGTGGCAGAGGTGATGTAAGGCTGTGGCTTGAAGGAGGAAGATGGGAAGATTGGAAAGTTAGAGCTGAAGACCACAGGACTTGCTTTTTGAGGTGACAAAAATGTTGAAAAATCGTGGTGCTGATTGCACATATCTGTGAATATACTGAAAACCCACTGAACTGTACACACTAAAGGGATGCATTCTATGGTATGTGTATTCTATCTCAGTAAAGCTCAAATGCACTAGGAGTTTTTTTTTTTTTCACTAGGAGTTTTTGAACCAATGTGTTAAGTACATTAAAAGATTAAAAATAAAAAAAGATTTCAGGGGCACCTGGCTGGCTGAGTCAGTAGAGCATGCAGGTATGGCATGTAACTCTTGATCTCCTGGTCAAGATTTGGAGTCCTATCTTGGTCATAGAGCTTACTTTTTAAAAGAGAGAGGCAGGCACCTGAGTGGCTCAGTCCACTGAGCCTCTGTCTTTAGCTCAGGTCATGATCCCAGGGTTCTGGGATTGAGCCCCACCTCATGCTCCCTGCTCAGCGATGAACCTACTTGTCCCTCTCCCTCTGCTGCTCCCCCTTCTTGTGCTCTGTCAAATAAACAAAATCTTTAAAAGAGAGAGAACTCTCAGGTATATCTAACATTTCTATAACCTCTTATTAGTTGTTTTTTTTTTTACCTTTCATTGTTTTTAACTAATGGTGAAAATAGGAATTCAGTTGTCTTAGTGATATCACAGACATTTATATCTCAAAATCTCTAGGCACATACTCAAAAACTATCTAAAATAAATTTCCTCCTAGTGTAAAATGTACGCCTGTTTTATTGAACATAACTTGCAACCTCTGGTTGGTCAGAGAAGAGTAGCTTATAAAGGAACGGTCACTGAAGAGTCCTGTACCAAGGCTTGGGCCGTGGGGTACATTCTTGCCACCAGAGCCAAGTGCTTGGGAGGCCATGGAATTCTTTAGCTGATGTGCCATATAGACCTTTACTCTATGAAGTATATAAAATTGTTTTCATGAGAAGTTTTTGCAAGATCCCAGCTCAGGAAAAAAAAAAACCACACATGAAAAGTTAAAAAAAAAAAAACCTCACTGAAACCATTAGAATAGGAAATATCGTCGTGCGGTCCTGGGTGAAAGCTAACACACATCCAGTTTGAGTCAGAACTGAAGTGAAGCACGTGCAGAAGCCCCAGTGAATTGCCCTAGGGTTACCTTTAGTGCACTGTAATACTAAAATCTTCCAGGGTCTGGGCTGTTCCACCATTTTTTGAACATGCCACCTATGTACTAGCATGAGAGCACACTAAGTATGCATGATAAAACTAAAATTAAGTAACGGAATATGTATAAATTCCTTAATCTATAGGTAAGCTTCCTGTCCCTGCCTCCTCCCACACTAAATAAAAGCTAATTGCATTAACCCCAAGGCCAAACACTGCTTTGGGAATAGTCCTGTAAACAAGAGTCACAAGTCCATGAGTAGTTTCTCAGCCTCATGCCAAATCCCAAACCAAACCCAGGGAGGACCTCAGACCCTCTAGTCTCTAGTCCCCGTCTGGCCTGGCCTAGCCTGGTCTGGGCGCCCCTCCTGCCCTGAACAAGGGCATCGCTCCACTGGGACTCCGGAACTCCCTGCGCACACCTGTGTCCCCACATTTGGAAGGGCCTGCAGGGGATGCCCGGCTGGCTCAGCGGTTGAGGGTCTGCCTTGGGCTTAGGGCGTGATCCAGGGGTTGGGGATCGAGTCCCTCATTGGGATCCCTGTAGAGAGCCTGCTTCTCCCTCTGCCTGTGTCTCTGCTCTCTCTCTCTCTCTCTCTCTGTCTCTGTCTCTCATCAATAAATAACATATATATATTATTTATAAAAAAGAATGACCAGCAGGATGACGCCACTGTCCCGCTAGGGCCTGGACCAAGTTTTGTCTAAAAGCAAACGTCCAAGGAGCTGACAGGTTCCCGACCACCCGCAGAGACGGGTTGTCCTAAGCAATCAGGCCTCCTGTTGTCACTCAGGAGCAGAGGGGCGGGTCCCTGCGAGCTGTCCAATCAGGGGCGCCGCAGGGGGCGGGTGGGCGTGGCGACGCTCGGCAGCCGCTTGGACGCCGGTGACCTCGCTCGCGATCGCATCTCACCTGCGCGTAACGGTCTCTGGTGGTTCTGCTGGAGCATCAGTCGCGCAGATTGACGCACCTGCTGCGGGCGCCGTAGGGACGACGCCCGCGGACCCAGAAGCCGGGAAGCGGTGAGTGTGCGGGGCCGGGGGTGCCAGGACGGGCGGAGGGGCTGGGCTGGCAGCCAGGACCCCGGCGTCCTGTCCGGTCCCTGCGCGCGGCCGCGTCTCCCCGGATCGTACGGTGACCACGGGGAGGGTCGTCAGGGGACAGTTGTGACTCGGTCTCCGCAATTCGTGCGCGGGAGGTGCTGTGGTCCGAGGGCCCCAGTCCGTCCTTACTCCCAAGGGGCACCTGTTTTCTCCTGAGTGTTCCAGATGTTTGGAAAACTGAGCCTCAAATCCACGACCCTGTCCCCAAGCCTATCCTTTCCTGGGACTGGCAATAAATGCTTGTTTCCAGATCCCGCCCCCGCGTCCCCAGACGCCAGCTTACCCTGTCCAGTTCAGAGCATCAGTATCAGCTGTTTGTCCTCCGTGGTGCATTTCAAACAGCGCAGTATTTTAATTGTTTATCGTTTTCACAAGTCATTTCAAAAAGTTTATTTTTTGTGGTTATTTTACATGAGAGAAAGCAAAGAATAAATCACCAGGGACAACGTTATATTGATCTTAATTTTGCAAAAAAGGTTGGGTTTGGGATAGGTGTTAAGGAGAATAATTATATATATATATATATAATAGGAGAATAACTATCATGACTTCAAGTGCTTTGACGAAACCTCAGATGCGAGGCCTTCTGGCCAAGCGTCTGCGATTTCATATTGTTGGAGCCTTCGCTGTATCCCTGGGTGTTGCAGGAACCTGTCAGCTCCTTTCTATAAGGTTGCTGTGGCTGAACCAAGAAAGAAGGCATATGCAGATTTCTACAGAAATTATGATTCCATGAAAGATTTTGAGGAGATGAAGAAGGCTGGTACCTTTCAGAGTGCAAATTGAATTTGGAATATAAAAAATTTCTTTGGGTTGCGTTCCATTGACGTTTGTCGCTGTTTCCTGAGCTATGAAACACGAACACTGGGTTATGGAATAGTTTCTCTTAACACACTAAAAAAAATTGCAATAAATGTTTATAGATCTTGGATACTAGCCCTTTATCTGATAGGTCATTTGCAAATACCTTCTCCCATTCTGTAGGTTGTCTTTTAGTTTTGTTGACTGTTTCTTTTGCTGTGCAAAAGCTTCTTAACTTGGGATCCCTGGGTGGATCGAATCCCACTTCGGGCTCCCGGTGCATGGAGCCTGCTTCTCCTTCTGCCTATGTCTCTGCCTCTCTCTCTCTCTCTCTCTGTGTGTGACTATCATAAATGAATGAATGAATGAATGAATAAATAAATAAATAAATAAATAATACTTCTTAACTTGGTGAAGTCCCAATAGTTCATTTTGCTTTTGTTTCTCTTGCCTTCGTGGATGTATCTTGCAAGATGTTACTGTGGCCGAGTTCAAAAAGGGTGTTGACTGTGTCCTCCTCTAGGATTTTGATGGAGTCTTGTCTCACATTTAGATCTTTCACCCATTTTGAGTTTATCTTTGTGCATGGTGAAAGAGAGTGGTCTAGTTTCATTCTTCTACATGTGGATGTCCAATTTTCCCAGCACCATTTATTGAAGAGACTCTCTTTCTTCCAGTGGATAGTCTTTCCTCCTTTGTCAAACATTAGTTGACTATAAAGTTGAGGGTCCACTTCTGGGTTCTCTATTCTGTTCCATTGATCTATGTGTCTGTTTTTGTGCCAGTACCACACTGTCTTGATGACCACAGCTTTGTAGTACAACCTGAAATCTGGCATTGTGATGCCCCCAGCTCTGGTTTTCTTTTTTAAAATTCCCCTGGCTATTTGGGGTCTTTTCTGATTCCACACAAATCTTAAGATAATTTGTTAAACTCAACAGCAAAGAAACAAACAATCCAATCATGAAATAGGCAAAAGACATGAACAGAAATCTCACAGAGGGAGACATAGACATGGCCAACAAGCACATGAGAAAATGCTCCGCATCACCTGCCATCAGGGAAATATAAATCAAAACCACAATGAGATACCACCTCACACCAGTGAGAATGGGGAAAATTAACAAGGCAGGAAATAACAAATGTTGGAGAGGATGCGGAGAAAGGTGAACCCTCTTGCACTGTTGATGGGAATGTGAACTGGTGCAGCCACTCTGGAAAACTGTGTGGAGGTTCCTCAAAGAGTTAAAAATAGATCTGCCCTACGACCCAGCAATTGTACTGCTGGGGGTTTACCCCAAAGATACAGATGCCATGAAACGCCGGGACACCTGCACCCCAACGTTTATAGCAGCAATGTCCACAATAGCCAAACTGTGGCAGGAGCCTTGGTGTCCATCGAAAGATGAATGGATAAAGAAGATGTGGTTTATGTATACAATGGAGTATTACTCAACCATTAGAAACGACAAATACGGGATCCCTGGGTGGCTCAGCGGTTTGGCGCCTGCCTTTGGCCCAGGGCATGATCCTGGCCAGGATCATGATCCTGCCTTTGACCCAGGATCGAGTCCCACGTCGGGCTCCCGGCATGGAGCCTGCTTCTCCCTCCTCCTGTGTCTCTGCCTCTCTCTCTCTCTATGTCTATCATAAATAAATAAATCTTTAAAAAAATAAATAAAAATATCTATTAAAAAAAAAAAAAGAAAGAAACGACAAATACCCACCATTTGCTTCGACCTGGATGGAACTGGAGGGTATTATGCTGAGTGAAATAAGTCAATCGGAGAAGGACAAACATTATATGGTCTCATTCATTTGGGGAATATAAAAAATAGTGAAAGGGAATAAAGGGGAAAGGAGAAAAAATGAGTGGGAAATATCATAAAGGGAGACAGAACATGAGAGACTCCTAACTCTGGGAAACGAACTAGGGGTGGTGGAAGGGGAGGTGGCCAGGGGGTGGGGGTGACTGGGTGACGGGCACTGAGGTGGGCACTTGATGGGATGAGCACTGGGTGTTATGCTATATGTTGGCAAGTTGAACTCCAATAAAAAAAATGAATTAAAAAATTGCAATAAATGTAAAATGTATTTACCCAATAGACCTTGAAAGACAGTATGAAATATTTCCAAAGATGGATGAAAGAAGTGTATTTCAGAAAAAATAAAATATTCCAGTATTGCATCACATGTATTAACATTTGTAGTTTGCCAATTTTCCTCTCCTGAGCAAGTTGTAGTACTATTTTGAGGTCTGTTATCTTTTTGAGATGTGGGTGGAGTGATTTCCAATATAATTCCAGGGCTTAGACTTGAACTAGTGGTCAATTGTTTATAAAACAATTTCTTGCTGTAGAAATAATAGTTACTATTTTTACTGTTTGACAGAAAAAAAAAAAAACTTGTGGATTTTCGTGAACGAGAAAAATGTCTTAATTTCCTTTCCTCCTTCCTTCCCCCGTAGACACTGAGTTTAGTGATTTTGCTGGATTCTTCATTACTGGTTTTGTGTCATTTAAAATACCTCTTGTGGCCGTGAGCGATTACAATGGTGGTCAGAGGCCCCAGGTCAGTGTGTCTCTGATATAAGAGCCCCCCTGGCCCCCGAGACTACAAAGGGAAGTATTTGAAAGAAACCAGTTGGCTCTTCCTGAGGAGTCTCCCCCTGCCGGTGTCCTACCGGCTCACACCTACCTGAGAAGTATCCTTTGTACTAAAAGAAGCAATAGAGCCCTATAAGGTGGGGATGCAAGTACATATGGGAGGGTAGGGGGGATTGCAGCACAGATGCCTTATGAGATTGTAACTGGTTTGAGGGGGCCTTTTTCTAAACAAAGGATTTGAATCTTGCATCACATTGTAGGTGCACTCAGTGTAATTTATTTACAATTTACTACATTGAGAAAGTCTGCAAAAGTCAGGAGTTCTATGATGCCCCATGTCCTGTTCGTTAGTTTTGAAATTTTTCCTTTTGTGTGGTTTACACTTTTGTAACCATTAATGTTTAAAGGAATGAGATCTTAGAATGGTTTCTTATGTGCAAAAGTTAAAATTAAATCAACAGTGTTAAATAGTAAAATATACATAAATTTCTGTATTTTACTTATTTTTTAAAAGATTTCACTTATTTGAGAGAGAGCACGAGCAGGAGTGAGGGAGGGGCAGAGAGAGAGAATCTTTCAAGCAGACCCCAACATGGGGTTTGATCCCATGACCCATGAGATCTTGACCCTGGTGGAAACCAAGAGTCGAGCTGACTCCAACCGACTGAGCCACTCATGCGCCCCTATATTTATTTATTTATTTATTTATTTTTTAGAAACTGCTTATTTTCCGTCAACCTTATTTCCATTCTGTTCCTTCTGTGGAAGAGCAGCTTAAGACCACTCAGTGGTTGTTCCTACCCATTCAGTGGCCTGAGCAGTGGGAGCTGCAGACCAATCTTCAGTGGCTGGCTGAGCGCTCCAGTCTTCAGTAGGGAACTGCTGAATAGGCACAGAGGGCACCTGCACGCCTTCAGACCAGTCTGCAACTTCAGGCTGAGTAGCAGTGAACTCAGGAGCTGGAGCCGTCCATTCACCCTGAAATTCCTCCTTAGTTACAGCCTTTTCAGCAGCAGCCTGTTCTTCCTTTTCAATCTCTTCAGGATCTCTGTAGAAGTAGAGATCAGGCATGACTTCCCATGGGTGCTCACGGGAAATGGTGCCACGCATGCGCAGGACTTCCCGGGCTAGCATCCACCACATCAGACCCACTGAGTGAGCTCCCTTGTTGTTGCAAGGGATGGCAATGTCCACGTAGCGCAGAGGAGAGTCTGTGTTACACAGAGCAATGGTAGGCAGGTTAACGTAAGATGCCTCTGTGAGAGGCTGGTGGTCAGCCCTGGGATCAGTAACCACCAGAAGCCTTGGCTCTCGGAAGGCTGCCTGGATCTGGTTAGTGAAGGTTCCAGGAGTGAAGCGGCCAGCAATAGGAGTGGCTCCAGTAGCGGCAGCAAATTTCAGCACAGCTCGCTGGCCAGTATTCCTAGATGATATAACACTGACATCAGCTGGGTTTTCAATGGCAACAATGGCACGAGCTGCCAACAGAAGCTTCTCCCAGGTTCTCTTCAGATTTATGATGTAGATACCATCACTTTTCCTTTTGTAGATGTACTGTTCCATTTGGAAGTCAAGGTTGGTGCCACCTAAGTGGGTTCCTGCTGCAAGGAATTTGAGGACATCCTCCTCCTTCATTTGCAGAACATCAAGGGCTCCGGACATTGTTAAAGTTTCCCTTTAAGTTACGATGGGAACGCAAAACAACGCCGTATGGACCCTTCCCTGGGTAGCGCGGAAAGGGCCCCTATATTTATTTTAATTAAATCTGTAAGATGGGAAAGTCTAACTCAAGAAAATCACTCTGAACCTCTCCTGCTCCCTCCAGCACTGTTATTCCGGCCACTCCCAAATACACACATTGGATCATTTCTTGAGCCTCCTAGTAAGGTTTCTTTATATCTTTATATCTTTATATCCAACAAGCAATTGTTAATGTGTATTTTTCTTACCAGTGTTTGTCCTTGTAATGAGCAGTCAAGCTACATTTTTGGATGTTTGAGTGCTGACGGCTTAATAAGCTTCATCCAGCCCTTTGCACCTGAACCTGCATCCGCCCAGAGCTGATGAGAAAGCCTGGGTGGTCTCTCCCCTAGAGCAGGAAGGAGACTCCAACCAGAAAAACTGCCTACAGGCAGATTTCTTGCCCCTGCCTCACTCCCCAATCCCAGTGAACTCCATACCCAGCCAGGATCCTTTCTGTTCTTTGAAACCATTTTAGAGCTGCCCACCCTACTCTGAGACCTCTGTATGTGAGTCCTAAGCCTTTTCCTACTGTCTGGGTGTCTGTGTGTGTTGGGGGAGGGATCTACATAGCTATATCCCTCAACTTCTTTTTTTTTTTTCAACTTCTTTTTTTTTAAGATTTTATTTATGTATTCATGAGAGACTGAGAGAGAGGCAGAGACATAGGCATGAGGAGAAGCAGGCTCCCTGTGGGGAGCCTGATGTGGGACTCGATCCCAGGACCCCGGATCACAACCTGAGCAGAAGGCAGACACTCAACTACCAAGCCACCCAGGAGTACCCCCCCTTTTTTTTTTAATTTATTTGAGAAAGAAAGAGAAGGGGGTGGGGCGGGCAGAGGGAGAGAGAATCTCAAGCAGACTCTGCAAGGACACATGGCTCTATCTCAGGACCCTGAAATCAAGAGTCGGTTCAACTGACTGTGCCACCTAGGAGCCCCTACCCCTCAACTTCTGAACCACTCCTGTGCACATAGCCAAAATAGTTGATGCTGTCCACACATGACCACCATTCCATGGATCTGTCTTATTCTGGGTTACACAGTTGCTCTGCTGCCTGACAGTGGCAAACACTGTTAGGAGCTGGGGAGTTCATGCGGTGTGACCTGTGGTGCCTTATGTTGCACTGGTGACCCTACCAAGTCTCCATTCTAGATATAGCTGACCATAGTTGGCCATTGCGAATTTGAGGCATGCCCACCTTTACATGTGATGACAAAGCTATTTGTCCTAAACCTTAAATAAAAAGAACCTGCTCACCCTGCTCAGGAGCCAAGACTTTGGAAATTATTCCCCGTGGTCTCCTTATTTGCTGCAAATAAAGTTTCCTTTATGTGACAACTCCCCCTGGTGTAGTCTATGTCTATAACTCACCAAGGAGCAAGTTCATGCTAGTTTGTTTACACGTTCTTGTCTTAATGCATTAGCTAAGACACTTCCAATACAGAGTTGACTAGGATTGGTGAGAGGGGACAGGCTTGCATTATTTCTGTGCTACCGGAAAGCATCTATTTCTTCCAGAGTAGCGCACTTGTATTAGACAAGAGCCTACTTGATATAGAGACAGGTATGGGCAGAGGGGAAGCATTCTCTACTCCGGTGGTTTACTCTCAATCTTTTAGTGAGCCTATGTCTGCAGGCTTGATATTCTGAGATATAATAAGATATTTGGCCTTTGTCCCCGATTCCTTGCAAAAACCTCTTAAAGTGCTTGGAATTGCATGAGTGATAAGGGTGACAGAGTATCTTTTTTTTTTTTCTTAAAGATTCTACTTATTTATTCATGAGAGACACAGAGAGAGAGGCAGGACACAGAGGGAGAAGCAGGCTCCCTGCAGGGAACCTGATGTGGGACTCAATCCCAGGACCCTGGGATCACACCCTGGGCCAAAGGCAGACGCTTAACCGCTGAGCCAACCAGGCATCCCTATCTTTTGTTTTATTTTATTTTATTTTATATTTTATTTTATTTTTTATTTTATTTTATTATTTTATTTTATTTTTTAAAAAGATTTTATTTATTTATTCATGAGAGACACAGAGACCAAGAGAGAGGCAGAGACACAAGCAGAGGGAGAAGCAGGCTCCATGCAGGGAGCCTGATGTGGGACTTGATCCCGGGTCTCCAGGATCACTCCCTGGGCTGAAGGCAGCGCTAAACTGCTGAGCCACCAGGCTGCCCTCCTATTTTTTGTTTTAATGAGGAAACTATTGGCTAGTTTTTGTTTTGTTTTGCTTTTATTTAAATTCAATTTGCCAGCATATAGTATAACACCCAGTGCTCATCTTGTCATGTGCCCTCCTTAATGCCCATCACCCAGTTGCCTTACTTACCCCCCCACCCACCTCCCCTTCTACAAACATTTATTTGTTTTCCAGAATTAGGAGTCTCTCATGGTTTATCTTCCTCTCTAATTTTTTCACCAGTTTTCCCCCTTTGCTTATGGTCCCTTTCACTATTTCTTATATTCCACATATGAGTGAAACCATATGATAATTGTCTTTCTCTGACTGACATATTTCACTCAGCATAATACCCACCAGTTCCATCCACATCAATGTAAATGGTAGGTATTCATCATTTTTGATGGCTGAGTAATATTCCATTGAATACCACATCTTTACCCATTCATCTGTCAAAGGATATCATGGCTCCTTCCACAGCTTAGCTATTATGGATATTGCCACTATAAAAATTGGGGTGCAGGAGTGCCATCATTTTACTACATATGTATCTTTGGAGTAAATGCTCAGTAGTGCATTTGCTGGGTTATAGGGTAGCTCTATTTTTTAACTTCTTGAGGAACCTCCACACTATTTTCCACAGTGGTTGCACCAGCTTGCATTCCCCCCAACAGGGCAAAAGAGTGCCCCTTTCTCCCCATCCTCACCAACACTTGTTTCCTGTCTTGTTAATTTTAGCCATTCTTACTGGTATAAAGTGATATCTCATTGTGATTTTGATTTATATCTCTCTGATGGCAAGTGTTGGCCAGCTTTTAGATAGCTTCAGGATGAGGTTGGACATTGGAAATACCAAACCTTAACTACAGGCTTGGAATGTTCAGGCCCAGATCCCAGCCTCTGGAAAGAGGACAGGAACTAGAGATTGAGTTAATCACCAATGGCTAGTGAATCCCCATGAAAACCCTGAAAGACAGGATTCATGAGAATTTCTAGGTTGGCAGACACATGCAGGTGCTGGCAGGGTGGCATGCTCCACATCACCCGCCTCACACACACACTTCCACTCCCCTCACCCATATGACCACCTTACTTTCATCTATGGGTCACTACCTTTGTCTGTTTCTGAGTTGTATCCTGTAGAGCAAACAGTATGCAGTATAGTTCAGTAAAGGGCTTTGCTGAGTTTTTAGAATTGTTTCAGTAAGTTACCAGCTGTGATGGCACATGGAGGGAATCTGAATGTGTAGATGGCTGAGCAGAAATGTCAGCAGCCTGGCTGGCTCCCCGTCTGTGGCTGGCATCTGAGGTGGGACCAGTATGTGGGACTGAGCTCTTCGCTTGTGGAGTCTGATGTGAACTCTGGGTGGTAGTGTTAGAATGAATTGAACTGTGGGACACCCGTTTGGTGACACAGAGTTGGAGAAGTGGCACTGGGACAGACACTACGTACTTGGTGTCATGGGGGGGGCGGCTGTGGGAAACCTTGTCATCCTCTGAAGTGTTTCACCTTTGAGAGAAGACTAAGGCTAGGACAGACTCAGTATGGCTAATCCCTTCCTCCCAGGTCATTTAGGCTCTGGGAAAATCCCAGTCAGTTACAGTCTTGTGAAATAGATTGTGTTGAGGCCAGAAAATTTTGGACATATTTTAAAATGGCTACTCTTTGGCCTTTCTTTCTAATTTTGGAGACAGTGCTTTACCCTGTGTTGGAAAAGTTGTTGATTTCACGTTTCTTGGCTCTTGTCTTCTGAGGACTGGAAGCCAGCTGCCAAGCTCCTTACATGCCCAACCAGAGACTAGAAGTGTCTGACCCCTTCTTTTATTGATGTTTGACTGCTGACAGCTTTAAACCCTCATCTCTCTTTCTTCCCCTTGTGCCTCTCATCTGTACAAGGGGATAAGACAGCCCTGATGGTCCTTCCTTTGGTTTTGGCAAATGATTCAATCCACTGTCCTGCCCCTATGCCCCAACTCTCACCGTAGCCCACCCCCAAGCTCCAGGAAAAAACCCAGACCAGTCTCCTTTCCTTGATCTCCCTGCTTGAGAGGCCTGCCCTGCCCTCTCTGTACACTTGGATTATAGAGGTAAGAAACACTTTCATACCCTCTAGACATGTGTGTGTTGTCAGTGGAGACATCTGAACCAAATATTGGGTGGGGGTTCACCTGTGTATGCATTGACCATAACAGTCATAGAATGGGTAACCTGTTGCTTATTTTGCAATCCTTTTTGCTTTATTGTTCTATTTATAAGTCCTCCAGATGTTTTGACTCATCCTTGTATGAATCTCTAAGTACAAATGCACAAAAAAATTCTGGAACATTGATGTAGGGGCTGCTGAGCAAACGGGCAAGAATGAATTCTTGAGATGTTTTTGGTGCAAAAAGATGCATTTCTGAAAGCACAGGGACAGGACCTGTGGACAGAAAGAGCTGCTGAGGGATTGTGAGGAGTAACTGATTACACACTTCTTAGGTAGTGGGGGTTAGGGGTAACATAAGTCTCTAAGGAATTTTTGTATGCCGAAAGCAGGGTCGCTAGCACTTTGGAGGGTAGCTATTGTTAAGATAAGGTTATTCTTTCTAGTGAAGCATTAGTCATGAGACCCTTGAGATATGTGTCAGTGGGCCATATGTTGAAAGATGATTGGTATCATATCCTGAGGGGTTGCAGTTATCAGAGTCAACTGACACTAACCAGAGCAAATCTACATTGATAAAACATTAAAGAAAATTCTTAGGGCCACCTGGCTGGCTCAGTTGGTTAAGCATCCAATTCTTGATTTTGTTTTTTTTTTTTCAAAGATTTTTAAATTTTATTTTATGATAGACATAGAGAGAGAGAGGCAGAGACACAGGAGGAGGGAGAAGCGGGCTCCATGCTGGGAGCCCAATGTGGGACTCGATCCGAACACTCCAGGATCGCCCTGAGCCAAAGGTAGGCACCAAACCACTGAGCCACCCAGGGATCCCCCCAACTCTTGATTTTGGCTCTGGTTGTGATCTCAGGGTTGTGAGATTGAGCCTCACATTGAGCTCTGTGTCTCCCTCTGCCCCTCTCCCACTTTCAAAAGTAATAAACCTTTTAAGAAAAAAAAGAAAAGAAAATCCTGAGGGAGTTATAGGAGTGTTACGCCCTATATGTCTCAGGGATTTATCAGTGGGCTGCATGTTGTAAGGAGACTTAATTTCAGCTACGTTTCTCTTGCCTTGTTCTCCCCATCAGACATTGTTGAAAAATTTCTGGGCTGTAGATAGTGATCAGGTCATATTTTATAGGAAATGACTGGATTGTATCACTCAATCCTCCGCTATTCTCGCATAACTTTCTGAATTGTTCACAGTGGTCTTTAGCACTTGGGATTATTAAGTTGACTAATTTTTGTTCTAACCACTGAAATAGAGCTGTCCCAGTTACCTAACGGGTTAGGCACTGGCATCCTAGTCACTCTGATATGGGATCTACTGGGCATTTTATTGGCCTGTTACCTCATTACCAAGGTGATGAACGTTCTTGCATATATGATCTTTCATCTTCTGTTAGATATGTTTTGCTGCTTTTCCCAATTTTGTTTTATTTTTTTTAAAGATTATTTATTTATTTGTTCATGAGAGACACACAGAGAAAGGCAGAGATGTAGAGGGAGATGCAGACTCCTTGTGGGGAGCTGCAAAATCAAGAGTTGGGGGGATCCCTGGGTGGCTCAGTGGTTTGGTGCCTACCTTTGGCTCAGGGCGATCCTGGAGTCCCCGGATCGAGTCCCACATTGAGCTCCCGGCATGGAGCCCGCTTCTCCCTCCTCCTGTGTCTCTGCCTCTCTCTCTCTATGTCTATCATAAAATAAAATTTAAAAATCTTTGAAAAAAAAAAATCAAGAACTAGATGCTTAACCAACTGAGCCAGCCAGGTGGCCCTAAGAATTTTCTTTAATGTTTTATCAATGTGCAGCTCCCCTTTCTAGAGGGAGATGCAGACTCCTTGTGGGGAGCCTGATGCAGGACTCCATCCCAGGACCCCCAGATGAGCCAAAGGCAGATGCTCAACCACTAAACCACCCAAGTGCCCCTTCGCATTTTAAGTTATGTGTTTCTTTTCACCCTTCAAATTAACCCTTTTCCTGGGTTAATTTGCTGATATTTTTCTTTTCCTTTTTGTTTATCTTTTAGCTATCATTTTTTAAAAAGATTTTTTAAAAGATTTTATTTATTTATTCATGAGAGACAGAGACAGAGACAGAGAGAGATCCCCTAAAAAAAGATTTTTAAAAATTTATTCATGAAACACAGAGGGAGAGAGGCAGAGACACAGGCAGAGGGAGAAGCAAGCTCCCTATGGGGAGCCCAATGCAGGACTCGATCCCAGGACCCCGGGATCACGACCTGAGCCAAAGGCAGACGCTCAACCACTGAGCCACCCCGGTGCCCCATCTTTTAGCTATCTTAATTTTAATGTTTTGTATTTGTCAGTCTCTGGCCTTATAGCATATTTTTGCTTACAAGACAATGCTTTCTCTATTCTTGTATCAAACTTTTACCAGTGACTTCTACAAGTGTCTTCGTTTTATCTTTCATATTTAAATCTACAATGGAGGGGATCCCTAGGTGGCTCAGCAGTTTAGCCCCTGCCTTTGGCCCAGGGCGTGATCCTGGAGTCCTAGGATCAAGTCCCACGTCGGGCTTCCCGCATGGAGCCTGCTTCTCCCTCCTCCTGTGTCTCTGCCTCTCTATCATGAATAAATAAATTTAAAAAAATAATAAATCTACAATGGATTGGGTATTTCCCATAGAATAGAAGGGAATATAACACATTTTTCCAAATAGATATCATTTTGTCTCTGCCCCATGTGTTAAGGTGTTCATGGTATGTGCCATTGCCCTAAAATGCCTGCTCTGTCCTTGACCAAACTTCCATATTTAATGCCAGCCCATGGAAGACACTTCCTTTACCTTGGTCTGTTTTTCCCTCTGCTGTGTTATCTGGAATACCATAGGTTAACAATCCTTGGTGTATGTTAGGTAGACCACCACCTTGTTCTTCTGAAGGCTTTGTCCACTTCTCAGAGTTCATTCCTCATATTAGGTCTGGAGGAAAACCTAAAGACTCATTTTGGGGATTTATGGAATTTTACAAAGATACCATTTGGAAGAGATGACATCTGGGTGACACTTAATTCTTAGACTACATGCAATCTTTTCACTTATTTGATTCTGCTTTGATTGACATTTTCCAATAACAATTTCTATTTTTTCTCATGCATGTCATTAAATAGCCTTTATTAGTCTTGTTTAGTACTGAATCAAATTTGGTGTGGAAGAAACCAAGAACAAGATCCCAAATGTTATCTAACACAGGATGGGGTCTGTTCTCCAAGTAAGAAATTGTGAGCACACCTGGGAATTGTTGTCTACCAGAGAGCTCAGTAGAGACCCAGGGCTCAGAGTTTTTTCTGAGGGCTGATCCTGTGGGCTTACTGGCACCCTGTGCCCAACATGTAACAAAGCTACTGACCCTAAAGGAGAAAACAGGAGTTTGGTATCTCCCAAATAGTTTTCATAAAGACTTCAAGGCACTCCTATCTCTGAGGTGTTGGGTCACTCCCCAAATCCCAGTTCCCAGATACCAGGGACATACAAGTTTTGTGAGGAAGCGCTTCTAAGGACCTCCTGATGTTGACTTCTATTGGCATAGTAAGGTGTAGAACTTTGTTACGGTGGATGCTACAGAGTTGTAGAAAGAGTAATTGGGGCGGACCCAGGCAGCTGACTTTACTCTTTGAACTCACAACAAGAGAAGAATTACTATTTTGCTTTTGCTCTACTGAATACATCATCTCTAACATCAAAATTGCTGAGTGGGAGCCTTTTCTCTGTTCCCTGCCATAGAACATCCATGGGCTATTGATCTCTTGCAGGAACCAGCATTTAAGGGAATTATGCCTCTGGGGGATTCCTATGCTTGGGATGGTTATTCTGCTGTTGTGCTCCACATGGGAGCTCTCAAAATGAGAGTGGCTGGGAGGACAGCCTCTATAGAGTGGTGGTCAAGTACAAGTATCAGCTGTTGCTAAAATTACAATAAGGGGATTTTATATTTTTTTGAGAAAAGCACTGTTGAAATCTTTGTGTTTTGTAATCATGTACAAATTCAGCATCAAAGGACTGTGAATTTCAGTGAATGCCCTTGCAAATTCTAAGTCTTTACTTGTTCAGCAAGGTCATCAAGACCCAGGTTACGGTGTTATGAACCTGCTTGAAAGACCATTTCTGTGATCTTATCCCAGTCTTATCTCATTATACCCTGAGGCTCACGAGTATAGAGGTATTGTAGATGTCTAGGTTGTTATGATGGTGTTCTTCCTCATGTCTGAGCTCTAACTCTGAATAACTCCCTAGCCTCATGAAATGAGACAGGGAAAAGAGGGTAAAACAGCATGATAAATATTACATGAACAAATTATAATTTACTCCTCCACAATGTAGAGGAATGTGTTCATTTAGCTAGTTGGATCTGACTACTAATGACCTGGAGGACTTCGGGACAATCTGGCCAGCTGGACCTTGTTACAAGTTAGATTTCCACAGGCCTCCTGGTTTCTCATGTTTGAGAATGGTACTAGAAGAAAAAGCTTCCAGCTCTTCACTGTGCTTTTATTCATTAAACTCCAATCAGGGGCGCCTGCATGGCTCAGTTGGTTAAGCGCCTGCCTTCAGCTCATGATCCCCAGGTCCTGGGATCCAGCCCCAAGTGGGACGCGCTGTTCAGCAGGGAGCCTGCTTCTCCCTCTGCTCTTCTACCACTCATGCTCTCTCTTGCACTCTCTCTCAAATACATAAATAAAATAATTTTAAAAACCTTAAATCATATGTGGTGCTGTGCTTCATTAAGTGCTTTATGATATGGTGGTATTAAAGGAGGAGATTGAGGGCAGCCTGGGTGGCTCAGTGGTTTAGCACTGCCTTCGGTGCAGGGCCTGATCCTGGAGGCCTGGGATCGAGTCCCACGTTGGACTCCATGTGTGGAGCCTGCTTCTCTCTCTGCCTGTGTCTTTGCCTGTCTCCCTTTCTCTCTCTATCTCTCATGAATAAATAAGTGGAATCTTGAAAAAAAATAAATAAAGGAGGAGATTGAAGACTTTCTTAAAAGGTTTTGATGTGCTTAAAATGGAAATATCAATTTTATTGGAATATCATTTCTCCAAGTTGTTCTGTACCTGACAGTAAAGACCAATGAAGACTTGAAGGGATCACAATAAAAATGTAGCAGGAGTAGGCTCTTTTGAATTTGTCCCAGAAGAAACTACAGAGATGTGATGCAGGAAAACTTCAGGAACCTGGCCTCAATAGGTAAGGGTGGGGATGCCTGGGTGGCTCAGTGGTTGAGTGCTTGCCTTTGGCTCAAGGCGTGATCCTGGAGTCCCAGGGAATCCCACATCGGGCTCCCTGCATGGAGTCTGCTTCTCTCTCGGCTTATGTCTCTGCCTCTCTCTCTCTCTGTCTCTCATGAATAAACAAATACAATCTTTAAAAAAAAAAATAGGTAGGGGTAATGGCATTCCTACTTGCTTATGAGTCCATTCAAGAACCAGTGTGAGTTGCTCATCTATGCTATTCCAAGAAGTGAAATGTGGAAAGGGAATATGTTGGCAAATAAACAAGGTATATGATCATAGCTATTCATGGACTTAGAATCTAATAATTTTAAATAATTTTTTATGATTTATTAAGTTATAATTTAGTGATTAGATATTAAATATTAAATATATTTAATTATTATATTTATTATAATTTATATGAGATTTTGGCCCAAGTCATGATCTCAGGATTGTAAGATTGATACCTGCCTCAGGCTCTGTGCTGGGCATGGAGCCTGCTTATGATTTTCTCTGCTTCTCCCCCCACCCTCTTTAAATAAATAAACAAACAAATTTTTATAATTTATTTTTTTAAAGATTTTGTTTATTTATTCACGAGAGATACAGAGACATAGGCAGAGGGAGAAGCAGGCTTCTGGCAGGGAGCCCAATGTGGGACTCAATCCCAGGACTCCGGGATCACACCCTGAGCCAAAGGTAGACGCTCAATCGCTGACCCACCCAGGCATCCCACAGATTTTTAAAATTTATGCTGAAGAAGGCTATTGTTCATTTTAGAAGAAAAATGACAATGAAGGTCAGGATGAAAATACTGGGACAAATCTGAGGTGAGTCCTACTTACATGAGAAAGCAAGGTCCAGGAGAGAATCTAGAGAGTTCATGATATTTTAAAATAAGCAAATAAAACAAATCAGTCCAGCTTCAAATTTGCAGATTCTTAGAATACTTTCATTGAAAATTTTTTATCAGGGCAGCCTGGGTGACTGCCCTTCAGCCATTGTCAATCCATTCAAATGCATGAAAGGATGCTCACTAGACAGAGACCCTATGAATGTAAACACTGTAGGAAAGCTTTCATTTATTGCAAATTTTTAAAAAGATTTTACATTTTTATATTTACATATATATATATATATATAAATTCCAATTTTCTTTCTTAATAAAACACTACATTTCATTGGCTTGAAGAACCTGGTTTCATAACAGTTACCACATACTTTTTAAAAGATATTTTCCATTTATTTTTAATTTTTTTTAATTTTTAAAATTTTTTTCTTTTTTTAAAAGATTTTATTTATTCATGAGAGACACACAGAAGAGGTAGAGACATAGGCAGAGGGAGACTTATTCTTTGTGCTGTCAATCAAGCATATACTCCAAACCAACCACTGCCTGCTAGACTTCCATTTGACCTGAGCATTGGGATCTACAGTTGTTTCCACAGTTCAACTTTGAAGATCTAGCACAGTTTGGATTTCCTGCAAGTCATGCATCCACCAGGAAACAGATTTATACAGTCGTGATTGAGGGTCTAAGCACTACTCCTTTCTCTAGATTGTATTTAGATAAGGTCTAATTTATATAGTAAACACCTTGTTCTGTTAATACCCCTGGTGATTGTGTGTTCCTGATTCCACTATGAGAGCTACATGGTGCAGTCCGAAAGAACTATGTGGGTGTTTCTTCTTCTGCACTGTGTAGTGACTGTTGTGACCTAGTCCTTCCCTGTGAAAATTGATACCTTCCTCATAACGTGTTACTCATGTATAATTCCTCCAGTATGTTTTCAATTAAGTTGGATTCTATGTGATTAAAAGTATGTGCATGCTTTTCCCTAATGAATATTTCCATACTTTTTTCTTAGAAATATTATCTGTTTTCCATGCCTTTGTATGCTAAGAAATATTATGTTTCTTATTTCCTATGGGGACATGTCCAGTTGAATTTTCATGGCAACTTGCAGTATTCTCCATTTAATCATTATACATTTTTTTAAATTTTTATTTATTTATGACAGTCACACACAGAGAGAGAGAGAGGCAGAGACACAGGCAGAGGGAGAAGCAGGCTCCATGCACCGGGAGCCCTACATGGGATTCGATCCCGGGTCTCCAGGATCGCGCCCTGGGCCAAAGGTAGGCGCCAAACCACTGCGCCACCCAGGGATCCCTCATTATACATTTTAAATCAATATTATACCTTTGTAAAAGTTCAGATATTCTTTGTATTTTTTATTTTTTATACTTAGATGTAACCAATATATTTTTTTTTTCAAAAAAAAAGGTCTCACATGTTTATTACTGAACCAACCTACTGGTACAGAAACATAGAACAGAGAAAAATCATTTCCCCCAACAAAATATGTCTACTGTTCCAGTAGTAAGGATGTTTACAGAGTGATATGAGCACGTGACTTCCATGTTGCATAAATATGTGTGCCATCTTACATGAGTTCTCTTACAGACCCAGCTGGGTTCTTCCCCAGTGCCTCCTTTTGGAGTTGTGCCTCATTTTATTACTAGGCTTTCTCTGAATCCGCTGGGGAATAGAAGATTCTGCTTTTGTTTCTTGGCCAGGAATCAATTGATCCTGAAAGTCTTGTGAGAAGACATGGGTGAAGAACAGTCAACTGCCCACACCATGATGGTGGGGAAAAAAAGGAGAGAATCCAAGATATTTTTTAATAGGCAAAGGAATAAACCATCACTGGTTCATTTATAGGATGAAATATTGTTCAGTAATGAAAAGAAATTAGGTTATCAAGCCATGAAGACATGGAATAACCTGAAAATTATTGCTAAGTTAAAAAAGCCAATATGACAAGGCTACATACTATATGATTCCAAGCTGGCACTGTGGGGAAGCTAAAAATATAAGACACCAAAAAGATCTTTGGTTGCCAGGGATTTGGGGGCAGGCAGGAGGGATGAATGAATGACTAGTGAAACACAAGAGATTTGTAGGACAGTGAAAGTATTCTGTGATACAGAAATGATGGAGACATGCCATTTTACATTATCCAAAGCCCAGACATAGGGATCCCTGGGTGGCACAGCAGTTTGGCGCCTGCCTTTGACCCAGGGCACGATCCTGGAGACCTGGGATCGAATCCCACGTCGGGCTCCCGGTGCATGGAGCCTGCTTCTCCCTCTGCCTATGTCTCTGCCTCTCTCTCTCTCTCTCTCTGTGTGTGTGACTATCATAAATAAATAAATAAATAAAAATTAAAAAAAAAAACAAAGCCCAGAGATAGTGTGACATAGAGTCAACCCTAATGCAAACTATGCACTTTCATACCTCAAAGTTGGCTCTTCATAGTAGCAAATGTACCATAGTAACACAAGATATATAGGATAAATGAAGGTGCCTGGCTGGCTCAGTCAGTAGAGGATGTGACTCTTGATCTTGGGGTCATGAGTTTAAGCCCCATGTTGGATGTAGAACTTACTTAAAAAATAAAAATTAAAAATTTTATATATATGTAATAGATGGTGTCCAGGCAGAAGGGTTATGTGGGAAGTCTCTGCACTTTCTGATCAAGTTTTCTGAAGACCTAACTGCTCTTTAAAAAGAAATGAAGTTGGGGTTGCCTGGGTGGCTCAGTTAATTAAGCGTCTGCCTTTGGCTCAGGTCATGATCTCAGGACCCTGGGATTGAGCCCTGTGTTGGGGCTCCCTGCTCAGTAGGGATCCTGCTTCTCCCTCTCCCTCTGCCTGCCATTCCCCTTGCTTTTGTTCTCTCTTTCTCTGTGTCAAGTAAATAAATAACGTCTTAAAGGAAAAAAAAAAAAAAAAAAAGGTTGGGACGCCTGGGTGGCTCAGTAGTGGAATGTGTGCCTTTGGCTCAGGGCATGATCCCGGAGTTCTGGGGTCGAGTCCTGCATCGGGCTCCTTGCATGGAGCTTCTCCTCCCTCTGCTTATGTCTCTGCCTCTCTCTCTCTCTCTCTCTGTCTCTCATGAATAAATAAATAAAATCTTTTTTAAAAAAAGGTGATTTCCTCTTGGGGGGTTGGGGCATCCTGTCCCTGCCTGCCTGTTCCAACTATCCATCATTAGTACATACTAAGATAACATCTTAATGTGTGGCCAAGTGTGATGACCCCTGGGTCCAGTCCTTCATCAGAGATATCCTTTTTTTTTAAAAGATTTTATTTATTTATTCATGAGAGACACACACACAGAGGCAGAGACACAGGCAGAGGGAGAAGCAGGCTCCCTGCAGGGAGCCCCACACAGGACTCGATCCCAGGTCTGCAGGATCACACCCTGGGCTTTAGGTGGTGCTACACCGCCGCCGTGCCACTTGGTCTGTCCCATCAGGGATATCCTAATTAAGAAATGAAAGGGCAGCCCGGGGTGGCTTGGCGGTTTAGTACTGCCTTCAGCCCAGGGCGTGATCCTAGAGACCCAGGATCGAGTCCCGTGTTGGGCTCCCTTCGTGGAGCCTGCTTCTGCCTCTGCCTGTGTCTCTGCCTCTCTCTCTCTCTCTCTGTGTCTCTCAAGAATAAATAAATAAAATCTTAAAAAAAAAATGAAAAGCAACAGGTACGAATGTGGTGATATTGTCTCAAAGGCTATGAACTCCCATTGTTTTTGTTTTTGTTTTTCTTTTGGGGGGGGGGGGCTTGTGCTCCCCTTAAACGCACTAGTACTCGGCGAAGTGCCTGGAATAGGGTATGTGCTATGCAGATAGGGCGGGCACTTCCTTTTCTTTTTTTTTTTTTCTTTTTAATTTTTTTTTATTGGAGTTCAATTTGCCAACATATAGCATAACACCCAGTGTTCATCCCGCCAAGTGCCCCCCTCAGTGCCCATCACCCAGTCACCCCAACCCCCCACCCACCTCCCCTTCCACTAAGTCCCATTGTTTTTCACTCAGGTACTCCTTTTTTTTTTTTTTTTTTTAAATTTTTTTTTTAATTTTATTTATTTATGATAGTCACATAGAGAGAGAGAGAGAGAGAGAGAGAGAGAGAGGCAGAGACATAGGCAGAGGGAGAAGCAGGCTCCATGCACCGGGAGCCTGACGTGGGATTCGATCCGGGGTCTCCAGGATCGCGCCCTGGGCCAAAGGCAGGCGCCAAACCGCTGCGCCACCCAGGGATCCCATCACTCAGGTACTCCTAAGGAGCTACCCAGGAAGCCCAGAAGTCTGGGAAAGAGGAGACCTCCTCCAGCACCTTGGTGTCAGACAAGAGTTTGCAGAAGGGCAGGGCACTCCCTCCTGCAGATGGCTATCCCAGAGGTCCAAGGTTTGGCTCCATCACGTCTCAGGGAGAGTCTGGGTAGTGAGCTGAGCCTCTAAGGTCCAGTTTCCAGGGCCCAAGGCAAAAAGGAAGGTGGGATAGGTGGTCACAGGGAGCTATCCACAAAGTAAATAGCTCTTGCTAAGTGGAGGTATTACTCTGTTAATGACTTATATTAAGGGCCTAAGGGCATATTTTTACACCAGAAGACAATGGACCTCTTAAGACCATCTTGGATGACTCCAGGAGACTAGCGAGGAAGTAAGTGAAGCCTCCATAGAAGAGTCTCTGTGGGTGCTACCCTGGGTGCCAGTTGCTTGGCAGTTTGAAAAATCTCCAGCATTTTGTGGTAAGAGTGCTGAGTCATGCTGGGCCTGTGTGCAAGTAACAACATAAATGGGTTAAAAACAAATTGTAAACCTGGGAGGGGAGACACCACGATTATGAAGGTGGTTTTCCCAGGGCAAGGCTGATTCATTGCACTCCGGATGTGCTGGCCCCCGTGATTTCCCCAAATGTAGGAAACTAGACTATATAATTTGTGGTAGTGGGGGCATTCGTGCTTTCCCCTAAAAAAAATTATAAACAAGAAATAGCAAAATAAATCAGTAGATGTTGTAGGTGCTGGTGAGAACGTCAGGTATTTCTTCATGGCATCCTGGAAGGAGCAGGGTGCCTCAGATTAGCAAGTCATTTCCAGAAATATAACAAATTGTCAGAGCCTCAGTTACACATGTGGCAAGGTCTCATAGCTTTTTGTCATCTCTTCTCAGTAACTGTGTGTCCTGAATATTGTCAGAGGACGATGTCACTAATGTAATGTGGCACCTGTTTTCTTGGAGAGCTGGGATGCGGTTCCAATCGTGCCTGCAATGACTGTGGGAGGGCAAAGCTGTTGAAGATCCATGAGGATAACCCAGTAAAGTTGTATCGTGTCCCTTCAAAGTGAAGGCTATTGAGACAGGCACTGAATAGAACAGACCATGCTGAATCCACGATGGGGCGATAGCTGCCTGTTGCTGATCCGAGGGTGTTGGTAATTTCCATAGAGCTAGGGACTAGGCATAGAGGTCTGTTGGGTGCAGCCACAGCTACAGGGTGGTGGTGATAATCCACTGGGAGGTCTCATCTGTTCCTTCCAGATCTAAGAACAGGCCAAATTCGGCTGCTCAAAGGAGAGATACCAGTAATAATCCATCCTTCACCAAATAGGCCTTGTATATGGTTTCAACCTTTCAAGGAAGGGCCAGTGCAGTTTCCACTGGGCCTTATTAGCCACTTTATTTGAAGGATAAGGTTCATGGGGTCTCATTTTTCCAAAATCATTTGTAAGTGGCAACGGCTTTCTTTAATTTTAGTTTACAAATCATTTGTTCAGAGCTTCCCAGCTCACTATGAGTTATTATAGGACAGTGGGTGCTATGACCATGGGGGTTTAGACAGGATCATAGAGGCCGCTTTCAGGCAACAGGCTTGAGCAGTGGAAACTTAAGCAAAGGAAACTGCCCCCAGTGACCATGGAGCTAAATGAAATAGGCCTATTCAGTGACCCACCTTGAAATAGCAATGGGCCCTAACTGACCAATTACAACCACCCTATATCTGTGACCACTCACCATTGCCTCGAGGCGGACAAACTCTGCTGTCCTGCCCACTGCTCCCTTGCAGTGTATTCAATAAACTTCTATCTCTCTCTTTCACTCTTTTTAAGATTTCATTTATTTGAGAGAGAAAGAGCCCACAGGCAGGGGAGGGGCAGAGGGAGAGGAAGAAGCAGACTCCCAGCTAAGCAGAGAGCTTGACAAGGGTGGGTGGGGAGGGATCGGTCCTAGGCAGGATCATGACCTGAGCCAAAGGCAGCTGCTTAACCAAATGAGCCACCCAGGCACCCAACGACCAAGTACTGATTAACTGAAGGTTTCTGAATTAGTGCATTACATCAGAGAGCAAAATTAATCCAGAATTTTACCTTGCAGAGGCTAAAAGCCAAGCAGTGTGCCTTTATCTGCTATGTCATGTAAATAAAGTTTCCAAACACCCTCCTCTCTTTGGGGCCAAATGGAAACTGAGTGTTTTCTGGATTTCCGATTTGTCAAACTGGTCTTTTGTTTCAGTATTTTATTTTATTTTTTTAAAGATTTTATTTTTTTATTCATGAGACACACAGAGGCAGAGACACAGGCAGAGGCAGAAGCAGGCTCCATGCAGGGAGGCCGACATGGGACTCTATCGAAGGTCTCCAGGATCAGGCCCTGGGCTGCAGGTGGCACTAAACCACTGAGCCACCCGGGCTGCCCTTTTGTTTCAGTATTTTATCTATTAGTTCCTTATTCTTGACCATCCCTGTTTTCTTTTCTTTGTCACTAGATATACTTCACGGGAGGGGGTGCCTCTCTACCCTGGTATTTACACATTTTCCCTCCAGAGCCTCCAAGCAGCACCATCAGGGTTAGGAGTCTCTCCCATGACAACTGGTCACTTTACTGGGTTTAAGGACCATGCGTTTATGTCAACTTTGAACTAATCCCTTTGCTGGGCCAGGGGGACCCTGAGTGTTGTCCCCGGGAGCCTGAGGCTCAGGATCTCTGCTGCAGTAGCAGAGATAAATGAAGGGTCCCAACCAACTTCCTGAGAGCAGGAGTGTGGACTCAGCCTGCCACCTGCTGGCTGCCTTTGACCTTTAATTTCTCTACATAAATGACTATTTCAAGAGTGACCACCTGATGGGCCCTCCTGGGATGGGAGGATATAGTCTCCTGGGCCACCCCACCCTCAGGGATACGGGGCCAACCCAGCCTCTGTGACAGAGGTCACAGCTTCACCCTAACACAGATATAAACCAGCAAATACATCTACCAGGACCACTTTAAGGAGGGCCTCAGTCTTACACGCCTTCTCTCAAATACCTAGGGATTTTGTAAACTGCCAACTCTGGTAGGCTGAACACAGAACTGAGGCTTGGGAGGGTCACCAGTGCGACACAGGGGGAGGGCAGCACCGGTGACAGCAGGAGCTTCTAGCAAGGAGCCCCCCCAGAACATGCTGCCATCAGGCATCAGAGCAGGTGAGCAAGTCAGAGCAAGAGAAGCAGATCCACAGCATAGCAGTCATGTCTGGACAAGGCTCACGGGGGCCAATAATTATGGTCACCTGCACAGGAGTGGCTCAAGTGTTAAGATAGATGACAGTGAACACCCTTCCCCCTGACCCTGACACGCACACACACACTCACAGAGGGTAGGAACAGGCCTAGGGTCCACAGAACAGGACTATCAGGGGAAGGTAGGCCGGTCTCTCAAGCAGCTCTGAAATGGCTTCAGGATGCAGGGAAGGACAGCTGGCTGAGTGTTCACTGTGGGACGTGAGAGAGGAGACCACCCAGGCTTGCTCATCGGCTCTTTTTTTTTTTTAAGAGATCTTCTTTATTTATTCATGATAGACATAGAGAGGGAGAGAGGCAGAGACACAGGCGGAGGGAGAAGCAGGCTCCCTACCAAGAGCCCGATGCGGGGGGGGGGGGGGGGGGGGGGGGGGGGGGACGGACCCGATCCCTGGTCTCCAGGATCACGCCCTGGGCCAAAGGCAGGCGCCAAACCGCTGAGCCACCCAGGGATCCCCCTCATGGCTCTTCCAGCTGAGAGCACAAGGGGTGAGGGTGGAGATGTGGGGGAGCACAGAGGGCGGGATGAGGCTTAAGCTGTCAGCACTCAAACACCCAAAAATACAAAGTCTGACTGCTCATTACGATGAATAACAAAGTCTGACTGCTCGTTACGATGAATAAGTGCATTAGAAAAACATGTATTCACAATTGCTTGATTTTATTCTTTTTTAAGAAAGATTTATTTATTCACGAGAGACACACACACACAGAGAGGCAGAGACACAGGCAGAGGCTCCCCAGGGCTCAATCCTGGATCCTGGGATCACGCCCTGAGCCACCCGAGCGTCCCACAACTGCTTGATTTTATTTTATTTTTTTAAGATTTTATTTGTTTATTCATGACAGACATAGAGAGAGAGAGAAGCAGAGACATAGGCAGAGGAGAAGCAGGCTCCACACAGGGAACCCCACGTGGGACTCGATCCCGGGACCCCAGGACCACACCCAGGGCCAAAGGTGACGCTAAACCACTGAGCCACCAGGTCTGCCCAATTGCTTGATTTTAAATGAAGAAACCCAAACAGGAGGCTCATGAATTGATCAGCATAGTATATTTGGAGGGTGGCTGGAGTAACAGCACTGGGGGGACCAGGAGAGGTTCTCAGTGATTTTGTTCTTGTGTTCTCTCTCTGTCAAATAAATAAAAATCTAAAAAAAAAAAAAAAATGAGCCCAAGTGCTGCGGGAAACCAGAGCCGAAGGGCTGCCCTGGTCAATCAATAAAGGAATCCAAAGGAAAGAAACCCTGGACTCAGCACAGATGAGCAGCCTGCTTCCGGAACACAGGACAGAAGGAAGCCACATTCAGAAGGTTCCACATTCTAGACACTCCTGGTGGAGACAGAAGCCCTGGAGTGGCTCAGTCCCTGATGACGGAGGGTAGGGACACCTGAGCAGTCACAGGAATGACCTCTGGGTGCCCCGCACACCCTCCCCTCCTTGGGCATGACGGATCCGCTCCCTCCCTCAGGCTCCTGGCCTAACAGGTGAGGAAACTCTCAGCAGAATTCAACTCAAGGTTCTGACCCAAATAACTGCCCCAGTCACTGACCCTAATCCAGAGTCCAGAACTGATTGTCAAGACTTTTTAATCTAAACAAATTGCCTATACTGCAGATGCAAATCTCTAACTAACCTATGGGAGTTTTAAAGCTTCGGAGAGAACCTCAGCAAAGGCATAGGTCTCCCCCCACCCCGCCCCACCCCTACAGGTGCATTCCTATGTAGCTTCTCAGTGTAAAGGGCTCCTTCTCCTGCGGGTGTGAACAGGTAGGACGTATGCAGGCGGAGGCTCCGAGGAAAAGCAGCCGCGCCTTCAAGTATTTACCCCTCCAGGCTCCTGGGGGGTGGTTCGCTTAGAGCCCCGAGACCTCTGCCCACTACTGGAGTTGCTTTGGACAACGAATGTTATTTTATTTTTACGTAATCTCTACACCGAACATGGGGCTGGAACTCACAACCCAAGATTAAGAGTCACATGAGGAGTGTTATTTTTTATTTTTTAAAGGATTTTATTTTTAAGATTTTATTTATTCATGACCGACACAGAGAAAGGCAGAGACACAGGCAGAGGGAGAAGCTCCTCAAGGGGGAGAGACACTGGATCTGGGGCTCCAGGACCATGCCCTGAGCCGAAGGCAGATGCTCAACCACTGAGCCCCCCAGGTGCCCCAAAGATGTTATTTACTTGAGAGAGCGCACAAGCATGGGGAGCTGCAGAGGAAAAGGGAGAAGCAGACTTTCCACTGAGCAGGGAGCCCAGTGCTGGCTTGGGCTTGATCCCAGTACTCAGAGTAGACACTTAACAGACTGGGCCACTCAGGCGCCCCAGGAGTGTTATTTTTAAATTTTTATCTGTTAATTTTAGCAGAGAGGGGCAGAAGGGAAGGTGACAGGGACAAGCAGTCCAGTCATTCATCATCCAGCCGAGATACTCAGGCGCCCCAATACCAGTGTTATTTTAAATGACACAAACCCAGCCTTTGAACACTCCAGCAAAATTTATGTGGAAAGAGGGAAGAAGGGATCCCTGGGTGGCTCAGCGTTTTAGCACCTGCTTTCTGCCCAGGGTGTGATCCTGGAGCCCCCAGATCGAGTCCCACATCAGGTTCCCTGGATGGAGCCTGCTTCTCTCTCTGCCTGTCTCTGACTCTCTCTCTCATGAATAAATAAATACAATTTTTTAATAAAAGGGAAGAAAATTGTAAGGCACTTTGCTAGCTCAACAAGAAAGCCCCCAAGTATCTATTGCATTCTGAAAGGGGAAAAAAAAAGTTATTTCCATTGGGAGAAATTTTTATACACCATTAATCATAACTGCACACAAGTCTGCAAATTTAAACCCTTTAAATCCTTTTGAACTCACCCCAAATGAAAGAACAGAGTTCAAAATTTTACTAACCTGATCAAAGGAAGATTAAAGGGAAATAAATAATATTTAATACATGCAATATAATCTTGGAATATTTTTTCCCCAAAATTCACCAATTTGCCTCTTTGGAAATATTTTACACCGTGGTTTTTTTTTGTTTTGTTTTGTTTTTTTTTTGTTTAAGATTTTATTGGGGGATCCCTGGGTGGCACAGCGGTTTGGCGCCTGCCTTTGGCCCAGGGCGTGATCCTGGAGACTCGGGATCGAATCCCACGTCGGGCTCCCGGTGCATGGAGCCTGCTTCTCCCTCTGCCTGTGTCTCTGCCTCTCTCTCTCTCTCTCTCTCTCATAAATAAATAAAAAAAAAATTAAGATTTTATTGGGCAGCCCCGGTGGCGGTGGCGCAGCGGTTTAGCGCCGCCTGAAGCCCGGGGTGTGATCCTGGAGATCCGGGATTGAGTCCCAAGTCAGGCTCCCTGCATGGAGCCTGCTTCTCCCTCCGCCTGTGTCTCTGCCTCTCTCTCGCTCTCTCTGAATGAATGAATGAATGAATGAATAAATAAATAAATAAATCTTTAAAAAAAAAGATTTTATTTATTCATGAGAGACACAGGCAGAGGGAGAAGCAGTCTTCCAAGAGGGACTGGTTCCCTGGACCCCAGGATCATGCCTTGAGCCACCCAGGCGTCTCTTACACCCTGTTTCGAGTTGTGATTACATACATTTTTATTTATTAAAAGCTGAGACTGGGCAGCCCGGGTGGCTCAGTGGTTTAGCGCTGCCTTCAGTCCGGGGTGTGATCCTGGAGACCTGGGATCGAGTCCCACGTCGGGTTCTCTGCATGGAGCCTGCTTCTCCCTCTGCCTGTGTCTCTACCTCTCTCTCTCTCTCTCTCTCTCTCTCTCTCTCTCTGTGTGTGTGTGTCTCATCAATCAATAAATAAATCTTTAAAAAAAAAAGCTGAGACTAAAGGTAATAAATCTTGTAACTCAGGTTGGGGTAACGCTGACAGCACAGATCACCCAGGAAAGTTTCAAAGACCAACCTCCCCCCAAAGGACCTCCCACAGGATGTCTGTACCCAGTAAAGATCCTGGGGGGAGAGGCACAGGATTCCCTACAAGGTAGTTCCAGGGAATTATTCTTGGCGTTTCTCTCAAGTAAAATAGCCACAGAGATAAAAAACCAAACCTGTTAAAGGGAGTCCACCGACCGCGGAGGACAGATATCGCTGATGCTGTAAATCCGAGAGCGGAGTCTACGTCTGGGGAGGCGGGGCGGGATCTGGAAACAAGCATTTATTGCCAGTCCCAGGAAAGGACGGGCTGGGACACAGGATCGTGGATTTGAGACTCTGCTTCCCAAACATCTAGAACACTCAGGAGAAAAGGGGCGCCCCCAGGAGAATGGAGAGACTGGGGACCCCACAGACCACAGCACCTCCTGCTCACGAACCTGCTCACGAACCTGCTCACGACTGTCCCATGACGACCCTCCCCGTGGTCACCGCACCATCGGGGAGACGCGGCCGCGCGCAGGGACCTGAGGGGACGCCGCGGTCCCAGCTGCCGGCTCCGCCCGCACGCGGCGCGCCGGAGGGGACTGAGGTCCGAGCGGCGCCCCCGGGGACTTGGGTCCACAGACGCGGGTGATGGTGGGGCGGGGGTCCCCGCCACTCAGTGTTGAGGTCGCTTCAAACCTGCCCATCAGCCCCCGTCAGGGCACCCCAGGAAGCACGCTCACCACTAGGTTTCCTGGGTCCCCCGGCGTCCTTCCTATGACCCCGACGACCAGCGCACATCCCTGCACGACAGAAGCTACAGCACAGCAGCTTGGGACCTGGAAGGGCAGGCGACCGCGACCTGCGGCGCAGGGAGGCTGGAGGTAGCCGCGCTGTCTGTCGGGGGGGGGGGTGTTGCAGAGTGGCCCCCCATCCATCTGTACTGCCCCGGCCCCGATCGGATTGTTTGCGACCCAGCCCCCCCGCCACCCACACGTGTGACAACTGGTCTGAGGTTACCCGAGCCCCATGGGAGCTTAGAGTAGTCCTCTGCAGGGGGGTTTGCATTGAAATGGAAGGCTCGCGACGCCTGGGTGGCTCTGCTGCTGAGCGTTTACCTTCCGCTCCCGGCATGAGCCCAAGATCTGGAATCGAGTCCCGCGTCGGGCTCCCTGCGAGGAGCCTGCTTCTCCCTCTGCCTCTCTCTCTCTCTCTCTCTCTCTCTGTGTGTGTCTGTATGTGTGTGTCTCATGCATAAGTAAATAAAATATTTTAAAAAATGAAAAATAAAAATATTTATTTATTCACGAGAGACACACAGAGGCAGAGACAGGCAGAGGGAGAAGCAGGCTCCTCGCAGGGAGCCCGACGTGGGACTCGATCCTGGGACCTCAAGATCGGAAGGCAGACGCTCACCCACTGAGCCGCTCAGGCATCCCGAGATCTTTTTTTAATGCATTTTTTGGACTGAAGGAAGAAAAAATAAGAAAAGGTTATGTAAATGCAAGATGTACCTGGAAAATATTAATATGCACAAAAAAGATTGGATTGCAAGACTCTTTTTGCATTACAAAACTCTTAAAGCATTTGTCTAGCCAAGCCTTCCTTAACTACCAGGTTTGTAGGAAAATGACTTTCAACACACAAAGTAGAGGATTCAGCATCCATCAGGGAGGGCTCTCTAATTCAGACAAGTGACAATACAGAAACCACGGAAAAGGATGGATGGTGAGCACTTAAAATACATAAACAAACATTTAAGATGAAAGCAAACATGGGAGGTGCCTGGGTGGCTCAATGGTTGAGCATCTGCCTTGGGCTCTGAGCATGATGCTGGGGTCCTGGGATAGAGTTCCGCATCAGGGCAGGCTGCTTCTCCCATTGCCTATGTCTCTGCTTCTCCTTGTGTCTCTCATAAATGAATAAATAAGATCTTAAAAAATAAAATAAATAAAATCTTAAAAGAAGGGCGCCTGGGTGGCTCAGTGGTTGAGCATCTGCCTTCCGCTCAGGTCATGATCCTGGAGTCCTGGGATGGAGTCCCACATCGGGCTCCCTGCAGGGAGCCTGCTCCTCCCTCTGCCTGTGTCTCTGCCTCTCTCTCTGTCTCTCATAATAAATAAATAAAATCTTTAAAAAAATACCAAGCAAACATGGGTATGTAGGGGTAGAAGAAATGTCATCCTTTCCTCCAAGCCTCTTACAGCTGGTTTAGGAATTAAGTTGACACAAGCGGATTAACAGGAGAAAAACCAGTTTTATTATGTGTACAGGGAGACCTGTAATGAAACCGAGACCCAAAGAAAACACAAGTGCAGTCAGTTTTTATACATTTTAGACAGACACATTTCTAAGGAATTGACAGTATAAAGAAAACAGGTATTTGGAAGGTTGTTTTGTTTTTGTTTTTGTTTTGGCTTTTCTTTCTTTTTTTTTCTTTTTTTTTTTTTTGTTTTTAAAGATTATATGTATTTATTTGACAGAGCACAAGCAGGGGGAGAAGGCAGGGGAAGGGAGTTGTAGGCTTCCTGCTGAGCAGGGACCTGATCCCAGTGCCCCGGGATCCTGACCTGAGCCGGAAGCAGCCGCTTAACTAACTGGAACAACGCAGTCACCCCTGAAAGTTTTAATTAGTAAGGAATTCTAGGGGTGCCCTGCTGGCTCAGTCAGAAGATCATGCGACTCTTGATCTTGGGTATGAGTTTGAGCCTTATGTGGGGTGTAGAGATTACTTTAAAATAAATAAGTAAAATTTGGGACACCTGGGGGGCTCAGCAGTTAAGCGCCTGCCTTGGCCCGGGGTGTGATCAAGTCCCACATCAGGTTTCCTGCATGGAGCCTGCTTCTCCCTCTGCCTGTGTCTCTGCCTCTCTGTGTGTGTCTCATGAATAAATAAATAAGATCTTTTTAAAAAAATAAGTAAAATTTAAAAAATAATTCCTTATCTTTAAAAAAAAGATTTTATTTGTTTATTCATGAGAGACACAGAAGGAGAGGCAGGGACAAAGGAGAAGCAGGCTCCCTCTGGGAAGCCTGATGTGGGACACTCTATCCCAGGACCCGGGGATCATGACCTGAACGGAAGGCACACACTCAACCCAGGCGCCCCCCAAAAAGAAGGAATTCTAAATGGAATTTGGGCTGAGGTAGTAGATTAGAAAAAAAGTAACAAGGTTTGTTTCTATGGCTTTCTTATCCTTAAAGTCCCCATTTCTGGTGATAAGGATATCTTTTTACTTCTTAGTAGAGGGATGGTACCTTTCTTTCTCTCTCTCTCTCTCTCTTTCTTTCTTTCTTTCTTTCTTTCTCCTTCCTTCCTTCCTTTCTTTTAAGATTTTATTTATTTATTTGAGAGAGAGAGAGCTTGAGAGAGTGCACACAAGTGGGAGGAGGAGCAGAGGGAGATGGAGAAGCAGGCTCCTTGCTGAGCAGGGAGCCAGTCATGGGGCTCAATCCCAGGACCCTGAAATCACGACCTGAACTAAAGGCAGAGAAATGCTTAACCATCTGAGCCACCCAGGTGCCCTAGGAGGGTACTTTTCATATGGGAGATTTGTTTCATGTCTAGGGGGGAACAGAGGTGTCCTTGTACTGTTCTGTCCACTTCCCAAGTAGTTCCAATTCATTTTTTTTATTTTTTTAATTTTTATTTATTTATGATAGTCACAGAGAGAGAGAGAGAGAGGCAGAGACATAGGCAGAGGGAGAAGCAGGCTCCAGGCACCGGCAGCCCGACGTGGGATTCGATCCCGGGTCTCCAGGATCGCGCCCTGGGCCAAAGGCAGGCGCCAAACCGCTGCGCCACCCAGGGATCCCCAAGTAGTTCCAATTCAAAATCAATATGCCATTGAGGTACATTTTGGGGCAGTCTGCCCTGGGCCACCCTACAGGTATGGGGATGGACGACAAATGTACAAACATTACACATTCTGACAAGGTGGGAACCATGTAACTGTGAGAAGAAAAGGGAGCTAGAGAAATGGGGTATGTATGTAGAGGCCATCCAAGGGGATTTAAGGGATCGAAACCCAACCCTGATAACCAGATAGTGACCAGTTAGATAAGAAAACAAAAACAAAAAAAGACATTAGAAAGAGATAAGTACAAAGACAACCACTAGAACAAAAATGGAAACTTTCTTTGTGGTGTTTCTCTTGATGGGCTGTGGGGCAATGATCCGTGATCCATCGAGTGGGTGGAAGTGACAAGAATTTACCTGTGGCAGAACAAAGGAGATTATCCTCGAGGGAGCAGCAGGCAGGACAGCAGAGGACAGGCTGTCTGCCACAGGGCAGTGGGTGGGGGCTGTATGTAAAGAGAGAAGGTGAGGCGGTATGGTGACATAGGAAATTCTCCCTTCCTTGGGAACTGTGCCTGGTTTTAAGTAGCCCACGGGTTAGTTAGAGTCTATGGGTATTTTGAGGTGGGTCCCCCATGGGCCTGTTTGTCTTCAACCTGGGGGTCACTTGTGTCTTGATCAAGTTTCCATTGATTCAAGCCTGTTGTCTAAAAGTGACTCTACATTCTCAAATTGCAAAAAAAAACACAGAAAATATCTCAGAGAGAAAAACAAAATCTAGGTAATTGCAAGTCTTTCGATATCTAGAAAAAAATGATACCATAGTCACAAAAAGCACACCTACTACCCATGCTTTGGTACCTACAACTATTATTTTCTTTTTTATTATTTTTTAAAAAAGATCTTATTTGGGGGTGCCTGGGTGGCACAGTTGGTTAAGCGTCTGACTCTTGATTTCGACTCAGTTTGTGATCTACAGATGGGATGGAGTCCTGCGTCAGCCTCTGCACCCAGCGCAGAGTCAATTTGCCATTCTCTCTCCCTCTCCTTTGTCTGCCCATCGCCCTGATCACGTGAGCCAGAAAGAAAGAAAGAAAGAAAGAAAGAAAGAAAGAAAGAAAGAAAGAAAGAAAGAAGAAAACCTTTAAAAAATCTTATTTTGGGGGTGCCTGGGTGGCTCAACAGTTGAGCATCTGCCATTTGCTCAGTCAGAAGAGCATGTTACTCTTGATCTTGGGTGTGGGTTTGAGGTCGTGATCCTGGGGTCCTGGGAGCAAGTCCGGCATCAGGCTCCCCCACAGGGAGCCTGCTTCTCTGCCTCTCTCTGTGTCTCTTATGAATAAATAAATAAAATCTTTTTTAAAAAAATCTTATTTTTAATGTGTTTTTGTTTAGATTTTATTTATTTGAGACAGAGAGAGAAGCATAAGGGGGGGGAGGGGGGGAGTGGCAGGCAGAGGGAGAGGGAGAAGCAGGCTTCCTGCTGAGCAGAGAGCCCAACATGGGGCTCTATCCTAGGACCCTGATATCACAAAGCCCAGGACCCTGAGGTCATGACCTGAGCCAAAGACAGACACTTAACTGAGCCAGCCAGGTGCCTCCTCCCAGGACTACTATTACTTAACAATAACAACAAAAAGTAACAATAGCATGTGTACATCCATGTTTATAACAGCATTTTTAATAAAGATTTTATTTATTTATGAGACACATAGAAAGAGAGAAACACAGGCAGAAGGAAGAGAATCAGGCTTCATGCAAAGAGCCTGATGTGGGACTTGATCCCCTGAATCCAGGATCATGCCCTGAGCCAAAGGCAGATGCTCAACCGCTAAGCCACCCAGGCATCCCTATAACACCATTTTTTAAAAAATATTTTATTTTTTTAATCATGAAAGACACACACACACACAGAGAGAGAGAGAGAGAGAGAGAGGCACAGGCACAGGCAGAGGGAGAAGCAGGCTCCACGCAGGGAGCCCGATGTGGGACTTGATCCTCCAGGATCACACCCTGGGCCAAAGGTGGCACTAAACTGAGCCACCCGGGCTGCCCAATATAACACCATTTTTAACAATATCTAAATGTAGGAGCAGCCCAAGGATCCATCCACCATTGAATGGATAAACAAAATGTGGTCTAGTCATACAATGGAATACTTGTCAGTCTTAAAAAGGAAGTAAAATATGCAATGTGCTACAACAGAGATGAAGATTGAGGACGTTGTACTCTATGAAATAAACCAGTCATGAAAAAAAGAGATCAATATTGTATAATTCTACTTCTAGGAGGTACTTAAGTTAGTCAAATCACAAAAACAGGGGCACCTGGGTGGCTCAGTTGAGTGCCTTTGGCTCAGGTCGTGATCCCAGGGTTCCCTGCAGGGAGCTTGCTGCTTCTTCTGCCTGTGTATCTGCCTCTGTGTCTCTTATGAATAAATAAATAAAATCTTAAAAATAAAATCACAGAAACACAAAGTATAGTGGTTGCTGGGGCTGTGGGGTGGAGGAGAAAGGGGAATTAGGGTTTAATAGGTATGGAGTTTCAGATTTACAAGATGACATTAGTATGGGGACGGGCGGCGTTGGCTGCACAGCAATGTGGATGTGTTTGATATCACTGATGTTGCACCTAAAAATGGCTAAGATGGCAAATGTTACGTGTATTTGAAGCCAATAAAAAAGGAATTGATGTGGGAAACAAAGGCAGAAGAGAAATTAAATGTCGTCACTACCTATAGCCCACTGACAAGTCCTTGAAACAGGCAAGGTGACATTCCTCTAGGGACTCAACTGCCTCGTTAATATTTTGCTAAGGGCAAAAGGCAATCTTAGCCTGATCCCCAGGATCCTGTAAGTCTACTTTGACATATAAAAATTTCTTTAGAAATTTCCTTTATCTTGAAATCCCCCAACACACGTGTAGACAATCATCCCCCAAACATATGACCCACTGATACACATCTGAAGGGTCTCATGTCTAAGGTTTTATTAGATGGTAATAAATTATCTTTTCCCAACAATAGCTAGCTCCCTCAGGGTTCTGGAAACTGCTTCCAAAATTCCTTAGACAGGCTCCCTGCGGGGACCCTGCTTCTCCCTCTGTCTATGTCTCTGCTTCTCTCTCTGTGTCTCTCCTGAATAAATAAATAAAATATTTAAAAAAAATTCCTTAGAGACTTACACCCTTCCTAGCCCCCTCCCAACTTGAAAGTATATAATGGACCCTCCTCATGACCCCAATACAACTCTTTCTTCTTTCTGCCCATGGCTCCTGTCTCCATGTGTTAATAAAATCACCTTTTTGCATAAAAGACATCTCAAGGGGATCCCTGGGTGGCGCAGCGGTTTGGCGCCTGCCTTTGGCCCAGGGTGCGATCCTGGAGACCCAGGATCGAATCCCACATCAGGCTCCCGGTGCATGGAGCCTGCTTCTCCCTCTGCCTATGTCTCTGCCTCTCTCTCTCTCTCTCTCTCTGTGACTATCATAAATAAATAAAAAATTAAAAAAAAAAAAGACATCTCAAGAATTCTTCCTCAGCCATCTGTTTTGAACCCTAATGTCTTTTCCTGCATAAGAATAGTAACTTTTTAATTTTAAATTTTAATTTTTTTAAAGATACACAGACACACAGGCAGAGACACAGGCAGAGGGAGAAGCAGGCTCCTTAAGGGGAACCTGATGTGGGACTCCATCCCAGGACTCCGGAATCATGACCTGAGCTAAAGGCAGATGCTAAACCACTGAGCCACCCAGCTGCCCCCAGACCATGACTTTTTTTTAGAAAAGAGACTTTATTTATTTATTTATTATTATTTTTTTGAATGAGAGAGAGAGAGCACGCAAGAGAGAGCACAAGCAAGGGGGAGGGGGAGAGGGAGAGGGAGAAGCAGGCTCCCCCTGTGGAGAGAGCCTGATGCTGGGTTCAATCCCAGGATTCTGGGATCAGGATTCTGAGCTGAAGGCAGGCACCCAACCAACTGAGCCAACCAGGCACCCCAGAACCATGACTTTTCAGAGAAATTGCTGATTGTAGGACTGAGAAAGAAATATAGTAGATGAACATCGTATAAAATGGTATAAAATCGGAAGCCAAATGAGATTACTCCCAAAGGCCAGAGTTGTAACAATTTGATCAAGAAAAGGAAGAATGTAATATTGGGTTCTAATCCAAAGTATAAAACAAATATCCAGGAGATCCCTGGGTGGCTCAGCAGTTTAGCGCCTGCCTTCAGCCCAGGGTGTGATCCTGGAGACCTGGGATCAAGTCCCCATCAGGCTCCTGCGTGGAGCCTGCTTCTCCCTCTGCCTGTGTCTCTGCTTCTCTCTCTCTGTGTGTCTCTCATGAATAAATAAAATCTTAAAAAAAAAATAAATTGAATGAGTGGCTAGAAACAAAAGCATAGGAGATGAGTGAATATCCCATACAGAAAAATACCAAATATTGTGTGGAGATATTCCTCTTGAAAGAGATGAGGCATGAGGCATAACTTCCACTCCTGAAGTGTGTGGTCTCTGCATAATGGATACCTTGCAAAGAATACGGTATGGAATGCAAACAAGAGTAAACTTTATTTTTTTAAAGGTTTTATTTATTTATTCATGAGAGAGAGAGAGAGAGGCAGAGACAGAGGCAGAAGGAGAAGCAGACTCCATATGGGGAGCTCGATGCAGGACCAGATCCCGGGATTCCAGGCTCCATAGCCTGGGCCCAAGGCAGGCTCCAAACTGCTGAGCCACCTAGGGATCCCCAATAATAAACTTTATAATGGCCAAACCCGAGGAACACAACCTTGGCCCGATGTTAAAGGTCAAGATAGGCCCTGATGAGTCATGCTATAAGAACACACACTTGGGGGATCCCTGGGTGGTGCAGCGGTTTGGCGCCTGCCTTTGGCCCAGGGCGCGATCCTGGAGACCCGGAATCGAATCCCACGCCGGGCTCCTGGTGCATGGAGCCTGCTTCTCCCTCTGCCTGTGTCTCTGCCTCTCTCTCTCTCTCTCTCTCTCTCTCTCTGTGACTATCATAAGTAAATAAAAAATAAAAAAAATTTTAAAAAGCCCCAAGTGTGTGCTTTTTTTTTTTTTAAAGATTTTTTTAAATTTTTATTTATTTATGATAGTCACACAGAGAGAGAGAGGCAGAGACATAGGCAGAGGGAGAAGCAGGCTCCATGCACCGGGAGCCTGATGTGGGATTCGATCCTGGGTCTCCAGGATCGCGCCCTGGGCCAAAGGCAGGCGCCAAACCGCTGCACCACCCAGGGATCCCACACTTGGGATATTTTGATTTATAAAAAGAAATAATATTTTTGGTCTTTGGTCCCTGGCCTGGAGCATCTTAAAATCCCTTGGCATTTCCTGTGCTGAAGCAATAAAGGTGTCTCTTGTTATGTTAATGAGATGACTTTTGAAAAGCCCTTAGGTTACCTAAGAATGGGGCCTGGTTGCCAGGGGAACCAATCACATGACTAGAGGGTTATAATTTTCTTTCTCAGCCCCTGACCTCCAGGGAGGTCCTAGAGGTTGAATCAACAGCCAACGGCCAATGATTTAATCAATTGTGCCCGTGTAATGAAAACCTCACAAAAACTCAAGAGAGCAGGGTTTGGAGAGCATTTGGGTTGGTGAACACCTGGAGATTTGAGGAGACTGCAGGGCCAGTAAGCTTCCTGTCCCTTTCCCCATACCTTGTCCTTTGCATCTCTTCCTTCTGGTTATTCCTGAGTTATATCTTATAATAAACTTTAGTACAGTGTTTCTCTGGGTTCTGTGGGCCACGTTAGCAAATTAATCATTAACCGTTCCTCCCCCCCCTTTGGGTTCCATAGAAGTACCTCTTAACCTGATGCAAGTACTTGCACCATATAGGTCTAACTTTGGGGGACCACCTGCATCACTGCCTCCGGAAATGAGACACAACTTTGAAGTGATTTGTTCCATTCTCAGGGCTGAGAGACTGGATCAATGAGTTTTGGAGCAATCTACCAACTAAGGACAGGTTCAAACCTACATTCTCCAGGCGGCCCAAGATGTTAAAATATGCCACAATATGAGACACCTGGGTGGCTGAGTCCGGTAAGCGTCTGCCTTCGGCTCAGGTCATGTTCCCAGGGTCCTAGGATTAAGCCCAACATTGGGCCAGAGAGCCTGCTTCTCCCTCTCCCGCTCCCTCTGTTATGCGCTCTCTCTCTGTCAAATAAATAAAATCATTTTTTAAAAAAGTTTTTAAAAATGCCACAATATTATTGAAATCTTTGAACAGATTCCTGAGGCCCCCCATGATCTCTTAATTTTGTTGTGGAACCTTTCAAGTTTAGGACAATGACTAGAGACTGGACTTCAGACTTGTCTATATAAATATCATAGGATTTGCTACTCTAATCCTATTTATTTTTATTTTTTAAAAGATTTTTAAAATTTTATTTTTAAGTCATCTCTGCATCCAGCATGGGGCTCAAACCCACAACTCTGACATCAAGAGTCACTTACTCCATCAACTGAGCCAGCCAGGTGCCCCTATATCCTACTGAGATGTGTACTTTCTGGGTTACAATATGCTCTAACCCTGAATTTTAGCATATCAGCTACATCAGCAGGTAAGGTCCTCACCATTGACTCTGATACCTGTGAGTCACAGAGTGGGTTGTAGGGTAAGCCTGGATTGGTTTTTGTTTTCTGTTTTTGTGATGCAAGTGCCTGACTTAGGTTTTGTTTGCCAGGGCATTCTCTTCAAAGAGGCATCCACTTCAAAGACAATATTTTGACTAAAACACGTTGCCAGCCACACGACTAGGTAAAGACCCAGGCCATCTCCCCTCCACCCTGGCTCCTTTGTCTTAGAGATCTTGGTTGATTGCAGTAACTATTTGGGGCACTTGTCTTTTGTCTCCTGAGCTTAAAATCCCTGCTCTTTTGTTTTCAATTCATCAATAACAAGTGAGCCGGAGAAACCCTAGGCCTCCTCCCTCACTTGATAAAAGCAGAATCCCTGGTTTTCATTCTCTCTTTCAACTGGTGGCCTTGCTGTATGGCCCCAGGTGTATCGTATAATTTCTAGAACTTGTAAGTAGTAAACCTTTATTTTTTCAAAGTTTCCAAATCAATGCTGAGGAAAGGTATCTTGCAATTATAATAAGAGTCACAAGATTCAGGGGCACCTGGGTGGCTCAGTCGGTTAAGTGGCTGCCTTCAGCTTGGGTCATGATCCCAGGGTCCTAAGATCGAGCCCCACATTGGGCTCCCTGCTTAACGGGGAGTCTGCTTCTCCCTCTCCCTCTGTCACACCCCTGCTTGTGCTTACCTGCTCTCTCTCTCTAATAAATAAATAAAATCTTTAAAAAAAAAAACAAAAAAGAATCAAGATTTGGTCCAGTTGTGACCTTTGGAAAGGGGAATATCTGTAGGAAGCTCACCTGGGCACAGGTGACTGCCCCAGACATTTATAACCAATAGCATTACTATCAACAAGCTGAGATATAAGCACAAATATAAGCGAAATAAGAGGAAGTCAAATGCCATAAGATCTCATTTATATATAGAATCCAGAAAAACCCTGAAAATAAACCAACAACAAAAATTGAACTCATAGCTACAGAAAAAACAGTTGTGGTGGCCAGGGGGGGCTGGAGGGAGGGGAATTAGTAAAGGGGGTGAAAAGGTATAAACTTCTAGTTATAAAATAAATAAGTTATGGGGATAATTTAATAATACTGTCTTTCTTTCTTTCTTTCTTTCTTTCTTTCTTTCTTTCTTTCTTTCTTTCTTTCTTTTCTTTTCTTTCTTCTTTCTTTTCTTTCTTTCTTTCTTTCTTATCTCTACACCCAACATGAGGCTCAGACTCACAACCCTGAAATCAAGAGTTGCATGCTCTACCAACTGAGCCAGCCAGTATCCCCTCTATTGCATTTTAAAAAAAGATCTTATTGGGCAGCCCGGGTGGCTCAGCGGTTTAGCGCTGCCTTCAGCCCAGGGCCTGATCCTGGAGACCTGGGATTGAGTCCCACGTCGGGCTCCCTGCATGGAGCCTGCTTCTCCCTCTGCCAGTGTCTCTGCCCCTCTTTCTCTGTGTGTCTCATGAATAAATAAATAAAATCTTTTTAAAAAAGATATTATTTATTTAGTTGACACAGAGAACAAGCAGGGGGAGCAGCAGAGGGACAGGGAGAAGCAGACTCCCCACTGAGCAGGGAGCCCAATGAGACTCAATCCCAGGACTCTGGGATCTTGACCCGACAGGAAGGCAGATGTTTAACCAACTGAACCACCCAGGTGCCTCTGTACTGCTAAAAGTAAATCTTCAAAGTACTCCTCACAAGAAAAAGTATTTTGTAACTGTGTGGGAAGGGATGCTAACTACACTGACTGTGGTGATCATTTCAATATATACTAATAACAAATAATTATGTTGTATACCTGAAACTAATGTAGGGGCTAAGGGCAGGAAGCCAGTGCAGAAACAACAGTCTGACCCCGGCTTTGTCTCCGGAAAGCGGGAAGTAAATCCCCCATGTGAAAGGTACCCTCCCTGCACTAGGATGTAAAGAGACATCCTTATCACCAGAGATAGCGAGTTTGAAGCCAAGAAGGCTGTATAAACAAACCTTGTTACTAATTCTGTTTAGAATTCCTTACTAATTGAAGCTTCTGAACATAAGTGTTCTTTGTCTTGTCAATTCTTCACAGACTTACTGTCTTTGGGGTAAAAACTTTCTGTCTTGGCATTTTAGGTCTTGATTTTATTTAAAAAACATAATAAGACTTTGGTTTTTTCCTCCCCTCAATCAGTTTCCCATCAATTTAATCGTTAGACAAGCAGAAAGAGCCTTGAAAGAGAGAAGGACATTTTTCTTCCTCAACACTAATATAATGTTCTACGTCAATTATACCTCAATTAAAAAAATTTTTTTAAAGTGCTTGTGGGGCACCTGGGTGGCTCAGTGTTTGAGTATCTGCCTTTGGCTCAGGTCGTGATCCTGGATCCTGTGATTGAGTCTCACATCGGGTTCCCCAAAAGGAGCCTGCTTCTCCCTCTGCCTTTGTCTCTTTCAGGAATAAATAAATAAAATCTTTTAAAAAAAATCTTAAAAGAAAAAAAAGTGCTTGCGTTCCCCAAAATGCTCATTTTAAATGCTGCCATTCAAATGCAGTTTTAAAGTTTAATGGCTTAAAAAAATTTAATGGCTTAGATGACACCCAGTGTGTGATGTGCATTAAAGTTGGATTTGTTGGGATCCCTGGGTGGCGCAGCGGTTTGGCGCCTGCCTTTGGCTCAGGGCGCGATCCTGGAGACCCGGGATCGAGTCCCACATCGGGCTCCCGGTGCATGGAGCCTGCTTCTCCCTCTGCCTATGTCTCTGCCTCTCTCTCTTTCTCTCTGTGACTATCATAAAATAAATAAAAATTAAAAAAAAAGTTGGATTTGTTGTTGTTGTTGTTGTTTGTTTTATGATTGATTGATTGTCTCTACCAGGACTCAGAGAGAAGTCAAGGCTGTTTTACAAATGGAGAAACATTTTCAGGAGAAGATATGATCACATTGTAATTCTTCTCTTTGCGGTTTCCATAAGCACCATAACAGCATCCGTTCTGTGTAGTACCTCATCAGTTCTGTGTAATAAGACCCAAGTAGAAAGGCAGTTGCACTGCAACATGGGCATCACGCAGAACTTTTTCTGTTCTGGGCACCGTTCAAAACTGGTAATTCTGTGTCACCCAGTAAATGAGTGTAGCAGGCTCAAATGTCTACAAAAGCGAAATATTTCCATTGACTTTACTTATTTTTATTTTTTAAAAGAGATTTTATTTTTTTATTCATAAGAGACAGAGAGAGGCAGAAACATAGGCAGAGGGAGAAGACTCCCCATAAGGAGCCCAACGCAGGACTTGATCCCAGATCTGGGGATCATGCCCTGAGTGGAAGGCAGGTGCTGAACTGCTGAGCCACCCAGGGGTCCCTTCCATTGACTTTAGTAACAACCTTATGAAGGGCAATAACTCGACTCACATGTTACGGATGTTAATTCATCCTGTTTTCAGACAGCTGAAACCCTGGAAAATGCACAAACATACATGGGCCATGCATGTTCATAGCATTATACCCTAATATCTGATTTGCATATATCTGTACTCTTTTGACAAAGATAAGCATTGTGGACAAGACAATGAACATATGCTGGGGGGACTGCCAAGAAATGGAAAATCGTATCTGATGAACACTGGCAGAGAGGGAGAGAGCAGAAGCTGCATACCAGGTGCCACAAACCTTGTTCATATCTTCCAGGCATGGTACCACTATGGGAAACAGTCATTAACGTCCCCACCTATTTAACTTTGTGCTATTCTAAACTCACTCTCTATAGTTCTGTAATAGACAAATATGCAAATTAAAGAGGAAGGTAGTTGAAAAAAAATTCCTGTATCTTTCAAGTCTTTGATGATAAAACTTATCTCTGAAATTCCTCCCTGGATAAAGCCTTACTTCTGGGTTACTGTCTTTGCTGGAGAACAGATCAAGAAGCACCTACTTGCTTGTCCCACAAGACTATCCCTCAGTAAAGTATTAGGAAACAAACATAGATATCAATAAGTATATCTATTTCCGCTATATAGCCTGGGCCTAATGAGCTAATCTATTTTTATAATTTCATTAAGCATTTATATTTCAATTGGGTTTGATTTGATTTATAGTTTATATTTTTATAAGATTTGGAAATGACCTTTGTCTTTTTTTATGACCTTTGTCTTTATTGAAAACTTTATATTTTTTGATTTATAAAAAGAATTTAGGGGATCCCTGGGTGGCGCAGCGGTTTGGCGCCTGCCTTTGGCCCAGGGCGCGATCCTGGAGACCCGGGATCGAATCCCACGTCAGGCTCCCGGTGCATGGAGCCTGCTTCTCCCTCTGCCTGTTGTGTCTCTGCCTCTCTCTCTCTCTGTATGACTATCATAAATAAATAAAAAAAAATGTTTAAAAAAAAAAAGAATTTAAACTCTTTTTTAGGGATCCCTGGGTGGCGCAGTGGTTTAGCGCCTGCCTTTGGCCTAGGGCGCGATCCTGGAGACCCAGGATCGAATCCCCACGTCGGGATCCCGGTGCATGGAGCCTGCTTCTCCCTCTGCCTGTGTCTCTGCCTCTCTCTCTCACTGTGTGCCTATCATAAATAAATAATAAAAAAAAAATTTAAAAAAAATAAACTCTTTTTAAAAAAGATTTTACTTTTATTTACGAGAGAGAGAGAGAGAGAGAGAGAGAGAGAGAGAACAGAAGGAGAGGGAGAAGCAGGCTCCCTGCTGAGTAGGGAGCTTGATCCCAGCATCCTGGGATCATGACCTGAGCCAAAGGCATATGTTTAATCCACTGAGCCACCTAGGCACCCCTAAACTCTTAATAATATTATCTTTCAGCCCCCCCGCCCCAGGTTGGGTGGCTGAGTGGATTAAATGTCTGCCTTTGGCTCAGGTCATGATCCCAGGGTCCTGGGATGGAGCCCACATTGGGCTCCCTGCTCAGTGGGGGTCGGGTGGGGGGATGTCTGCTTCTCCCACTCCCTCTGCTACTCTCCCTGCTTGTGCTCTCTCTCTCTGTCAAATGAATAAATAAAATCTTTAAAAAATAATAAAAATCTTACCTTTCCCCCTATATTATTGAAAACATTTTCCCGGGTGGTGTTTCTATATTTTTTATTATTATCAATGATTTAGTTACATTTCCAGTTTTTCAAATGTATTTATCTTTTATTTACATTTTTTTTCTTTGTATGCCATGACTTTCACTGCCCAAATATACAAAAACACTTTCTGATTTATTTTAGTTTTTTTGTTTTATCTTTTTTTTTTTAAGACTTTATTTATTTATTTGACAGAGAGAGAGAGAGAACACAAGCAGGGGGAGCAGCAGGTAGAAGCAGGCTCCCTGCTGAGGAGGGAGCGAGATGCCAGCTTGATCCCAGTACCCCAGGATCATGACCTGAGCCAAAGGCAGCCGCTTAACTAACTGAGCCATCCAGGCACCCCTGTTTTATCTTTTTACCCATTTAACTTTTTTTTCTTAATATTTTATTTATTTATTCATGAAAGACAGAGAGAGAGAGGCATAGACACAGGCAGAGGGAAGACCAGGATCCACGCAGGAAGCCCGATGTAGGACTTGATCCCGGGACTGTGGAATCACGCCCTGAGCCAAAGGTAGATGCTCAACTGCTGAGCCATCCAGGCGTCCCTCATTTAACTTTTTTATCCATATAGAATTTATTTGGATATAGCAGATAGGAGAGTTATAGACTGGCACAAGTTATATATTTTGCTACATCCTTCTGTCTGCTTATGACCTTTCAAGGGATCATGTGACTAGTCCAGTTTCTTAACATTGACACTACTATTTTTTTTTAATCAGAAAATGTTCTGTCAGAGGACACACTGTGTTGTATCTTGAAGGATCACTAGATGTCTGCAATAGCAGCACTACCACCTCCCTGCATCATGATACCCAAAGGTGTCTCTGGGTATTGCCAAATATTCCTGAGTGGCAAATCCCCTCTCTGCCCCTGACAACCAACTGGTCAGTTCCTGTGGTGGCAACAGACCATGAAATGATCACTTCTCATTATTTTTGTAATGGGTACCTCTGGGGAAACTTGAGCTTCATTCTTTATTTGCACTAATTTCCTGACCCTTTGGAGTTATTTGCAGACCTATCATTTAAAATTATGTCATGATGGGGCAGAAGAGAAGATCCTGAGGCGAATTTGATTGGAAATTTCTTTAATTTTGTGGCTGTATATAAGGAGATCTGCATCATGAGTTCAGGACTCTTCTGTGCACCAAAGTTGATTACATTACCATGGAGGCAATGCTTCTGTCCTTCCTTAGAAGCCACTAGACTTCCCTCCACGCAGATCACATGGCATTAGACTGCCACCTCCACACTTTATATATATTTTGCAAGATGTGTTTTTAGTCCAATAATACATGTTATGTGTATGGTATGCATTTACACAATGTTTGACTAATCAACTCCTTCATCAGTGGTAGTAGTTTTCCAGTTGTTTCATCTTTAGTTTGCTAAGTAAACAATGCTGTCCCCTCCAATAATAATATTTGCTTCTTCCATCCTATTCTTCATATTGGTCATTGTGTTTTCTGACATGAAGTTAGAATTGAAAGCTAGGATTAGTAATTGGAGTGTGGATAAACTTCTTTGGATTTTGATTTGATTCCTCCTTTCAATGGGAGGCTCCTCACACACTGGTTCCTCATCATGCTGTGCTCCCAAACATCTTGAATGAGTCCTAGGCCAGCTTGGTATTTACTGTGTCTGAAAATGACCCCAAGAGCTGAGCACTAAAAAGTGGCTAACACTACTATGGCACCCTCCTTAGATTTCAACCAGGGGCAAGCTTAATTGATTCCATAGTGGTGAATTTTAATAAGGCTAGAGGGGAGGAATCTGTTCCCAAGTCGCACAAAGGAGTCCACTCTACACAATGCACCATTTGTTCCAATTTCCTAATGAGACGTGAAGTCTATTGAGTGGCAAAGGTTGGTCTGAGTCAGACAGCCTGGTGCTGAATCTGAGCGCCCCTACTGATGGCCTTTGTAATGTGAGACAGGTCACTTTGTCCTGCTACACCTCCATTTCCTCTCTCATCAAATGGGATCATATTAGTGCTTCCTTGCTAAGAAGTCTGTGAAAATAAAGAGTAATGAGCTGATCCACCTGTGGTGCAGAGTGGAGTGTCTTACCCTCAGTTAGCCTCCCTAAAGTGTCTGATATTAGTGTTAGCATTCCTGTTACTACTCTCATTGTCATTGTCCTCATCATCTCTATAAAGACTTAGGAAGCAAAACTTCTCTCAATGGTGTCTATGATATTTTACATTGCAAATGAATCAATGTCCCTGGAAATGGAAGAGTTCACCTGACCTGTAAAACTCCTGAGAGGTAATGATTTTAATAACATTCTGTGATGACTATTTTGATTTCTTTTTTAAAAAATATATTTTATTTATTCATGAGAGGCACAGAGAGAAAGGCAAAGACATAGGCAGAGGGAGAAGCAGGCTCCGTGCAGGGAGCCTGATGCAGGACTCACCCTGAGCGGAAGGCAGACGCTTAACTGCTGAGCCACCCAGGCGTCCCAACAATTTTGATTTCTTGTTTGGGCAGTACTTTCCTGTAATTTGAAACCTTCACTAAGCAAATGCTACGATTACACAGTTTTGGTAATTTGTGCCTTCTCCATCAGATAGAGCAATTTGGTTCATTCTCCCTCCCATTACTACCTCAAACACCATGTCACTATTTCACAAAGACCATGAAGAATCAGTTTTTTGAATAATGCACATTTATGTTCTGCCATTTACAAATAGCTCTTCTACTACAAGAAGGACCAACTGTTTCTTTGTCTTTCATTCAGAGCCAAGAGCAGCTTTTAGAACCTTGGGTAACCCATTCCATTAGGGAGATAGTTCAAGGTCATAGAGAAAATATCTCCATATGTACAAAGAACTCCCTGAGTTTCATAAGTGGAGCTCCTTGTTTTGTGTTAGGGCATCATCTTATTGATGGGTCTTGAATTTTCACAGACTTTCCTCAGTGCAGGTGGATGCAACAACACTCTAGTAAATTCTGTCCCTCCTGTTTGGCATGACTAGAGATCAGCAATTACCTTCTCTTAATAAGCACAACCTCAAGATAACACCTTTGGTATGCCAACCACAGTGATTAAATAGCCTTTGGGAGCACTATGATGTGACCTCAGGACAGGACCAGACTGTCCCTCTTGTTACCTATGAGAAGCAGAACAATTCATGGCTATTAAGGGTGCAGGAAGCATATCATCATTTTCTATCCAGACGGGGCCACTACTGGAACTGCACAAATCCTATAGGTGCAAATGAAAGTAGTGTGGGGAAGTGCAGAGATGAAATGTAGCTTCCTGGGATGCCTGGGTGGCTCGTGGTTGAGCCTCTACCTTCAGCTCAGGTGGTGATCCCAGAGTCTCAGGATGGAGTCCTACATCGGGCTCCCTATGGGGAGCCTGCTTCTCCCTCTGCCTATGTCTCTGCCTCTCTCTCTGTGTCTTTCATGAATCAATCAATCAATCAATCTTAAAAAGAAAGAAAGAAAAAAATATAGCTTCCTCAGCATCACGTTCCTGAAGCTCAAGGATGTGAGAGAGGGGAGCCAAACTTTTGCATCTTCTCCAGCAAATGCACATTCTTAGTATGGTGAATCTTTTATCTGAGGTGGAGATGAGAAGAAATAAAACAAATGGACAACTAGAGGTGTTCCTGATATTAAGAAATTGTGACTTTCAAGAAAACTGCTCCTACATTATTGTTTTCCAGATAGTTCTGAAAGGAGAGATGAAAAACAGATCCTGAAATGGAAGTATTCTCTGAAACCATAAAAATCCTGGAAGAAAGCACAGGCAATAATTTCTCTGACATCAGCCGTAATAACATTTTTTTCTAGACAGGTCTCCTGAGGCAAGGGAAATAAAAGCAAAAATAAACTATTGAGACTACAGCAAAATAAAAAGCTTCTGCACCGCAACAAAAGACAACCCATGGAACGGGAGAAGATACTTGCAAATGATGTATCTGATAAATGGTTAGTATCTAAAATGTATAACAATTTATAGAACTCAGGGTACCTGAGTGGCTCTTTTAGTTGAGCGCTGACTGCTGATTTTGTCTCAGGTCATGATCTCAGAGTTGTGAGACTGGGCTCTGGGCTCAGCTTGCAGTCTGCTTGTCCCTCTCTGTCCCCTTCTACCCCTTGCCCCTAGTGCTCTCTCTCTCAAATAAATAAAATATTAAAAAAATTTATAAATCTCAACAGCAAACACCAAATAATCCAACTAAAAATGGGCAGGATACATGAACAGACATTTCTCCAAAGAAGACATCCAGATGGCCAACAGATACATGAAAAGATGCTCAACATCACCCATCACCAAGGAAATGCAAATCAAAACCACAATGAAATATCACCTCACACCTGTCAGAATGATGAAACTAGAAACACAGGAAAAAGAATATTGGTAAGGATGTGGAGAAAAAGGAGTCCTGTCGCACTGTTGGTGGGAATGTAAACTGGTACAGCCATGTGGAAGACAGTATGGAGGTTTCCCAAAAAATTAAAAATAGAATGACCCTGTGATCTAGTAATTGCACTACTGGGTATTTACCCAAAGAATACAAAAACACTAATTTGAAAGGATATATGCACCCCAGCGTTTATAGCATCATTATCTACAATAACCAAATTATGGAAGCAGCTCAAGTGTCCATTGATAGATGACTGGATAAAGAAGATGTAGGGGGTGCCTGGGAGGCTCAGCTGGGTAAGCATCTGACTTCGGGGGTTCTGCAATGGAGCCTCAGGTCTCCTCAGGTCAGGCTCCCTTCTCAGCGGGAAGTCTGCTTGTAACCTCTCCCTTTGCCCCTCCTCTTGCTTGTGCAAGCATGCGCTCTCTCTCTCAAATAAATAAAATCTTTTTAAAAAGATGTGGTAGGGGATCCCTGGGTGGCGCAGCGGTTTAGCGCCTGCCTTTGGCCCAGGGCGCGATCCTGGAGACCCGGGATCGAATCCCACATCGGGCTCCCAGTGCATGGAGCCTGCTTCTCCCTCTGCCTGTGTCTCTGCCTCTCTCTCTCTCTGTGTGACTATCATAAATAAATAAAAATTTTTAAAAAATAAAAAAAAGATGTGGTATATATGTACAGTGGAATATTACTCAGCCATAAAAAATGAAATCTTGCCATTTATAATAACATCAGTGGAGCTAGAGAGTGTAATGCTGAGCAAAATAAGTCAGAGAAAGGCAAATACCATATGATTTTACTCATGTGTAGAATTTAAGAAAGAACAAACAAATGAACAAACAAAAAGGAGAGAGATCAAAAACAAATTTTAGCTATAGAGAAAAAACCAGTGGTTACCAGAGGGAAGGTGGGTAGGGGATGGGTGAAATAGGCAAAAGGGGATTCGGAGTACACTTCCCTTGATGAGCACTGAGTAATACATGAAAGTGTTGAGTCACTATGTGGTACACTTGAAATTAATATAACAGTGTTTAATATAGACACACATATACAAAAAGAAATTGAAGTATCTTCATCTCCCAATTCATTTTTTTAAAGATTTTATTTATTCATTCATGAGAGACACACAGAGAGAGAGGCAGAGACACAGGCAGAGGGAGAAGCAGGCTCCGTGCAGGGAGCCGGACATGGGACTGGATCCTGGGTCTCCAGGATCGCGCCCTGGGCCAAAGGCAGGTGCCAAACCGCTGAGCCACCCAGGGATCCCCCTCCCAATTCATTTTTAAAAAAGATTTTATTTATTCATTTATTTGAAAGAGGGAGAGAGAGCACACACAAGCAGGGGGAATGGGAGAAGCAGGCTCCCATGGAGCCTAACATAGGGCTTGAACCCTATGGGATCATAACCTGAGTGGAAGGCAGACACTTAACTGACTGAGCTACCCAGATACCCTCCAGCTCTCAGTGTTTTTTTTTTTTTTTTTAAGGATTTTATCTATTTATTCATGAGAGACACAGAGAAGCAGAGACAAAGGCAGAGGGAGAAGCAGGCTTTCTGCAAGGAGCCTGATCTGGGACTGGATCCCAGAACCCCAGAATCACTACCTGAGCCAAAGGCAGATGCTCAACCACTGAGCCACCCTGAGATCAGTTATGGTCCTTTAGCTCTCCTCTCCAGTTGCCACCTGATAGATGGTTCCAGGGAAGCTTCTCAGTCCCTGGGCATGGTGGAGATACTGCTGCAGTGTGGGAGGATTTAGGTGGGGGCAGTTTGACTCAGATAATCTTAAAGGTGACCTCAGGGAATTGAGAGGAAACGGTCAGAAATGGTCGGTGTGTCTGCTGTATACAGAGGATGCCTGCACGGAGTGATTCCATCATTGTCAGAATGAAGCCTACTCTCTAGGATCCTAGACTCACCAATCAGCAGGATTGTTATTTTATCGAAACCCAGTTTTCTGATAAGATGGATTAAATCGTGTAATCACAAGAAAGGGATGGATCAAGATTTTTCACGTCAGAAGCATTTTCTAAAAGTTAACCCACTTTAAACCCAGAAGTCACTTTTCATCTGAAGCGATGGTTTGTGTTTGGTCCCAACGATGTTTTCCTGAATCTGACTGACGTTTTGGAAGAGCGCCCACCTAGTGCATCCCTGGTTACCTGCTCGTGCACCTTTTTGGCAAAACTGCCATGTCAGACCCTGGTGGTCAACAAAGAGCTAGACTAATTACTGCGTCTGGAGAGCTGACGTCTAAGTGTCTGTGTCTGCAAAGGGAAGGTCAGACTTCTCGGTGTGAGGGCAGCTCCAGGTTCCGGCGCACACGTTCCGGGACCGGGAGCCTTGCGGCCGCGGTGCGGCTCAGACACCTAACCTCCGGCCCCGCTGTCACTCAGGCGTGAGGGGGCGAGGCCTTGCGAGCTGACCAATCAGGGGCGGCGGTGGCGGGGGTGGGTGGGGCGACGCTCCGCCACCACCCCGGACGTCGCGGCTCCTTTCAGCCTCCCTGGGGATCGCGGGTCGCCCGTATTTAAAGGTGCCACGTTGCTCTGCCGCTGTTTCTGTCGCGCCGTGAGCCCGACCGTGCGCCGTATTCTAGGGAGGGCCGCCGGGGAACCCAGGAGACCTTGCAATGGTGAGCGTGCCTCGTGGGGTGCAGAGACGGGCGCTGAGGGGCCGGTTGGAACCGGCCGGAACTGGCTGTGGCGGGACCCCCGCGGTCACCTCCGGAGTCTGCGGGTCCGCGGCGCCCCTAGGGCTGGGATCCCCTCCGGCGCGCAGGGACTTCGGCCCTGGAGCCTCAGGGCAGCTCTGCGCCCGCAGCCGCGTCTCCTCCGACTGTGCGGTGACGGCGAGGAGAGTCGTCAGGGGACCGTCGTGACTCCTCGTTCGTGCGTGGGAGCGGCTGCGGTCGGTGGGGTCCCCGGTCCCTGCTTTTCCCCCCGCGGGGGGCCCGTTTGCTCCTGAGCGGTCCAGATGTTTGGGAGGCTGGGTCTGCAGTCTCGGCCCCTGCCCCCTCAGCCCAGCTCTCCCCTGGGCAGGCAATAAATACCTCCTTTTCCAGTTCCTTCCCGCCGGCGCTCACGCCAGCTTCCCTTGGCCAGTTCACGGCATCCTTATCAACCATTGGTCCCACGGGTCTGTTTCAAACAGGTCCAGTATTTTAGTTCATTGTTTAGCCACAGTCAATGAGTAGCTGGTTTTTTTTTTTTTTTTCTTTTTCTTTTTTCTGTGTGGATATTTTACTTGAGAGAAACGCCGAGAATAATCACCCGGAGTTACTTTGTCTGAAATCCGTGTGCTTCCCCACCTCCCCCAGGACGTGTCCTGGGCACCGACACCCTGTGGGAAGTACTTTGGGGGTGTGTGTGTGTGGTACCTCTTTGAAACTTTCCCGGGTCTTCTGTCCTTGTCAGCACAGTTCAGGCCCGCGCTGCCCCTCTCTGAGTAAGTCGCTTTTAAAAGATTTATTAAAAAAAAAAAGAAAGAAAGAAAAAAGATTTATTCATTTTATTCTAGTCTTTGTTTTTCAGTTTTTAAAAATTCACGTACTCAGTAAGAGCTTGAAAGACAGTATGAAATATTTCCAAAAAGGCAAGAAAGAGGTAACTGCAGAGAAATATACGCCAGGACTACATTGTGCGTATTAAAAGATTCTTGTTTCCCATTTCATGCCCCAGCATGGCTAATAGTCTTCTGAGGTTGGTTCTTTTACTCCGGATGAGTTCAAATGGATTTCCAGGGCTTAGATTTGCAGACCAGAAGTGTTCAAGTATGATTAAGAATTTATAAAACAGTTACTTGCCGTGTAAGTAGTAAATAACACCCTTCCCCCCCAGGAATGCAAGAATTACTTGGTGGAGGTTCTTGTTGAACTAGTAGAGTGCCTTACAGTTTTCGTCCCTCTTTTCCACATAAGCGCACTGGGTTTGGGTGATTTTGCTGGACTCTTCAAATTGTGGGTTCTGGTGATATAAAACACTAGTGGTGTCCAGCTCACTTTCAGGAGGAAGCAGAAGTTTGAGGTCAGGGTCTCTAAGCCGAGACTCCCTTATTAGGTCTTGTATTTTTTTTTTAAGGTGAATTTTGTACCCAACGTGGGGCTTGAATTTACAATCCCTGAGATGGAGGGTTGCGTGTCTCTGGATTGAGCCAGCTAGGTCCCCCTTAAGCTAAGATCCCTTTAAACCGGAGAAGGCAAATAACTTTTGAAGGCCCAGTGGTTCTGGGGGTCCTTCTTCTAGCAGGTGACCTACTTGCTCACCCACCAGGGAAGGAGCCGTTATTCTGAGAGAAGCTACCCACTCTTGGAATTCTGGGATAGCATTTGCATCACTGTTGGGGGGATGAGGCAGTAATGCCTTTCTGAAGGTAGCTGCGTACATGCACTCAGAGTATAAATTATGTACACTGAAGAAGTCTGTGAAAGTCAGGAATTCTGTGTCCTGGATTAGGGTCAGTGACTGGGGAGGTTACTTGGGTCAGAACTTTGAACTGAGTCCTGCTGAAAGTTTCCACACCTGTGAGAATGAATGGAGGCCTCAGGGAGGGAGCGGATCCATCATGCTGCGGGGTGGGATGGGTGTACGGGGAATCCCAGAAGTCATTCCTGTGACTGCTCAGGTGTCCCTACCCTCCGTCACCAGGGACTGAGCCACTCCAGGGCTTCTGTCTCCACCAGGAGAGTCTAGAATGTGGAACCTTCTAGAAGTACCTCTTTGCAGCTTTCCCTTTGAAACTTCTGAATGTGGGCTTTCCTTCTGTCCTGGGGAAGCAGGCTGCTCATCTGTGCTGAGTCCAGGGTTTCTTTCCTTTGGATTTCTTTATTGATTGACGAGGGCAGCCCTTTGGCCCTCCGACAGACTTGGGCTCCTACACTGTAAGTTGATTGAGAGATAGAGTGTGAAGAAAGGTAGAAAATTCTGGAAACCAAGTAGAATCTGTGATCTGTTTAATCACATGAATGTTAAGATATAAGATGAACGTGTTTAAGTTCATCTTAACATGTTAAGTCATTTGTTATTTTTAGATTAGTTTTTGTATGTGTATGTTCTGAGGCAACATAGTAAAAAAAAGATGAGCTGCCTTGGTGCTGGAGGAGGTCCCCCCTTTCCCATCCCCTTTGGCTCCCTGGGGAGCTCCTTGGGCATACCTAAGAAAATCAATGGGAGTTCCTAGAGTTCAGGGATGACACCTCCCCATTTATACATGGTGCTTAGGCAAACTTACTGCTTTTCATGCCTTCTCAGCTGGGATGTAAAGCTGGGATGTAGAACAAGGCATTAAATGGAAGTTGGTCCTCTCTTCTAAGTCTTGGGATGCAGGCCTCAAGGAGCGCCATAATGGGTTATTGAAATGAGTTCAGATTAATGAATGAAAGATGTTCTGTTTCTGTCATTAGGGATGAATATTAATGCATCTGTCTTCATCTTTTTTTTGGCTTGTAGACTTTATTTTTCAAAAAAAATTTTTAAAGATTTTTATGTATTCGTGAGAGACACACACACAGAGAGGCAAAGACTTAGGCATAGAAACAGGTTCCATGCAGGGAGCCCTATGTGGGACTTGATCCTGAGACTTCAGGATCATGCCCTGGGCCGAAGGCAGGTGCTCAACCTCTGAGCCACCCAGGCATCCCAACTTTACTTTTTCTAATTTTTAAAAGATTTTATTTATTTACACATGAGACACACACACACACACAGAGAAAGGCAGAGAGAGAGAGAGAGAGAGAGATTGGCACTAAAGCGCTGAGCCACCCAGGCTGCCCTATGTTTTTTTAAAGAGCAGTTATGTTTACAGAAAATTTGATCAGAAAGTGCAGACTTCCCATATAACTCCTCTGCCTGGACACTGTCATATATATATACACATATATATGAAGGGTTCATAAAAAGAAATATATACACACACATATCTATACACACATATTTCTTTTTATGAACAGCATTTTTTAACATTAATTTTTAAAAATCTCTACATCCAATGTGGGGCTTGAACTCATGACCCAGGGATCAAGAGTCGCATGCTGTTTCAGCTGAACCAGCCAGGCATCCCTGTCGTATATTTTATGTCTTGTATTACTTTGGTGCATTTGTTAAATTTGATGAGCCAACTTTGAAGTAGTTTACTTTAGGGTTGACTCATACAATCTCAGGTCTTGAGCTAACATGAAAAAACATGTTTTCATCGTTTCTGTAACATAGAGAATATTTTTATTGTCCTAAAATCTCATGTGTTCCCCACCCCTCCACCCTCGTTCATCCCCTGGCAACCAAAGATCTTTTAGTATCTTTTACTTTTATCTTTCCCAAAATGTCATATGCTTGGAATTGTATGGTGTGTAGCCTTGTCAAATTGGCTTCTTTCACTTAATATGATTTTAAGGTTTCTCCATGTGTTTTTGGCTTTGTAATCTCATTCCTTTTTATAACTGAAGAATATATCATTCTGTGGATTTACCAGTGATTGTTTATCCATTCGCCTGTGTTTGTTTTGTTTTGTTTTTTTTTTAGTAAACTCTGTCTCAAACAATGTTGGGCCTGACTGAACTCACAACCTCAAGATCTAGAGTTACGTGATCTACGAACTGAGCCAGCCAGACATCCCCATTTGCCTATGTTTTGTGCTGGTCTCAGCTTGTCTGTACCAATTGCTGTGGTTGGACTGGTCCTTGTGGTTCCTATTCTGCTTGTAAGGCTCTCTTCAGCAATAACCAACAGGAAACTTTGAAAACAATTTTTTTTTTTATAACCTAGAGGATCTGGAAATTAGACAGCACACCCAGGGCTACACATCATCCATGTCCCGATAGACAGTACACAGGCTTGCTTTCTTCTTTTATTGGTCTAAGGGGGAGCTGTGGTTTTATTGACTACTCATTATTGGTGAATTAAAACTTAAAGAGCAGGAATTTTAATCACAAGAGAAAAAAACAAGTGGCCTGAATGGCCAGTTACTGTAATCAACCAAGATCTCTAAAACAAAGGAGGTGGTTTGGCTCTTTATCTAGTCATGTGGCTGGCAATGTGTTTATTCTAGATACTGTCTTTGAAGTGGATGCTTCTTTGAAGTGAATGCCTCAGCAATCAAAGCTTAGGTCAGGCACTTGCATTACAAAAAAGAGAAAACCCAAACTGTCCCGGCTTGTGTTACCATCCACCTTCTGAAGCAGAGGCCTGGAGTCAACGGTGAGAACTATAACTAACGGCCTGGTTAGCTAATCTGCTAGAAGTCAGGGATAGGATTTATCCAAACCCAGAAAATACACCTCTAAGTAGGATTAGAGTAGCAAATTCTGTAATAATTGAACAGACAGTAGTCTGAGGTCCAATCCATAACCATCGTCCCAAACTTGAAGAGTCTCATAATAAAACTAAATCAGTGGTCTCAGGGGCCCTGGAAATCTGTTCAAAGAATTGGGTAATATTGTGGAATATTTTAACATCATGGGCCATCTGGTTTAGGTAGGTTTGAACTTGTCCTGAGTTGGTAGATTAGTTCTGTTGCTCATTGATATAGTCTCTTAGTCCTGAGAATGGATCAGTTCAGGTAAAGGTTGTGTCTCATTGATGCAAGTTGGTTCCCAAAGTTAGGCCTATATGGTACAAGTATTTGAGTTGGGTTATTAGGAAGCATTTCTGTGGAAACAAAGGAAAATCTGGTTAATGATTGGAGCAGATTATAATTTCAGTATCTGAGTTTTGAAAGCAGGCAGTCAAGATGCTTCTAGATGTTGGGATTGCAGCATAATTAGACAGAGTGAGGGCAGGCGGGGGCAGTCTGATAGATTTCCCTGCCTTGTAGTTTGAATGTTTTGTGGTCTTTCTGAGTGGCCCACACAGCACTGACACTGAGATTGACCATATATATATGAGCTGTTGTAGTGGTTTCCTTCAAGTTTATGCCAAATTGTCCCACTTTAGCTTATGTGCTCTTTCCAGGTCAGAAAAATGGGAGAAAAATTGGAAACATTAGTTTGGAGAGTTGTAGCCAGATATTGGAGGAAACAAGAATTTAGCAACCAGTTTAGTTTATAGGTAGGAAACAAAACCTCAAAGATAATGAACATAACTAGAATCTAGTATCTGTAAAGGGGTATTAGTGACTTAATTTTTCTCTGTATAGTCACTCCCTTTGCTATCAAAGAGAACGATAATAAAACTAATTTGCTTGCAAATTAAGTCAGTTTTAATACATTTGGTCTGATATTTACATAAGTGCAATAAGAATAGTGATTGGCCATATAGAATGTCTTTTTTAAAAAAGATTTTATTTGGGCACCTGGGTGGCTCAGTAGTTGAGTGTCTGCCTTTGGATCAGGTCGTGATACTGGGTACTGGGATGGAGTCCCACATCAGGCTTTCCCACAGGGAGCCTGCTTCTCCCTCTGCCTATATCTCTGCCTCTGTGTCTCTCATGAATAAATAAATAAAATCTTAAAAAAAATAAAATTAAATACTGGGATTCTTTAATCTTTTGTTTTCTAGATACAAGGAAACCCTTGCTCTTAAGCTAGCTATGACTTACAGAAATTTGGTAAAGAATACCTTTGGGAACAAAGATGAAACAATCACCTTTTCTCCCTACTGGATCCCTCTAGAATTCAGAAACTTTTAATGAGCATTCGTATTGTCATGATGATATAATTAATTTACATAAAATAAAGAATCTAGTCTCCTTGTAAAAGAACACAATTTAAAACAGTGGTTATGTTACCAAGTCTTGACTGCTTAACAGAGACGTACATAGATTCAGATATGACCAGACAGCTTTATGAAGCCAATAAAGCCCCATGGAAAAATCAGGGTTGGTACCTTATGGGGTTCCCAGCAGCCTTAATAGCAGGTTCGTAGGGAAGGTCATTTCCTGGCAGGTGCAGGAACTTCAGGATATTTTGAGGACCTCGAGATAGGAGGAATTAACTCAAATCAATGTGTTGCAGGCAAAGTCTGATGGTCTAAGAATCCCCGTATTTTAAATAAAAAGTCATAAAAATTCTAATCATCTTTATCAGTTAACTTAGTCCTATGTAATTAGTTCTTGATCTTGATCCTTGGTTAGCAGTTTTACAGATCCAGTTTTTCCTTATACCTGTGTGAATTCTTACCCAGGTCAGTGGAATGGTAAGAAAGTTATCAGAGACCTGTATTCTTGAGTACTTGTCAGAGTCCTTTCCATGAATATTTCTGAAGCTGAAACACTTCTGCAAAAGCATCATCAGAATAAAACGGCTGTCTGTAAATGACAAAAGACTTAAAAATGGCCATGGTTAAAGATCTGGTGAGAGTTCGTTATAATACAAGAAAATTTGTTTCTGTGGCACACAATATTCCAAGAATTAGGGGTGATAACATTATCCAAGACATGGCAGATTTTTAGGAATTTCATGTAATTTCTAGAACGCTTACCTTAATAACATTCACCTGTATCTTAGGACCTAAGAAAGTTTATCATCACTGATTTGACAGTGCTTCCGTGTAATTTAACATACTCGCTAAGCCTAATTAGTGACCTGTTTCTTTTTTTTTTTAAGGTTTTATTTATTTATTCTTGAGAGACACACACAGAGAGAAAGAGAGAGAGAGAGAGGCAGAGACATAGGCAGAGGGAGAAGCAGGCTCCATGCAGGGAACCAGATGTGGAACTCAATCTGGGGACTCCAGGATCACACCCTGGGCTGAAGGCAGACTCAACCGCTGAGCCACCCAGGCATCCCGACCTCTGTTTCTTCTGTCTGCAAGTGATGTTAGACATTTTTCATTCCTTCCTGGGGTGTTTACATTTCAAAGGCATAGTAAGATTTACATCTTCAAGGGACAGGGAAGAGTTTAGTGCCTTTTGGATGGTTTTGACAGTTCCAGTTAAATTGTAGTAGTGCCACCCTATAATTAGGGGGAGCGCCTTGCAAGGAATAATTCTCTGGACTCAAGGTCCAGCGGGGCTTCTTCAGGGTGGGAAATGGAGAGTTTGGGTTGAGGAATTCTTAAATCCATTGGATCATGCCAGTTTTGCACAGCAGGGAGGAGGACTTTCATAACGTTTTCCCTTCTCTGTGAGCCTTCCCTGTGGTCACTATAATGTCAGGATGGGCCTAGAGTGATGCAACACATACCCAGGTCTGGAGACGGTCTCTGGCATGAATATTGGTGGCTCTGGGAGCCTTTGCCTTCTCCTTTCCCTCTTTCTTCTCATGGGAGGCCTTGATAATCCCTTACCGGGATTCCATTGGTGGCCAGGGATGCCTTGTGAGTGTGTTTCTTGGTTCTGTCCTCTAAAGGGCAGAGCTGATGGAGCATAGGATCTGTAGTATCTCAGTGGGAAGAAGCGTAGAGCCCAGATGGATCTTTAAGAAACTTACTGGATTTTAGGGGCTTTGGAGATAGCAGCCAGTTGATGGGTTTTAGCAGCTGTGAGTAGCAATTCAGAACCTGTTCCAACTAATCAGAAACCGCGCAAATTAGCCAGCTAAGTCCCCTCTCTCCTTCCTGCTGCATAAAATTTTCAAGGAACATTTGAATTTTAGTTAAGGTATAGTTTTTGATCTCAGTTTCTACTTCTAGATGTTCTCCTGTTACGTTCATCTGGTATGTTGTTCCCAGACACTTCTGGAGATGTCGCTGTGAGTGAACCCTCTTAGCAGTTTTCTTCTCCAGGGTGTCCCAAGAGACTTCTGCTGTCTCCTTCCACCTGTGTGATACACACAGGGTCTTGGAGAAAAGCCCTTAGGCCTCTAGAACAAAAGGTCCAGAGTGTTGGCACGCCCAGGAAATGTCCATGGGCTTCAGCATTTATCAAGGAGCCAGTGTCCCTCTTCTGGATTCTTGGGTAGAAACCAGATATTGGATCCCTGGGTGGCGCAGCAGTTTGGCGCCTGCCTTTGGCCCAGGGCGCGATCCTGGAGACCCGGGATCGAATCCCACATTGGGCTCCCTGCATGGAGCCTGCTTCTCCCTCTGCCTGTGTCTCTGCCTCTCTCTCTCTCTCTGTGTGACTATCATAAATAAATAAAATCTTTAAAAAAAAAAAAAAGAAACCAGATATTGATGACCTTTATATTTGTCCATTAATTTTTTTTTTAAACAACACTCTGCCAGGGAGTGGTCCTGTATCCCATCCAGTCAGGGGATGAAGAGCCATTGCAGTGCTTGGGGTGGTGACACAGACACTATAGGCCTCTGTTGTGTTTTTCCCCTGGTGGTACCATTGGTTTCTTTTTGCAGGACTGTTTCACTCTTCTGGGCTTGGACTCCCAGTCCAGGCATGACCACAGACTCAGTGGTCACAGCTGGAGTTCTCTTGAACTGCTCAAATACAGAAGTATTTTTCCTTGAGCCTTTAGCCTAGAGCCTCTTTTTTGAGAAGTGCCAATAGCCTTGTGATTCAAGGCTCTCTCAGCCTCCAGGCGTGGAGGATTCTTATGCATATTAATAGTCCTTTAATAGGCCTTTAGAATTAGCAATCTAATTGTTCCATTAGAACAGGAGGCCTCAACTCTTGCTGCTCCAGGGAGATCATTTGATTAGTATGGCAGCTGTGACCTTTTAAGGGGTAGGATACAGCTGGCAGTGCAAAACAGAGGCAACATGTTAAAGCACTAGCAGTGTGACAGGCTCCCAGCAAGCAGGGCTCCTTTCCTGGATGGCAGAAGCAAGGTGCCGGTAAAGGGCATTTTTCTTAATGAATTTTGAGGGCAATCATGTGGTCCTTCCAACAGTGCCCACTGTTCTGTGCGGGTCTCAGCCTTTCAGTACTCAGTGTTGTGGTTGGATCGGCCCTTGTGGTTCTTGAGATTGCAAGACACTTTGCAGCAATAACCATCAGGAGACTGAGAAAAATGGGTTTATTAAAGAACCTGTTAATTACACAGCACACCTGGGGTCACACAACGATTTCAGATTAGTTGGGAAGGGGGCAGGGAGGACACAGGAGGCTTGGGATCTGCCTCTATTGGAGTAAGGATGGGCGCCTAGGGTTTCATGAGCTCTCTCTTGGTTGATGAATTTATTTATTTATTTTTATTTATTTATAAAAGATTTTATATATTCATGAGAGACACACAGAGAGAGAGAGGCAGAAACATAAACTGAGGGAGAAGCGGGCTCCCCACAGGGAGCCAGTTGTGGGACTGGATCCCTGGACCCAGGATCATGCCCTGAGCTGAAGGCAAATGCTCAACTGCTGAGCCACTCAGGTGTCCCTTGGTGAATTTAAAACATCAGAGCGGGAATTTAAGTGCTGGAAAGAGAAAAAACAAGTAGCCCAAATAGTTATTGAAATCAATCAAAGGATCCTTTGGTGGAAGGCAGCCGCCTGTTATCTAGTGAAGCTGGCAGGCTGGCAACGTGTTTATTTGAAATGCCCATCTTTGAAGTGAATGCCTCAGCAATCTGCTTAATTCAGGCTCTTGCATTACAACAAATAAACAAAAAAACAAATATCTGGGCTTACCCAGGAGCCTGGTGATCACTCTTTCTTTTATGTGCAGTTTCCCAGCGACACAGAATTTTCAGATTGTTTTCATGTGCTTCTTTATCATTTCTTTCTTTCTTTTTTTAAGATTTTATTTATTCATTCATGAGAGAAAGAGAGGCAGAGAGAGACACAGGCAGAGGGAGAAGTAGGCCCCATGCAGGGCTCCCGATTCGGGACTCCATTCGGGACTCCAGGATCATGCCCTAGGGCCCCAAAGGCAGTCACTAAACCCCTGAGCCACCCAGGGATCCCCCTGTACCATTTCTGTATCACTGCAGAAGTGCATGTTCTGATCTAGTTCCCATTTTTAATTGGGTTGTTTGTGTTTTGTTGAATTTTAAGAGTTCTTTGGATGTTTTAGATACCAGTTCTTTATTAGGTAAGTGATTTACCAAGATTTTCTGCCAGTCCAGGCTCGTGTTTTCATCTTAACACTGTCTTTCTCTGAGCAGTTTTTCATTTTAATGAAAACAAATTTATTTTTTTCTCTCTTGGATCTTGCTCTCATTGTTGTGTCCAAAAGGTAATCACCAAGATACCCTAGATTTTCTCCTATTTTACATTTTAGGAGTTTTGTAGTTTTACATTTTACACTAAATCTATGATCCATTTTCGTTTAATTTTTGTAAGAGGTATAAAACCTACGTATAGATTTTATTTTAAAATTTTATTTTTTGCTTATGGTTTAGTTCTCCCTGTACTATTTGTTGTTGTAAAGGCTGGATTTCCTATTGAATGGCATTGCCCTTGGTCCTTTCTCAAAGATCGATTCTATATACTTGCATGGATCTATAGAAGGTAATTGACTTTAATATATTGACATTTTTTCCTTCAGCCTTTCCTGATTACTCTCGGTGCAGTTGATGCTTGGACACAGTCTTGAACTCTGTGGGTATGCAGATTTAAAAAAAAATTTAAAGAGGTGATAGCAAAAGCCACAAGGCATTTATTTACAGGTGCACACACCCGTCTCTCCTGGACTGAATCAAAAGTGACTGGCACAGAGGTAGTGCTTGCTGCCTTCTGAATACCAGTGGGAGGGGTGCTGCGGCTCTCAGCACAGCAGCCCCTGGGGACCCTGGGACTGGGCAGGGCTGCAGGTCACTCGTGTACTAACCCGGTGCTCAGGTGGAGTGCTGGAGGCTGGTCTTCAGGAGGCTGGGCTGAAATGGGGGAACGCGCCAGAGGCGGTGGGGGTGGGGTGGGGAGGTGGGAGAGGTGTGGTGTCAGCAATGCACTAGAAGGCCCACCCTAATGCCCCCACCCACTGAGTCCTATACAAGCAGGTTGGCCTCTGGTACAGCCCGTGGGCCCCTTCTAGGCCCAACAGGGAACCTTTCTGCAGCAGGGCCTGGCCCAGGTTCTCCTGGGGCAGGAGCCCTCAGATGTGGCCATAAATGCTAGGGGCATGGGCCTGTGGTGTAGCTCTCGGCAGGTGGGCAGGTGAGCAGCTGTACGGTTCCTCCAGGCTGCTGTTGCCACCCTCAGGCCTGAACTGTAACTGCTGCTGAGCTGAAGCTACTAGGCCATCTTGGGCCGGTCCCACAGTCACTACACACCCCTCTGTGCCCAGACCTGATCCAGCCCAGCTGGGCCTACCCATTGGCAGATTTTTTATTTATTTTTTTAAGGATTTTATTTATTTATTCATAGAGACAGAGAGAGGCAGAGACACAGGCAGAGGGAGAAGCAGGCATCATACAGAGAGCCTGATGTGGGACTCGATCCAGGGTCTTCAGGATCATGCCCTAGGCTGCAGGCGGCTCATTGGCAGATTTTTTTAAAATAAATTTTTCTTTATGATTTTATTACTTTTTATCTAGCTTACTTTATTGGAAGAATATATCATATAGTACCTATAACAAAAAATACATGTTAATCGACTTTATGTTGTCATTAAGGCTTCTGGTCAACAGTAGTTGTTTTTGGGTAGTCAAAAGATAGACAAAGATATTTGACTGCCTAAGGGTTGGTGGCCCTAACTACCTGAGTTGTTCAAGTGTCAACTGTAGTTTATTTATTAAAAAAAAAAAACATTTCATTTATTTATTCATGAGAGACAGAGAGAGGCAGAGACACAGGCAGAGGGAGAAGCAGGCTCCATAAAGGGAGCCCGATGTGGGACTCGATCCCGGGACTCCAGGACCATGCTCTGGGCCAAAAGGCAGGTGCTAAACCACTGAGCCATGCAGGGATCCTCTCAACTGTAGTTTAAAGGATTTTTCTTGTCACTTGGGACTCTTGGAGATTTTCTCAACCAACAGTCTTTGCCACACAAACAGTTGTATTATTTATTTATTTACTTAAAAAGTTTTATTTCTTGCTTCCCAGTCTGTGTAGTTTTTTTTTTTTTTTTTTTTCCTTTTTGGGTCTAACTGCATTAGTTAAGAGTTCCAGCACAAGGTTTACTAGGACTGGTGAGAGAGGGCATCATTGCATTCTTCCTGATGTTACCAGAAAACATCTAGCTCTTTAAGGGTACTTCATTTCTATTAAACTAAAGTCCAGTTGATGTAGAGGCAGGTGTGGGCAGAGGGGAAGCATTCTCCATTCTAATGATTTGGTCTGAATCTCTAGGGAACCTCTGTACCTGGACTTTACTAGTGAGTAAGATATGTCATCTTTGTCCCTAGTTCCTAACAAAAATCTCCTGAAGCACTTGGAATTGCTCAAGTGATAAGGGTGATAGTATCTTTTATTTTTTTATAATGAGGCAACTCTTGGTCAGCTCTTAGATAGCTTCAGGATGGGTACTGGACACCAGGAACACAAAGCCTTGATTAGGGGTTGGGACTTAGAGCCCCAGCTCCCAGCCTCTGGAGAGAGGAGTCTATAGGGTTGAGTTAATCACCAATGGCCAGTGATTTAATGAATTATGTCAATTTAATGAAATCTCTGTCAAAACTATTAAAGACCTGATTCAGAGGGTATCCAGGTTGATGAACACATACATTTAGATGCTGGGGAGTTGGCGTGTCCAGAGAGGAGGTGGCAATTCTGCAAACGCCCCCCCCCCCAACTTCCCTCACCTATATGACCACCTTACTTTGACCTATGGGTCACTACCTTTTGTCTGTTTGAGTTGTATCCTTTATAGTAAACCAATATAGTTAAGTAAAGGGTTTTGCTGAGTTCTTACATCGTTTTGGTAAGTTACTAGATGTGATGGCACATGGAGGGAATCTGAATATGTAGATGGCTGAGCAGAAATGTCAGCAGCCTGGTTGGGCTCCCCATCTGTGGCTGGCATCTGAGGTGGGACCAGTGTGTGGGACTGAGCTCTTCACCTGTGGAGTCTGACATGAACTCTAGGTGGTAGTGTTAGAATGAATTGAACTGTGGGACACCTGTTTGGTGTCACAGAGTTGGAGAAGTGGCACTGGGACAGACATCACATACTTGGTGTCATGGAGGTGGGGGGGAACCTTGTCATCCTCAGAAATACTTCACCATTGAGAGAAGACTAAGGCTAGAAGAGACTCAAGTTAGCTATTTCCTTCCTCCCAGGTCAGTTAGGCTCTGGGAAAATCCCAGTCAGTTACACTCTTGTGAAATAGATTGTTTTGAGGACAGGCTTTGTTAAAATGCATAGGGTATTCTGGACATATCTTTAAATGTCTACTTTTTTGTCTTTCTAATTTTGGAGACAGTACTTTACCCTGGTACCTCAGTTCTGTGATGGAAGAGTTGATGATTCACATTTCTTGGCTCTTGTCCTCTGAGGACTGGAAGCCAGCTGCTAAGCTCCTTACATGCCCAATCAGAGACTAGAAGTGTGACTCCTTTTTTGATGTTTATTGAGAGCTTTAAACCCTCATCTCTCCTTTCTCCCCTTATGCCCCCCATCTGTACAAGGGGACAAGACAGCCCTGGGGGTCCTTCCTTTGGTTTTGGCAAATGATTCAATCTACTGTCCTGCCCCTGTTCCCCAAATCTCACATTAGCCCACCTCCAAACCCCAGTAAAAAACCCAGGCCAGGCTCCTTTCCTTGATCTCCCAAGGCATTTCCCACCTGCTTGAGAGGCCTGCCCTCCCCCCTCTGGACACTTGCATTATGGAAGCAAGAAATGCTTTCATATCCTCTAGGCATGTGTGTGTTGTCAGTGTAGACATCTGAACCAAATCTCAGGTGGGGGTACACCTGCCTGTGCGGTTGACCATAACAGTTATAAAATAGGTAACTGGTAAATACTTTGCTATCCTGTTTGCTTTATTGTTCTATTGATAAGTCCTCCAAATCTTTTGATATTAATGCATGCTATCCTTATATGAGTCTCCACGTGCAAATGCACAAAAAAAATTCTATGGACATTGTTGAAAATTGCTGGGCTGTAGATAGTGATCAGGTCAGATTTACAGGAAATAGTAGATTAAATCACTTGACCCTCCTCCATTCTTACAATTTATTGAATAACAATTCACAATTCATAATGGTCTTCGACACTTGGGATTAGTAAAATTGATGAGTTTTTTTTTTCTTCTCAGAATTTTTTGTTCTAATCACTGTGAAATGGCATCTACTGGACATTTTATTTATTTATTTATTTATTTATTTATTTATTTATTTTACTGGACATTTTAATTCCCAATTACCTCTACCAAGGTGATGGAAATTTTTATTTTATTTTTTTTATTTTATTTTATTATTTTTCTAAAGATTTTATTTATTTCTTCATGACAGACATACACACAGAGAGAGGGAGAGGCAGAGACACAGGCAGAGGGAGAAGCAGGCTCCTTGTAGGGAGCCCAACCAGGGACTGGATCCCAGGTCTCCAGGATCACACCCTGGGCTGAAGGCGGTGCTAAACCACTGGGCCACCAGGGCTGCCCAATGGACATTTTTAATACACGTATTTCATCTTCTGTTCAACATGTTTGACTTTTTTCCTTTTGAATCTGTATCTGTTCATATTAACTCTGGCAGTTGATCTTTCATATTGCAGGTGTTGCTGATGCTTTTTCTTTTCCCTGTTTGCCTTTAATTATCTTAATTTTAATATAATAGAATTTGTGTGTCTCCGAGTTTATGGCTTGCAGTTTTTCTTTGCTTTTTGTTTTTGTTTTGGCTTGCTCTTTTTCTTACGAGGAAATTCTCCCTATTTTGTGTCAATAAAATATCTGAATTCTAAAAGTTTCCTAGTTTTATCTTGCAGTTATTTTTTTAAAGATTTTATTTATTCATTCATGAAAGACACACAGAGAAAAGCAGAGACATAAGGCAGAGGGAGAAGCAGGCTCCATGCCAGAAGCCCGATGTGGGACTCCATCCGGGGACTCCAGGATCATGCCCTGAGCCACAGGCTCAACCGCTGAGCCACCCAGGCGTCCCTATCTTGCACATTTAAAGATTTTTAAAATTATTTTTTATTTTATTTTATTTATTCATGAGAGGCACAGACAGAGAGAGAGAGGCAGAGACACAGGCAGAGGGAGAAGCAGGCTCCACGCAGGGAGCCCGATGTAGGACCGGATCACGGGTCTCCAGGATCACTACCCGGGCGGAAGGCGGCGCTAAACCGCTGGGCCACCAGGGCTGCGGTATCTTGCACATTTAAATCTAAAGTGAATTGGGTATTTTCCATGGAATATTGGGGAATACAATGCATTTTCCAAGTAATTAACAGTGTATGCCTGCCTTTTCATAGTGTTCATGATATTTGCAACTTTGCTACAATGACTGCTCTGCCCTTGACTAATTTCATATTAAATACCAGCCTATTGAAGGCACTTTCTACTCTTGTCTGCTTATATCTCTGTCTGGAATAATATAGCTTAAAAATCCTTGATGTGTGTTAGGTACACCACCACCTTGTTCTTCAGAAGTCTCTGTCCGGTTCTCAGCATTTGTTCCTTCTATTGGGCTTGTGTGAGTACTGTTGACTACTGAAGAATCTGTTTTGGGGACTCTGGAGTTTTATAAAGGTACCATTAGGGAATGGTGACATCTGAGGGACACTGAATTCTTGTTAAGAACAGTTGGCATCTGTTCACTTATTTCATTCTACTTTGACATTAAGAAACAATTTTTGCATTTTTCCATGAGGATCATTAAATATGCTTTAGTCTCCTTTGATACTGAAATTGATGTGTATAAGTTAGGAGAAAGTTTTCAAATGTCATCTCTTAGTGTAATCACATAGGATGGGCTCAGTTCTTCAACATGTTGTGAGTATACATGTAAATTATTGTCTACCAGGGAATTTTTTTTTTTAAGATTTTATTCATGAGAGACAGAGAGAGAGAGACAGAGACACAGGCAGAGGGAGAAGCAGGCTCCATGCAGGGAGCCCGACGTGGGACTCGATCCCAGGTCTCCAGGATCACACCCTAGGCTGAAGGCGGCCCTAAACCGCTGAACCATCTGGGCTGCCCTACCACGGAAGTTTAATAGAGACTCAGTACTTGGAATGTTTGTTGGGCCTGGTCCTGTCAGCACTGTTTGCCAAACCTGTAACAAATTAGATTCTCAAAAGGAAGATAGGAGTTTATGTACTGTAATGTTTGCATAAGTGCTTCAGGCACACTGAGGCAGTCTTATCTGTAGGATTGGTGGAGTCACTCCCAAAACCCCAGTTCCCAGATACCAACACAGGATGAACTTTGTCTTTGTCATCCAGGATTTCTAAGGGTAAGCAATCTTAGACCTGCTAATGTTCACTCTCTTCCTCACACTAGATAATAGAACTATTTGTGAGCATGTCTGCACTTCCCATGTGGAAAGAGTTGTTAGAACTGACCCAGGCAGCTCATTTCTCCCTGGATTCACAACAAAAGAGGTGTTCCTAGTTTGCTGTCACTCTACAGAATAGGTCAGTTCTAGCATTGAAATTGCTGGGTGGAAACTTTTCTCTGTGCCTTAGATGCAGACATCATTGTGTCAATCAACATGATTGATCTCTTTCAGGGACCAGCATTTAGGGGAATTAATCCACTGAGGGATTCCTGTGTTTGGGTTGGACCATCCTGCTGCCTTCCCAACAGAGGAACTCAGAAATGGGAGGAGAGCCTCTAGAGTGACTGGTTGGGGATCACTTGCAACAGAAATCAGAAAAAAAGGGATTTGGTGAGGTTTTTGGAGGAAAGCACCATTGGACTCACATCATGTGCAAATTCATTATCAGTACTAACATGGAATTCAGTGAAGTCACTTGTAAATTTCATGTCTTTACATACTCCTCAAGGTCACCAAGCCCTAGTTACAGTCATACAATTCTGTCAAAAAAATCTCTTCTGGGATCTTATCTCAAGATCTGTGCCTTTGTGTCTTAAAAATTGGTAAGAGGCAGCTGTGAGGCTTATGAATATATGGATTTTGAGGATGTCTAAGTTGTCATGCCTTTTCCTCATGTCTGAGTTGTATATTCTAAATATTTCCTGGTCCATGAAATGAGACAGAACACGGAAGATAAAATTGATTCTTTGATAAATATTATATAAACAAATTATAATTATACTCTTCTGTGAAAATATTCTTGTTCATCCAGCTGGATATGACTGTTTGTAATGATCTGGAGGACTTCAGCACACACTGGCCAACTGGATCTTGTAACAGTTTGGCTTCTCCTGGCTTCTCATGTTTGGGGATGGGAATAGAAGAAAAAGCTTCCATTTTCCCCCGTTTTTGTTAATAAAATATCATGCATTTGTGACTCTGTGCTTCATCGGAGTGCTGTGTGACATTGTGAGTATTTAAGGAGGAGGTGAAAGTTTTTCTCACAAGGAATTAATTGATGGTCTTAAGATGGAAATAGTTCTTTGATTCATACAGCATTTCTCCAAGGTGTTCTGTTTCCTGACAGTAGGGAGCAATGGAGGTTTAAAGTGATGACAATAAAAATGTAGCAGTGAATTCCTGTGGTCATGATGCTGTTAAATTCATGAGGAAGCAAGTGTGACCAGAGAGGAAGAGTCTGATGACCGAGTCATACAATAAATGTTGAAAGATCAGTCTTATGTGAATTTCTTATGAACTGAATATAGATCACCAGTGTTGTCCATCTCACTCCTCCTCCTGTACACATATATGGGATATTTTAGGACACAGTGGCCTTTGAGGATGTGACTGTGAACTTCACCCTGGAGGAGTGGGCTCTTCTGAATCCATCCCAGAAGAAACTCTACAGAGATGTGATGCAGGAAACCTTCAGGAACCTGGCCTCAATAGGTAGGGATGACATTATTCTTACTTACTTAATCAACCAGAAATCCAGCATCACTCACTCGCTCATCAATGCTGTTATAAGAGGTGATAGGTGGAAAGGGCATATGTCAGTAAATAAATCAGCCATGATGACAGTTCATCATGGACCTAGAATCTAAAAAATATTCTTTTATAATGTGTGCTTTTTCTTGGTCTGTATTTTAGGGGAAAAATGGGAAGACTGTAACAGTAAAAGTCTGTATAAACATCATCAGACAAATCTAAGGTAAGAACTGTGTCCCTGGCTAGCTCAGTTCGTAGAGTACACAACTCTTAATCTCAGGGTTGTAAGTTCAAGCCCCATGTTGGGCATGGAGCCTACTTAAAATTAAGAAACAAAACCAGTGTTCCCATGAGAAAATCTTTGTCATATTAAAAAAAAAACAAGCAAATAAAATGAATCAGAGCATTTCTAAGTTTATTTATTTTTAGGATATTTTCATCAAAATTTTTTTCCCTAATATGACCTAGATGTTCAGTGTTTGAAAGATAGTAACATGTGGAAAAATATCCAGAAACTATTTTTATTTTTTTATTTTACAAAATATTTTATTTATTTATTTGACAGAGAGAGAGAGAGCGCACAAGCAGGGGGAACAGCAGGCAGAGGGAGAGGGAAAAGCAGGCTTCCTGCTGAGCAAGGAACCCAATGTGGGGCTGGATCCCAGGACCCAGGGATCATGACCTGAGCCAAAGGCAGACACTTAACCGACTGAGCCAACCAGGTGCCCCACAGAAACCCCATTTTTTTTTAACAAGCTATTTATTTTTTTTAAGATTTATTTATTTATTTATGATAGAGATAGAGACACAGAGAGAGAGGCAGAGACACAGGAGGAGGGAGAAGCAGGCTGCATGATGGGAGCCCATTGTGAGACTCGATCCCGGGACTCCAGGATCGTGCTCTGGGCCAAAGGCTGGCGCTAAACCGCTGAGCCACCCAGGAATTCCCTAAAAACCCCATTTATGATTATCACTTTTGATAATAGCAATGATCATCTCCTTGCAGAACACTTAGGATATACTCACTTTCAAACAGTGTGAAAGCATAGGAAACATACACATTTTTCGAAAAATGGTAAAAAGTCATTGAAATAATTTAATAAATAGGAAATTATTAAGCCATTAATAACATGCTTCTCATTTTTACGACAGGCATGTGATAGAGAGACCCTGTAAAAATAAAGAAGGTAGTAAATGTGGAGAATCCTTCAGCCAGAATCCAAATCATAAGCAGATAAAGAAAACTCCTACTGGAATAAAACTACGTAAATGTAGCTTCTGTGGACAAGTGTTCAGACATCATTCATCTTTTAGCAGGCACATGATCTCTCACACTGGCCACAAACTATATGAATATCAGGAATATGAAGAGAAGCCTTATAAGTGTAAGGAATGTGGGAAGGCCTTCAAGCATCGACAGTCCATTCGAGTACATGTAAGGACTCACACTGGAGAGAAGCCTTACAAATGCAAGCACTGTGGGAAGGCCTTCAAGCATTGCCAGTCCATTCGAAAGCATGAAAGGATTCACACTGGAGAGAAGCCCTATGAATGCAAACAATGTGGAGAAACTTTCAGGTATCGCCACAACTTTCAAAAACATGAGCGAACTCACACTGGAGAGCAGCCCTATAGATGTAAGCACTGCGGGAAAGCCCTCAGTTGCCTTAGTTACTGCCGAATTCATGAAAGAACTCACACTGGAGAGAAACCATATGAATGTAAACAATGTGGGAAAGCCTTCAGTTATGCCAGTTACATTCGAATACATGAGAGAACTCACACTGGAGAAAAGCCCTATGAATGCAAGAAATGTGGGAAAGCCTTTAGTTGTCCAAATTATTTTCGAAAACATGAAAAGACTCACACTGGAGAGAAACCCTATGAATGTAAGCAATGTGGTAAAGGCTTCAGTTGTCCCAGATCCTTTCGAAGTCATGAAAAGAGACACAGAGGCGAAAAGCCTTATGAATGTAAAATATGTGGTAAAACCTACAGTTGTCCTATATACTTCCGAAATCATGAAAGGAGACACAGTGGAGAAAAATCCTATGAATGTAAAATATGCGGTAAGTCCTTCAGTTGTCCAAAGTATTTTAGAAAACATGAAAGAAGTCACACAGGAGAAGAACCCTGTGAATGTAATGAATGTGAGAATACCTTGAGTCCTCTCACTATATTCCAAAGACACATGATGAAGCACACTGGAGATGGACCTTATAAGTGTAAGGAATGTGGGAAAGTCTTTGATTGTCCAAATTACTTTCGATGTCACGAGAAGATACACAGTGGAGAAAAGCCATATGAATGTAAGGAATGTGGCAAAGCCTTCAGTTCCTCCATGTCCCTTCAAAACCATGAAAGAAGTCATAGTAGGAAAAAACCTCATGAATGTAAAGAATGTGGTAAAGCCTTTAGCTTTCCATGTTCCCTTCAAAAGCATGAACGAAGTCATACTGGGGAGAAACCATATGAATGTAAGCAATGTGGGAAAGCCTTTACTTATCTCAGTTCTATGCAAAAGCATGAGAGAACTCATAGTGGAGAGAAACCCTATGAATGTAAACAATGTGGGAAAGCCTTCATTTATCTCAGTTCTATGCAAAAGCATGAAAGAACTCACACTGGAGAGAAGCCCTATGAGTGTAAGCAGTGTGGGAAAGCTTTCATTACCCTCTCAAACGTTCAAAGGCACATGATCAAGCACACTGGAGATGGACCTTGTAAATGCAAGGAGTGTGGGAAGGCCTTTGATTGTCCTAGTTCATTGCGAACTCATGAACGTACTCACACTGGGGAGAAACCCTATCAGTGTAAACATTGTAGTAAAGCCTTCACTCGTTCTAGTTCTTTACGAAACCATGAAAGAACTCATAATGGAGAGTAGCTATGTGAATGTCAGAAATAGGGAAAAGTCTTCAATTGCTCCAGTTCTTTCTGACTACATGAAATAACTTGCACTGAAGAGAAACTATAAACAGAAACAATATGGTAAATTCTTTATTCCCTATTATGTTCATATACATGAAATTCATACTAGAGAGAAACTCAATGTAAGGAAAGTTATGAAAGCTTTCATTTATCACACAGTCTTTCAAGGACATGTGAGAGTGCACATGGGGGAGAAACCATATAAAAAACTAAAGAATCAGGGAAAGCCATCGCTGCATTCCCATGGGAAGCCATGGAAGAACTCACTGGAGAGAATTACATTGAATGGTAAACATTGTAGGAAAATGCACTTGCCCCACCTTTTTACAAAACCATGTGAGGATGTATAATGGTTAGATAGATACCTACCTTATAAATGAAAAATAAAGGAAGCTTTTTAGTTAGAAAAGGATTTTCAAAGTCACTTAAAAACTGCACTGTAAAGAAACTAATATAAGTAACATGGGTAAGCCTGGTGCAGATTACTGTATAATACTCCCCCAGGTTTGACAACACAATAGAAACATTATTAACATTTTACCTATGTTGTCTTCATCAGTGGCTTTTTTTTCCCTCCAGTTTTATTGAGAAAAGTTGACCCATTACTACGTAAGTTTAAGACATGTAGTCTGATGGTTTGATTTACATATATTGCGAAAAAGTTACAGTGGCTCAGTCTTTTTTAAAGATTTTATTTATTTATTCATGAGAGACACACAGAGAGGCAGAGACACAGGCAGAGGGAGAAGTAGGCTTCCTGCAGGGAGCCTGATGTGGGACTTGATCCCAGGACCCTGGGATCATAACCTGAACCAAAGGCAGATGCTCAACCACTGAGCCACCCAGGTGCCCCAAAAGTGGCTCAATCTTAATGTGATTCTCTGTTTGAGGGATTTCTACTTAGTTTTGCAAAAGCATTGAGGTGGGAAAATACTGTAGGTACTCATTAAGCAGTGGTTTCTAAGTCTGATGGGTTATTTTTCCCCCTCAGTAAACAGCTAACATTTCCATTTTTTAAAAAGATTTTATTTATTTATTTGAGAGAGTGCATGAGCAGGGAGGAGGAGACAGAGGGAGAGGGAGAAGCAGACTCCCCACTGAGCAGGGAGCCTGAGGTCTGGGGTTTGACCCCAGGACCCTGAGATCAGGACCTGAGTTGAAGACAGATGCCTAACCAACTGAGCCACCCAAGCACCCCGAGTGTTCCCATTTTGAAGACTGTTTTTCATCCATAGATGAACTAAAGTATGTTTTAACATGCAAGTAGTTTTAATTTTTATACATTTTTCTTTTTCCTTTTTTTTTTTTGGTAAGGATAGGACTTGAATAATGAGGTGTCATCCTTAAAAACTGCCAATTATTTTATCAGCAAAAAATGAGTTTATTCAGAATAGGAGAGAATTGCAATTCAGGGCAAAGATGCTATGCAATGCCATAGGCAATTTTGGAGAACAAAGGAGAGAAATACTCTATATAATAAAGCAGAGGACTTGGGAATGGCTGTTATGAACAAAACATTTGTTGGAATAAACTGGAAGTTCAGAATATAGTGGCTTCTCATTGGCTGAGTTGTTACTGTCATTGGTTGCACTGTTGCTGGGTGTGGAGGAACTCTTCCTCCTGCTGGAATAAAAAGGTGGTTGCTAAAGTGGTATTTCAAGATATGTCTCTTCCTATTGAGTGTGTAACTGAGGAGGAGTGGTAAGGCTGGAAACTTCTACTACTGAACTGATTCCATTTTCAACAGGTTTCCTTTTTTTTTAATTTTTATATTTCTTTTGATAAGATATTTTTTCCTTAAAGCATTACCAATTAAGAGTCAGGTTTTCTGGGATCCCTGGGTGGCTCAGCGGTTTAGTGCCTGCCTTTGGCCCAGGGCACGATCCTAGAGTCCCGGGATCGAGTCCCATGTTGGGCTCCCGCCATGGAGCCTGCTTCTCTCTCCTCCTGTGTCTCTGCCTCTCTCTCTCTCTCTCTCTCTCTCTCTCTCTCTCTCTCTCGTCTATCATGAATAAATAAATAAATCTTAAAAAAAAAGAGACAGGTTTTCTGAGGTGGTTTGATCTTTCAGTGCCAGGAAGGAGCATCCCTGGTTGTTATATCCTACATTAGAGAAAAATTCATAGTTGTACACTACTTATAGCCACATTTGAGTGACTAGTATGGGTAGGGGGGAGAACTCTCAGGCATTTCCCTTCCAAAGTCTGTATCTTCGTTGTCTTTTTTTTTTTTAAGATTTTATTTATTCATGAGAGACACACAGAGAGAGGCAGAGACACAGGCAGAGGGAGAAGCCGGCTTCCTGCAGCGAGCCTGATGTGGAACTCGATCCCAGGACCCCCAGATCACAACCTGAGCCAAAGGCAGATGCTTAACTGCTGAGGCACCCAGGTGTCCCTAAAGTCTAGGTCTTCTCAAGGTGGGAAGTAGTGATCATCTTGGAGTGTTGAGCCAGCATCACCTTATTGGGTACATTTTTAAAAAGAATTTTAAAAATTATTTGAGAGAGAACTCAAGCAGGGGGATGGGCAGAGGCAGAGGAAGAAGCAGACTCTCCGCTGAGCAGGGAGCCCAACACAGGGCTGATCCCAGGACCCTGGGATCATGACCTGAGCCAAAGGCAGATGCTTAACCAGCTGAGCCACCCAGGTGCCCTTGGGTATATTGTTTTTAAACAGCTTGACAGGCAACCAAATATAACCAAAGAAACATGACAATTCTAAATTGTATGATGGTTCAGAACCAAGACTCTGGTAGTAGCTAGTATTGACAGTTATTCCAACTCAGGAAGAAGGTACACTCTATGACTGCAAAACTTGTATCTCTCTTTGAAGTCTCTGCTTAAAGCAGCCATGGATGCAGAATAGTGACTATTGCAAAAACACATGGAAATAATTAACCACGTCCATTTGGGAAGATACAGTACAGGTGTAAACATGAAGCAATAGATGATGAATTTTTGGTAGAACAGCAAAGCTTCAAATAATTTTAAAAGAGTGTTCTTATCTCAAACTGTAACCAAATATGTTATACCCAGTAGGATTGATTGCTAATTCAGAGATCAAGAATTTGGAGGAGAATCCAGAATCCATTAACATTTCAGATGAAAGACTTGTGAATTTTGAATCTTCTAACCCTTTAGAGTAAGCTATTGAGAAGTTTCTCACAGGATTATGATTAGACTATTTTTGAAAGGCCATGGTTAAAAAAAATTTTTTTTTGCAAGGGTTTGGGAAATGCAGACAAGGGCTTTGTGTTTCCACAAAAGTGGGAAGAGGCAACAGTGAGAAAAAGGTATACTGTCCCAGTCCAAACCATTTGGGAAAGCTATCTGGTCAAATGTTGGCCCGTTCAATTATGGGAAATCTTTACCTTCCATCCACCAGAAGGTGTGTGGGTCCGGTCAGTGTTTGGTACTTTCTTGAGATGTATATGTATTCAAGGGTCTGTTCCCTGAAGTTTGGCAACCCAAGGGTTGGTTAGCAGTTCTGAAAAAGACATTTCCAATGAGGTTGAAGAGTCTTTCTGGAGTTGTCTTTTCCAACACATGTAATCTCCACATTGCAAGATGTAATATTTTAAGGTGGTTGACTCTCAGAAGTGCACTATTAAAAGATTGTGCTACCAAGGCATGATTATTATTTTAAAGATTTTATTGGGCATCCCGGGTGGCTCAGCGGTTTGGCACCTTCGGCTCAGGGTGTGATCCTGGAGACCCGGGATCGAGTCCCACGTCGGGCTCCCTGCATGGGACCTGCTTCTCCCTCTGCCTCTGCCTCTCTCTCTCTCATGAATAAGTAAATAAAATAAATTTTATTTATTTGACAGAGCATGCACAAGCAGGGGGAGTGGCAGGCAGAAGGAGAGGAAGAAGCAGGCTGCCTGCTGAGCAGGGAGCCTGACATGGGGCTCAATCCCAGGACCCTGAGATCATGACCTGAGCCAAAGGCAGACACTTAACCGACTGAGCCACCTGGGCACCCAAAGCATGGTTATTTTTAATAGAAGCAATTAAGCCTTTGCAGTATTGAAGTATATTTCCTATTAACTGGGAGTCACAGGAGGCAGGGCAAGTGCATTGGATGTCTTGTGACTCTCCAAGAGTGAGAATCTGTGAGTTTCAAAGAGGATGGTTCTGGGATTTTGGACTAATGGCAATGTTATTGCTAAGGTATTTGGAAGGTCTCTACAGATTTTGCCTAATGAGTCTTAATAGTGTCAGTGCGTTCAGCTAATTCTCAGGTTTGAGGACGATATGCATGATGACCATTGTAAAATCAGACAACACAGAGTTGTGGAAGCACCTGTTAACTTGGTTCCTTGATTGCTATGCAGTCCAAGAGGGGATCCCTAGGTAGGGATAATCTTCTCTAACAATTTTTTTTTAACAAAGTTGTTGGGTTTTTTTAGTAAAGATTTTATGTATTCATGAGGGAGAGAGAGGCAGAGAGGCAGAGGCACAGGCAGAGGGAGAATTTCTACAAGTTTTGGTAGGACTGAGTTATTTGACCCAAACCAGTGTTCTTTTAATCAGACCAATGATTATTAGATTTCTAATATCCTTTATTTCCTGGGGCCAGTGTTGGGTGTCTGATTTTTCTGATTATCATTTGGGAGACTATCCCTTTGGAACATGATGGAGGTTTGGCTATTGATTTCCTTGAATGGCATATTTTGTGGAAATATTAGTGAGGTGGTTTCCTTTTGCCTTGAGGGAATTCAATATGGAATGCCTTTAAGAATAGTCAGAGCGGCTGGGTAATAAATGACATAATGAATTTTGAGCATAAGAGACATTTAAAATTTTTTATTGGAGATAAGGACACCTTGTTCCCATAATATTGTGAGGTCAGGAGCAACCACAAGTAGCTCAGTCTAAGCATTTGTGTTTTTGCCTGTGGATAATGTATAATGTGAAATACAGGCTTATATAACATAGCCTATTTGGCTGAGATAGCCAGAGGTAATGGTGCTGTCTCATTGACTTCAGAAGGAGTTGTAATAGCATACCCAGCACAATAGTTTTTATCTTTTCAATAGGAATAATCAGTAAACCATTAAAAAACCTTCATTAGTTAGAGGAGTTTGCTATACATTTCCTTGAGGAGTCAAAAAGGTAATTTTTCAGCATTAAGCAGTTATGAGGGATTTTGTGTGGATCCATATATAGTTCTTGTTTTGAGATCAGATGCCCTTACTATCAAACTTGAATGAACAAAGTGCAAGTTTTTTGGGCACTTTATCTCTTGAAGGCCAAAAGTTTTGACAGGTGGATACTGTCTCCTGTGAAAGGGAGGCAGAGAAGCTAATTATCTACATCTGTAAGAAAGTAGAACCTACAGAAAACTATATCCTCCCAATCAGCTTATAAGATTTGTGAAAGGTTTCGAAAGACTGTCTGAAACCTGAAGCATGACTACCGTCCAGGTGTATTTCAGTCCTCACGTGAAAGCATAAAAGATACTGGGTATCTGTATCACCAGAAATACTAAAAATGCACTGCATAGATGAATTCTAGTGAAGAATTAGCTTTCAGTGGGTTGGACTGTATGGGAGTTAGAACAATGTAGGGGGGTGCTGGGGAATAACAATGTTATTGCTTGGAGGTCCTGTACAAACCCTCACTCTGCCCATTGCTTTTATTCATAAGTATAATAGGAATATTACAGGGACTAGTGTAGGGGATAATGAGGCCCTGTGCCCTGTGATTGTTTTGGGTGTGACCCCTTGAAAGGCTTATTTGTAGGTTATTGATTAATTCTGGAGAGAGGTTTTGAAGGATCTGGAGCTGGATCATGATGGTAGGTATACTGTGGATTCTACAGTATCAGTTGAAGATGTGCCCATTAAAAAAAAAAGTATGAGGGATCCCTGGGTGGCGCAGTGGTTTAGCGCCTGCCTTTGGCCCAGGGTGTGATCCTGGAGACCCGAGATTGAATCCCACGTCGGACTCCTGGTGCATGGAGCCTGCTTCTTCCTCTGCCTATGTCTCTGCCTCTCTCTCTCTCTCTCTCTCTCTCTCTCTGTGACTATCATAAATAAAAATTAAAAAAAATGATAGCAGTTCTAATAGGGAAAAGTGATGAGTGTTTCTAGACTTAGATATGGTGTCTTCAGAGAGGGAGCAAATAAAAGGTATTTAAAGGTCTTTTAACTCACCAGTTTAGCTATTTTGATTACTCTAAGTCAAGTTTTAGGATTATATGCCCATCTGGGAGAAAGAAATTCCAGGTGATGCTTTTGTAAGAAATTTTGGCACAGCATACAAATGGGAGCCAGGAACTCAGGAGAAAAGCATGTGCATCTCAAAGGGCTATAGAAAAGGGAATTCAGAGACAGGAACCTACTAGCATTTATTACACACACTATTAGGAACTATTTTAATAGTCTGAGGCACGGTTGAGTATTGAATGTGTAGCTCCATTATGCCAGGTCTTTCTCCAAGTTATTTAGAAGAAATGATTATGAAGAACCTTGATAATTTCAGAGCCCTGTCATTGAGAATTTGGAAAGACACTGGAAACACTGACTAGTGAGTGGGCTAAGGGCACCTGGAGGACTTAAATTTGTAATGGTCTTTTTTCCAGTTACTGGTCTGTTTGCAATGATAGAAGAAACTAGGTTTTTAATTTTATTTAGAGATCTTAATTTCGTGGAGTTGAACATTGAGAATATTTTTTAATTTTTATTTATTTATGATACTCACACACAGAGAGAGAGAGGCAGAGACACAGGCAGAGGGAGAAGCAGGCTCCATGTCCCGGGAGCCCGACGTGGGATTCGATCCCGGGTTTCCAGGATCGTGCCCTGGGCCAAAGGCAGGCGCTAAACCGCTGCGCCACCCAGGGATCCCAAACTTTGAGAATTTTATGGTCTTGTAGGTGACTGGTAGCAAGCAAATGAGCCGATTTGTCAGATCTGGAGTGGATATAGTTTCTCATTCCATCTTGGTCCTTTTATTTTTTTAAAGATTTTATTTATTTATTCATGAAAGAGAAAGAGAGAGATGCAGAGACACAGGCAGAGGGAGAAGCAGGCTCCATGTAGAGAGCCCGACGTGAGACTAGATCCCGGGTCTCCAGGTCCTGGGCTGAAGGCAGCACTAAACCGCTTAGCCACCCGGGCTGCCCATCTTGGTCCTTTTAACTAAAGGAGAAAGATTCTGGTTGACAGAGTTAAGTACTACCCTAGTGGATTCAGTGTTTAAAGACCAGGACTTTGTTTTTTTTTTAAGAGAGTGTTTGTGCACACATGAGAGGGAGGGACAGAGGGGGAGAATCTTAAGCAGGCTCCACGCCCAGTGCAGGGACCAACACAGGCTCGATCTCACAACCCTGAGATCAGACCTGAGCCTAAATCAAAAGTCAGATCTTGGGGCACCTAGGTGACTCAGCTGGTATAAGCGTCTGCCTTTGGCTCAGGTCATAATCCTGGGGTCGTGAGTTTGAGCCCCACATCAGGCTTCTTGCTCAGTGGGGAGTCTGCTTCTTCCTCTCCCTCTACCCCTACCCCACTCATATTCTCTCACTTTCTCTCTCTAAAAAATAAATAAAACCTTGGGACACCCGGGTGGCTTAGTATGATTGAGCATCTGCCTTTGGCTCAGGTTGTGATTCCGGGGTCCTGGGATTGAGTCCTGCATCAGACTCCCTTCAGGGAGCCTGTTTCTTCCTCTGCCTATGTCTCTGTCTCCTTGTGTCTCTCATGAATAAATAAATAAATTCTTTAAGAATAAATAAAATGTTAAAAATCATGCTCAACCGACAGACCATTATGAACCCTAAGACCAGGACTTTTTCAGAAGAGTTTGGAATTGTCTGTAATGGTCATGAATCAGATTCATCAGATTTTTGTGTAGAAGCCTCAGTTTTGTTTGAGTCAACAGGATTAGGGAAAAGCTGCTGTATTTGCTTAGTGTAGATTTCCAGTGAGAGTTCTAGAGTTTTGCTAAAAGATACAGGTTTGTTTCTCTAAATCTTCTTCTTCTTCTTTTTTTTTTTTTTTAAAGATTTTATATATTCATGAGAGTCGCAGGGAGAGAGAGGCAGAAACACAGCCACAGGGAGAGGCAGGCTCCATGCAGGGAGCCTGACGTGGGACTCGATCCCTGGACTCCAGGATCATGCCCTGGGCCAAAGGCAGGCACTAAACTGCTGAGCCACCCAGAGATCCCCTCTTTTTTTTTTTTAAGATTTTATTTATTTATTCATTAGAGACACAGAGAGAGGCAGAGACATAGCCAGAGGAAAAACTATGCTCCATGCAGCAAGCCTGATGTGGGACTCAATCCCGGGACTCTAGGATCAAACCCTGAGCCGAAGGCAGATGCTTAACTTCTAAGCCACCCAGGTGTCCCTCTCTAGATCCTTTTTTAATAATTTTTAAAAAGATTTTATTTATTCATAGAAACAGAAAGAGAGAGAGAGGCAGAGGGAGAAGCAGTCTCCATGCAGAGAGCCTAATGTGGGACTCGATCCAGGGTCTCCAGGATCACACCCTGGGTTGTAGGCGGCGCTAAACCGCTGCGCCACCAGGGCTGCCCTCCTTTTTGTGAGGTTTTTTTTAGGCTAGTTTCATTCATTGTCTGGCCTGGCCCTCGTGAAGCATGTAGACTGATTTTTTAAAAAAGATTTTATTCATGAGAGACCCACCCACAGACAGGAGGCAGAGACATAGGCAGAGGGAGAAGCAGGCTTCTCACAGGAAGCCCGATGTGGGACTTGATCCCCAGACCCTGGGATCATGCCCTGAGCTGAAGGCAGATGCTCAACCGCTTAGCCACCCAGGCATCCCTGGGCTCATTGATATGAATCTGGGAAACCAGGCTTGTAAGGTTGAATGACTTTATTAAACCCTTCAGGAAATCTATCAAGGACCTCAGCCATTTTAGGAAACATTTTTAACTATGGCTTGTAATTTACGTTTAGGGAACATAAGAAATCTGGGGTCTATTTAGATAATCAGAAGACTTAACTTTAAAGGGGTATTTTAAATAGGTCCTGGAGAAGTGGGAGTGGGGAGTTAGAGGGAAAAAATGTTCAGTAGATTGAATAGAGGAAAATGGTGCCAGAGTAGGAGACTGGGCACAAAATGGCTTCCATGTGTTTGGTTATAAAGAAGATGCAAGAGGGTAAAAAGAGGCCACAAAAGCCATTTAAACTTTTTTCAGCTGTTTGCCTCAAGTTAATTTAGGAGAATTTTGCTGAGAAGCAAACTACTAAATATAATAATAAAAAATAATATAATAAAACAGACATACTATTTATTCTGTAGCCATTTTTAATTTTGAGAGAAATGTTTAAATTTGGGGAGAATAGGGCAGCCCAGGTGGCTCAATGCTTTAGCGCCGCCTTCAGTCTAGGGCGTGATCCTGGAGACCTGGGATCGAGTCCCACATCAGGCTCCCTGCATGGAGCCTACTTCTCCCTCTGCATGTTTCTCCCTCTGCCTCTCTCTCTCTCTGTCTCTCATGAATGAATGAATGAATGAATGAATGAATGAATAAAATAAATTTGGAAAGAATAAAAGTTCACAATGCCCATTGAGGTTCAAAATTACTTTAGATTGAGTCCATCCACTTAGTTAGAAATGCATATGAGGAGAGACCATTGTTTTTAAAAAACATATATTTGTTCCACACCCAGGAGGCCTTGACACCCTCAAGGCATTTTCATTACTGGGATCCTATTTCTGAGAGTTTTTTTTCTTCAGAGCAGAGAGAAAAAAAAATAACATAGTTTCAATAGGAACAGCCTGGTTCCAGAAAGAATTGGTACAAAGCATACACAGTTGGAACAGGACCGCCCAGTTCTAAAGGAATTAGACCAGAGGTCATACAGTTTCAGTAGGGACTATCCAGTTCTGAAAATGAATCAGTTCAAAGTTAATAACACAGTCTTAAGTGCAATTCCAAACAAGAGAGGAACTGAAGGCCAAAAAGGTACTCACAGAAAGGCCATGTCCTGAACAAAGCCTAGAGAGCTTAGTCCTTGAACTGAAACCATAGCTTCAAACTCCAGGGATAGCAAAAAAGCAGTGAGCTCTGTTACCTCTGTGAGTACTGGCACATTTGTACACCATCCTGAGTTGGGGGTTGTCTCAGGATCCCATTTCTGACACCAAATGATATTAACCAGCCAGTTATTTTACCAGCAAAAAAGGATTTATTTGAGTGTAGCGGATTCAGGAGAAGCAAGCTCTGCCAAAGCCATAGGCAGGTCTGGAGAACAAAGGAGAGGAATACTCTTTTTATATAAAGGAAATGGAAAACAAGAAAAAAATAAAAGGAAATGGGAGGAACGCTTGGGTGGCTCAGCAGTTTGGCACCTACCTTCCACCCAGGGTGTGATCCTTGGGTCCCAGGATCGGGTCCCACATCAGGCTCCCTGCATGGAGCCTGCTTCTCCCTCTGCCTGTGTCTCTGCCTCTCTCTCTGTGTCTCTCAAGAATAAATAGATAAAATCTTAAAAAAAAAAAAAAAAGGAAACAGGAGGTTGAAGCCTAGTGAACTTTTATTGGCAGAATTGTGAGTCTCATTGGCTGGGCTGTTGTCAGGGGAGGAGAAAATCCTCCTAGGGTAGTTAAGTAGTAACTAAAATAGTTGTGTCTCTTCCTGTTGGGGGTGCTATAGTCAGTGAGTGGTGTGAGAGCTCCCCCTGTTGGCCTCCTGACTCCATTCTCTCTCTCTCTTTTTTAATATTTTATTTATTTATTCAGGAGAGACACAGAGAGAGGCAGAGACACAGGCAGAGGGAGAAGCAGGCTCCACGCAGAAAGCCCGACGTGGGACTCGATCCAGGGTCTCCAGGATCAGGCCCTGGGCTGAAGGATGTACTAAACCGCTGAGCCACCTGGGCTGCCCCCTGACTCCATTCTCAAGGAGATTTCTTTGTACTAATTTTCACAGAAACTTTGTTATTTATTTATTTTTTCCTATTGTATTATGGTATCAAGTACTAGATAGGCCTTACTTGTTTTTTTTTTTTTTTAAAGGATTTTATTCATTTACTCATGAGAGACACAGGGAGAGAGAGAGGCACAGACACAGGCAGAGGGAGATGCAGGCTCCACATAGGGAGCCTGATGTGGGACTCGATCCCAGGACTCCAGGATCATACCCTGGGCCAAAGGCAGGAGCTAAACCCCTGAGCCACCCAGGGACCTCCCGCCTTACTTGTTTTGAATATACATTTTATCTTTTTTTTTTTTAGATTTTATTTCTTTATTTATGAGAGGCACAGAGAGAGAGGCAGAGACATAGACGGAGAAGCAGGCTCCCTGTGGGGAGCCTTAAGTGGAACCCAATCCCAGCACCCTGAGATCACTACCTGAGCCAATGGTAGATGCTCAACCACTGAGCCACTCAGGTGCCCTTATATTTTTCTTTTTTAAATATTTTATTTTTAAGTAATCTCCACACCCAGTGTAGGACTCAAACTTACAACCTCAAGGTCAAGAGTTGCATACTCTACCAACTCAGCCAACCAGGTGCCCCTACACTTTACCTTTTTTCATCAAAAATGTTTTCATTGGCCTGAAGAGCCTTACTCTGTTTTCTTTGCCAGTAAATGTTTACCGTATATTTGTAAGTATGCAAAGTTGTTCATAGAGTATAGTCTCCTGTAAATATTTAATCTTTTCTCTTTCAGTTGTCTTTTCTTCTTGGGATTTGAACTACAGATTGTGAATTAAGAATAGAGACCTATGCAAGGACAATAAAATCTAGAGCTAGGAATGACTCTTCTTGACTATGTCAGAATGAGTAATGTTGGGAACTGTAATTTTTAGAATCATGATTTTGTGTTAAAATCCACCAAAGCCTCACACACATGAATCTTAGGATGCAGAAGTGAACTAGGATTTAGTCAGGTTTTGGAGCCAACTTTGTAGAAGGAGATAGAAGCATAGGGCCATTGCAAACATGTGCTTCCAACCTGTATTCCTTATTCCTTGCACTGCCAATCAAGTATATCCTCCAAACCACCATTGCCTGTTAGACTTCCATTTGATCTGAGCAGTAGGGATCTGCAGTTGTCTCCACAGTTCAACTTTGAAGATCCAGTGCAGTTTGGATTTCCTGCAAGTTGTCATGCATTCACCAGGAAACAGATTTATACAATCATGGTTGAGAATGTTTTCTGAAGCACTACTCTCCTCTTCTCTCGCTTATTTTTAGATAAGGTCTAATTTGTATAGTAAAAACTTTGTTCTGTTAATACCCCTAGTGACTGTGTGTTCCTGATTCCACTATGAGAGCTACATGGTGCAGTCCAAAAGAACTATGTGAGAGTTTTCTTCTGCACCGTGCAGTAACTGCTGTGACCCAGTCCTTTCCTGTGGGAATTGACACCTTTCTCATATTAGCAGATTCTGGGTGTTTTGTGTTATGACTCATAGCTAAGTGTAATCCATCAGTATTTTTTCAGTTAAGTTGGATTCTGTGTTATTAAAAGTATGTGCATTTTTTTTCTCTAATGAGTGTTTGTAATTTTTTCTTAGAAATATTTTATTAAATTATCCCTTTGATTTAGGGATTTTTCAGATCAACTTTGTCATTTTCTGCATACAACTACTATATATTCTGAATCAACTTTGTTTGGGATACAAGTTCAGGTATTTTTTTTTTCCTCAGGTAAATTTTATTTTATTTTTCAAATATTTTATCTATTTGACTTGGAGAGAGGGATGGGGAGAGCAAGCACAAACAGAAGGACTGGCAGAGGGAGAGGAAGAAGGCTCCCTGCTGAGTAGGGAGCCCAATGTGGGCCAGGACCCTGGGATCATGACCTGAGCCAAAGGCAGATGCTTAACCAACTGAGCCACCTTGGTGCCCCTATTTTTTTTCTAAAGATTTTATTAATTTATTTGACAGCATAAGCAGGAGGAGTGGCAGGCAGAGGGAGAGGGGCTCCAAGAGAGCCTGACATGGGGCTCAATACCAGGATCCTGGGATCATGACCTGAGCTGAAGGCAGCTGCTTAACTGACTGAGCCACCAGATGCTCTGGCGCCCCTATTTTTAATTCTTTATACTCATTTTTGTCATGAGACTAGTTTCTCATTTATTCATAATACCAAAAACTTAATTCACTTTTTTCAGTGCCCTCTTCCCAAAGACCACCAGTATCACATCTATTATTAATGTGAGTGATATATTATCTAATTTTAAGAGTGACAAAAAAGTATAAAAAACTGTGTGGTGTAACAGTAACAGTGCACTCAAAGGACTTCTTAATTGGATTTTGTTTGTGTTAGATGAATGCTTGTTTAAAGAAGCAAGAATTTTTTTTTTTTGTATTGGATGCCCTAAGGAAGTGAGATTAATTCTATCTTGGGAAATTATGGTAGTTTTTATCTAGAAGGCAGAATGAATGGCTTGATGCTAAACCTAATTTGTAAGAAGCACCATTTGGGGGATCCCTGGGTGGCTCAGTGATTTGGCACCTGCCTTTGGCCTGGGGCATGATCCTGGAGTCCCAGGATGGAGTCCCATGTCAGGCTCCTTGCGTGGAGCCTGCTTCTCCCTTTGCCTGTGTCTCTGCCTCTCTCTGTGTGTCTCTCATGAACAAATGAATAAAATCTTTAAAAATAAAAAAGAAGCACCATTTACATTAGAAAAGAATTTTGGTCATTTTAAGTCTTTGGAATGTTATTTATAGAGACATGGTTACAGAAAGCATTTGTCTTGATTGTGGTCAAAGAGTAGCTTTTTCTGATAATGGACATCTGTGGTATTTATCTCTTCAGGGTATATCTAGGCCTTGTTGGCAGTGCAAAGGTCAGTTCCTAGTCCTCTGGAACAATTTTGCTTTTGTTATCTAGATACTGAAATAATTTCATACAGTGTATTGGATGGTTTCTATAATGTACCTCCATCAAAATGCATGTATTTCTAATCACACATTTCTTAGCAAAGTATATGACTTTTGTTACCTCTTTTATGAGTCAAGTGAGGGTTATAAATTTAGGCAAATTGCCAAAGAACACAAACCAAGCAAGAGAGAAAGTCAGGATCTCTTTTCCAATAAAGATTTTCTTGCTTTAGGGACTATGGTCCTGGTAGTAATTTTTCAAGATACCTCATATGCTAAACAGTCTGAACTGAAAAAATAGCCAGTTTAGGACAAATATTCAGAGCACTCCAGGCGGGCAGCCTGGGTGGCTCAGCGGTTTAGCGCCACCTTCAGCCCAGGGCATGATCCGAGAGACCAGGGATTGAGTCCCACATCAGGCTCCCAGTGTAGAGCATGCTTCTTCCTCTGCCTGTGTCTCTGCCTCTCTCTCTCTGTGTGTCTCTCATGAATAAATAAATAAAATCTTAAAAACAAAAAAACCGAAAGCACTCCAGGCTGTGGATATAATGGTATGAAGGTAAGTTTTTGTTTGTTTGTTTAATGATTTATTTATTTAAAATATTTAGGAAGGGTGCTCGCTTCGGCAGCACATATAATAAAATATTTAGGAAGGGAGAGAGCATGAGAGAGTCAGGGGATAGGCAAAGGGAGAGAAGCAGACTCCCTGCTGAGCAGAGAGCCCAACATGGATATCAGTCTCATGACCCTGAGATAATGGCCTGGGCTGAGATCAAGAGTTAGATGTTCAAACAACTGAGTCACCCAGGTGTCCAAGAAAGAAGTTTTTGTAGTGTTAGTGCTTATGTTTTTGTTGGCTAAGGGAAGTAGTAAATGAGAAAGCTTTACTTTCTAGGTAGAAAATTAAAGGCATTGAAGGAAAGGCAATGCTAGGTAAGATAGGGAAGTAGGTACAATGTGTCTCTTGTCTGTGGAAGGATCGGGGCCTCAGTGAGTGAGAATATCTTTGATCGTTTTCTTCCCACTAATATAAATTAAACACTGTATGAGAAACTGCTTGTATGTAGATGTAAACAGTGGGAAGCAATGCCTAAAGTCCTGCATCCTGGGATTAACAACGATGGTTCCCCATAAAGATGAAGATATAGACATGGTTCTTGGTGTGTATGACTGTGTGTATATCTATACTTATGTATCTACTCGGGAAAATTGCTGACTGTATGACTGGTAAGAAAATATAATAGATGAGCCTGGAGCATCTTATTTTTTTAATATTTTAAAAATTTTTATTTATTTATGATAGTCACAGAGAGAGAGAGAGAGAGAGAGAGAGAGAGGCGCAGAGAGAGAAGCAGGCTCCATGCACCGGGAGCCCGATGTGGGATTCGATCCCAGGTCTCCAGGATCGTGCCCTGGGCCAAAGGCAGGCACCAAACCGCTGCGTCACCCAGGGGTCCCCCTGGAGCTTCTTATAAAATTGGGAAGTATTAAATAAGCCACAATTGGGATGGTATGTCAAAGGGACACAGAACCAACTGAGATCCCAAATGTCAGAGCTGCATCAATTCGAGCAAAAGAAGAAATAGGGCAGCCCCGGTGGCACAGCGGTTTAGCGCCGCCTGCAGCCCAGGGTGTGATCCTGGAGACCCGGGATTGAGTCCCATGTCAGGCTCTCTGCATAGTGCCTGCTTTTCTCTGTGTGTGTGTGTGTGTGTGTGTGTGTCTCTATGAATAAATACTTTTTTTAAAAAAGAAGAAATAGTGTTGCTTTATATAACCCAAAGTTTAAAATAAATATATGTGAGCAGTATGGTTCTTGTGATGAGTAGGAAATAGGTAAATATGCAGATGCCATGATTTATTGCCTCAGTATACAGAAATGCTTTCCGATGTTCTCTTTTGGTATGTTTATCATTTTTAACACTTAACTCTTTAATATGTATAGAATTTGTTTTTTATTTTTTGTTTTTAAAGATTTATTTATTTGACAGGAAGAGCACAAGCAGGGGGAGTCAGAAAGGGAGAAGCAGATTCCCTCCTGAGCCCAACAGGGGGCTTAATCCCAGGACCTGGAATCATGACTTCCCCAGAAGACAGACTCTTAACCGACTGAGCCACCCAGGCTCCCCTAGAATTTATTTAGATATAGTAGATAGCAGAATTAGAGATTGGCACAATTTATCATATATTTTGTTAAATCCTTATATGTGTTTGTAGATAGACCTTCAAGGTATCATCTGAGTAGCTCACAGTTTTGCAACATTGACAATACTGACTTCTTTTTTTATCCATGTTTTGTCAGAGGACACACAATGTTGTGTCTTGGAGGATCCCTAGATGTCTGCAATAGCACCACTACCACCTCCCTGCATCATGACACCCAAAGGTGTCTCCAGGTATTGCCAAATATTCCTGAGTGGCAAATCCCCTCTCTGCCTCATGACAACCAACTGGTCAGTTCCTGTGGTGACAACAGACCATGAAATGATCACTTCTCATTATTTTTGTAATGGGTACCTCTGGGGAAACTTGAGCTTCATTCTTTATTTGCACTACTTTCCTGACCCTTTGGAGTTATTTGCAGACCTATTATTTAGAATTATGTCATGATGGGGCAGAAGAGAAGATCCTGAGGCAAATTCGATTGGAAATTTGTAGGGAGATCTGCATCATGAGTTCAGGACTCTTCTGTGCACCAAAATCGATTACATTACCGTGGAGGCAATGCTTCTGTCCTTCGTCAGAAACCACTAGACTAAAAAAAAAAAAAAAAAAAAAAAGAAACCACTAGACTTCCCTCCATGTAGATCACACATGGCATTAGACTGCCACCTCCACATTTTACATATATCTTGCAAGATGTGTTTTTTAGTCCAATAATACATGTTATGTGTATGGTATGTATTTACACAATGTTTGACTAATCAACTCCTTCATCAGTGGTAGTAGTTTTCCAGTTGTTTCATCTTTAGTTTGCTAAGTAAACAATGCTGTCCCCTCCAATAATAATATTTGCTTCTTCCAACCTATTCTTCATATTGGTCATTGTGTTTTCTGACACGAAGTTAGAAATGAAAGCTAGGATAAGTAATTGGAGTGTGGATAAACTTCTTTGGATTTTGATTTGATTCCTCCTTTTAATGGGAGGCTCCTCACACACTGGTTCCTCATCATGCTGTGCTCCCAAGCATCTTGAATGAGTCCTAGGCCAGCTTGGTACTTACTGTGTCTGAAAATGACCCCAAGAGCTGAGCACTAAAAAGTGGCTAACACTAGTATGGCACCCTTCTCAGATTTCTTTCTTTCAAGATTTTATATATTTATTCATGAGTGACACACACAGAGAGGCAGAGACATAGGCAGAGGGAGATACAGGCTTCTGCAGGGAGCCTGATGTAGGACTCGATCCTAGGACCCTAGGATCATGATCTGATCCAAAGGCAGATCCTCAACAACTGAGCCACCCAGGCATCCCTTAGATTTCAACCAGGGGCCAGTGAAATCGATTCCATAGTGGGGATTTTATTTTATTTTACTTTTAAAATACTTATTGATTCTAGAGAGAACATAAGCAAGAGGGACAGAGGGAGAGAGAGATAATCTGAAGCAGACTCTGCTGAGCACAGAGCCTGATGCAGAGCTCAATCTCACAGCCCTGAGATCACAGCCTGAGCCAAAACCAAGAGTGGCATACGTAACTTACTGGGCCACCAGGTGCCCCTGTAGGAGGGATTTTAATAAGGCTAGAGGAAAATAATAAAGATGTTTTTGAGTCACACAAAGGAGTCCACTCTAGGCAATGAACCATTTGTCCCAATTTCCTAATGAGACGTGAAGTCTATTGGGTGGCAAAGGTTGGTCTGAGTCAGACAGCCTGGTGCTGAATCTGAGCGCCCCTACTGATGGCCTTTGTAATGTGAAACAGGTCACTCTGTCCTGCTACACCTCCATTTCCTCTCTCATCAAATGGGATCATATTAGTACTTCCTTGCTAAGAAGTCTGTGAAGCTAATGAGTAAAGAGCTGATCCAACTGTAGTACTGAGTGGGGTGCCTAACCCTTAGTAAATCTCCGTAAAGTATCTAATATTGGTGTTAGCATTCCTGTTACTACTCTCATTGTCATGGTCTTCATCATCTCTATAAAGACTTAGGATTAGGAAGTAAAACTTCTCCTAGGGGTGTCTAGGATATTTTACACTGCAGATGAATCAATGTCCCTAAAAATGTAATAGTACACTTGACTGTAAAACTGAGAAGTAGTGTTCATAATGACATTCTGTGATGACTATTTTTATTTATTTGGGTGGTACTTTCCCATACTTTGAAATCTTCACTAAGTAAATGCTGTGATTACTCACTTTTGGTAATTCATGCCTTCTTTACCAGATAGAACAGTTTGGTTGATCCTTCCTCCTGTTACTACCTAAAACACCATGTCAATATTTCAATCAAACCATGAAGAAACAATTAAAAAATACAAACCTAGGGGCATCTGTTTGACTCAGTCACTAGATCATGCAACTCTTGATCCCAAAGTTGTGAGTTCAAGCCCCACATTTGGCATAGAGCCTATGTATATATATATATATAAATCCAAACATACATGTATTTTTTAAGATTGTTTATTTTAATAAACAGAGGGGCACCTGGGTGGATTAGTGCGTTAAGCATCTGACTTTGGTTTAAGTCATGATCCCTCTGGGATCAAGTCCTGCATCAGGCTCTCTCTCTTCAGTGGGGATTCTGCTTCTCCCTCTTCCTGTGCCACTCCCCCTACTTGTGTTCTCTCTATATATCTATCAAATAAAATATTTTAAAAACAGAGCAAAGAAAAAAAAAAAAAAAGGACAGCCTGGGTGGCTCAGCGGTTTCGCACTGCCTTCCGCTCAGGGGATGATCCTGGAGACCCGGGATCGAGTCCCACGTTGGACTTCCCTGCATGGAGCCTAATTCTCCCTCTGCCTGTGTCTCTGCCTATCTGTCTCTCTCTGTGTCTCTCATAAACAAATAGATTTTTTAAAATCTTAAAAAAATAAAAACTAAAAACAGAGAGCGTGTTGGGGTAGGAGGGGCAGAGGGAGAGAGAATCCTCAAGCCAATTTCCCATGGAGCATAGAGCCCGACTCAGGGCTTGATCCCAGGACCCGGAGATCATGACCTGAACTGAAATCAAGAGTTGGCTGCTAACCAACTGAGCCACCCACATATTCCAAAATACAAACCCATATCTTGATGTTCTATTTACAGATAGTTCATGCTTTCTACCACAAGATGGATTGGTTGCTACCTTGTCTTTCATTCAGAGCTGAGAACAACTTCTTGAACCTTGGGTAACTCATTCCATTAGGGGCATACCTAGTTCAACATCATGGGAGAAATATCTCCATATGTACAAAGAACTCCCTGAGTTCTGTAAGTGGAGCTTTGTGTTTGGCTTAGGAGACCATCTTTTAGGATGGGCCTTGAGTTTTCACATGCTCTCCTCAGGGCAGGATGTACCAACACTCTAAGTACATTCTGGCCCACATGTTGCCATGATTAGAGGTCAAAAACTACCTGCTCTTATGAAACACAACCTCAGGATTTAACATGTTGAGTGTGTCAACCACAGTGATAAAAGGGCTTTTGAGAGCACCATGATGTGACCTCAGGACAGGACCAGACTATCCCTATTGTTACTGAGCAGAACAATTCAGTATATGTATTTTTTTTTTTTTACAATTTTTTTTTTTATGATAGTCACAGAGAGAGAGAGGCAGAGACACAGGCAGAGGGAGAAGCAGGCTCCATGAACCGGGAGCCCGATGTGGGATTCGATCCCAGGTCTCCAGGATCACGCCCTGGGCCAAAGGCAGGCGCCAAGCCGCTGCGCCACCGAGGGATCCCTGTATTTTTTGTTTTTAAGTAGGCTCCATGCATGGAGCCCAAAATGTGGTTTGAAATCATGACGCTGAGATCAAGACCTGAGGTGATTTCAAGTGTCAGATAGTTAACCAACTGAGCCATCCAGGCACCCTGAGAAGCAGAACAATTCATGACTATCTGTGCAGGAAGCACATCAGCATTTTCTGTCTAGATGGGGCCACTACTGGAACTGTACAATCCCCACAGGTGTAAATGAAAGTAAGGTGGGAAATGCAGAGATGGAATGTAGCTTTATCAGCACCATATTCCTGCAGCTCAATAGTGTGAGAGCAGGGAGCTAGACTTAGGCATCTTCTCTGGTGAATGCATATTCTTAGTATGGTGGGTGTTTTATATGAGGTGGAGATGAGTTAGGAGATAAAACAAAAAAAAATCCAGAGGTGTTCCTGACTTTAGGAAATCAGTGATTTCCTGGGAACCTGCTCTCTAGCTGTTGTTTCAAGTCAGTTCTGGAATGGACAAATGAAAAACAGAATACTGAAATTAAAGTATCTTCTCCATCTCCTGATTCTTGAAGCTGAATATCCACAGAACTCTTCTGTTTTATGGGGGACCAGTTTATGATGCTACTGCCTGCAGTGTCCCCTTTGTGTGAGGAGCCCTCGTTGACAACTGGCCCTTTTTGTCTCCTTTCATTGAGATTAGTTATGGTTCTTTAGCTCTCCCTTTCCGTTGCCACCTGATAGATGTCTCCAGGGATGCTTCTTAATTCTTGGTCATGGTGGAGATTGGTCGGAATGGTCATTGCTGTAGTCTGGGAGGATTTAGGTGGTTCAATTCGACTCAGGTGATCATAACAGTGACCATTTTCTCAAATAATTGCAAGGTAGTAATCTCTCAGTGTGATTCCATCGTTGTTAGAATGAATGCTATTCTGTTATCCTAGTCTCATCAATCAGCAGGTTTGTTATTTTAATCACAGGAGAGAGACCACTGGGAGTGATTGGATGACTGGTGAGAAAGAGTCCTGTTTGTATTTTCACATGGTATCTGCATTTTCATGTCAGAAGCATTTTCTAAAGTTAACCATTATAAATACCGAGAAGTAATTTTTCTTCTGAAATGCTGGTTTGTTTTGGTTCCAGTGTTCTTTTTCTGACTGTGAAGTTCTGGAAGGATGCCCACCTAATGCATTCCTGGCACTGTGCCTGTGCACATTTTTGGCAAAACCACGACAGAGTCCAGCTGTCAAGAATCAAAGAGCAAAATGGGGCTGTAACCAAACCCAAGTCTCTCCCGGATGCACAACAAAGCTAATTATGGAGACAACAGGTTTGCAGCAAGGAAAGATTGTTTGATTGGCAGCCAAAGGAAAAGATATAAGGACAAGCCTCAAATTCACCTCCCTGAAGTGGGAGAAAGGTTTCTTTTTCTTTCTTTCTTTCTTTCTTTCTTTCTTTCTTTCTTTCTTTCTTTCTTTCTTTCTTCTTTCTTTCTTTTTTTCTTTCTTTCTTTTTTCTTTCTTTCTTTCTTTTTCTTTCTTTCTTTCTTTCTTTTTCTTTCTTTCTTTTTCTTTCTTTCTTTTTCTTTCTTTCTTTTTCTTTCTTTCTTTCTTTTTCTTTCTTTCTTTCTTTCGCTTTCTTTCTTTCTTTCTTTCTTTCTTTCTTTCTTTCTTTCTTTCTTTTTTATAATCAGGGGTGTGATAACACACATTTCAATGAAAAGGGTGTGCATGAGGAAAAATGGAGCATGCACATTGAACAAACATTAAGGTGGAGACACCACCAGGAAGAGGCAAAATTCCACTCCTGAGGTTAAGAGGTTCTCTTAGGGAAAAAAATAAATAAATAAAAGAGGTTCTTTTAGGATAGGAAGGCGCTTTGGACATGCTCTGAGATCCTGTAAAAACTGGATAGGGTCTTAGGCTGGATTAATTGATAAGGAATGTAGGGCCTTTCCTGTTCATAGGCTGGAACTATACTAGATGACCTTGAGTCCTGGCTTCTGCAGAGATCGCTGGTGTTTTCTTTTTCTTTCTTTCTTTCTTTCTTTCTTTTTTTTTTTTTTTTTTTTTTTTTTTTTTTTTACTGAGGTCTGAAGAGACACAATAGCTGATAAGGGGGTAAAAGTTCTCCAAAAAACAAGCTTTAAATTCAGGTAGTTTCAACCACCTGAACGCCATGGTGAACGGTCAGAGTAGACTATGTGAGTCTGGAGAAGTGATTTTTAAGTGTCTGTGTTTGCGAAGAAGGATCAGACTTCCAGGAGTGGACTGGCAGCAAGCAGTACGTTACCACGCACAGGTCCGCGGACGGGTCGTCTTAATAGCAGGTGTTAGGCTCAGACACCTAACCTCCGACCCCGCGGTCACTCAGGTGTGTGTGGGGGGGGCCGAGGCCTTGCGAACTGTCCAATCAGAGGCGGCGGCGGGGCGGTGGGTGGGGCGTTGCTGCGCAACCGAGGCGGAGGTCTGCTCTTTTCAGCCTCGCTGGGTACCCCAGGTCGCTTGCCTTTAGGGCCCACGTTGCCCTGGCCTCGCTTCTGTTCCGCTGTGATTCCTTTGTCCGCGGGAGTAAAGGGAAACCATTGGGTAACCCAGGAAACGTACAAAGGGTGGTGCGCCCGTGGTGTTGGGTGACGAACGTGTCGCTCTCAGCAGGCGCGGATCCGCAGTGGCCCGACTGGCCTCCCCGCGGTCATCTCCCGCGTCTGCGGACCCGAGGCCCAGGTGGCGCCGCTCGGACTCTGATCCCCTCCGGCGCGTGGCGTCCCGGCAGGTCCGAGAGCGGGGACCCCATTCCAGCGCACCCCGACTTCTGCGCCCGCGGCAGCGTCTCCGACTGTGCGGTGACCGCGGGGTGTCGTCAGAGGACCATTGTGACTCGTTCTCGTTACTGCGTGGGAGGAGCTGTGGTCAGTGGGGTCCCCGCACCCTCCTTGGTCCCCATCAGCGGCCCGTTTCCTCCTGCGCGTTCCAGACGTTTGGGAAGCAAGGTCTGAAATCCACGACTGTTTCCACGACAGCCAAGCCCTCCTTAAGGCTCGGAGTAAATGCCTGAACTTCAGGTACATCCCCGCCTGCCAAAACGTGAGATTCCCATCTTCCATTTACAGCGTCATGACCAACTTATTTTTTCTCTGTGGTGCAATTCTAACAGTCCCAATATTTTACTTGTTCATCATTTTCCCACAGTGAACGGATGGCTCATTTTAAATGGTTTATTTTTTTGTCTGTGGATATTTACATCTGAAGATAGCAGAGAATAACTACTTGGAATTACGTTTGTGAAAGAAAATTTTTTTAAAGATTTTATTCATTCATTCATGAGAGACACACACACACACAGAGGCAGAGACAAGGGCAGAGGGAGAAGCAGGCTCCAAGCAGGGAGCCCAATGAGGGACTCGATCCCGGGTCTCCAGGATCATGCCCTGGGCCGGAGGCGGCACTAAACCGCTGAGCCACCCGGGCTGCCCACGTTTGTGAAAATCTTGTGTTTTTCCTCCCAGGGTCTTTATTGGGTGCAGGCGCCTGGGTGGTTCAGTGGGTTAAGCAGCGGACTCTTGGTTTTTGGTTTAGGTCAAGTAAGGGTGGTGTGTTGGAGCCCTGCGACCAGCTCGGGGCTCAGTGAGGACTCTGATTCAGGAATCTCTCTCTCCTTCTGCCCTCTCAAATAAATAAATACATCTTTAAAAAAATTCTTTAAAAAATAAATAAAAACTACTCTTTTAAGTGTAATTTTAATTATTTATTTTTTATATTTTAAAAAAATAGGTCTTCTGTATTTATGTAAGCTCTACACCCAATGTGGGGCTTGAACTCAGAATCCTCAAGAGGAAAGGTTGCATGCTCTCCAGCCTGAGGCAGCCAGGTCCCCCTGCTTGTATTAAAAATTCTTGCTCCCCTTTTCTCCTCATACCATGGGTGAGTAACATTCTTAAATTTTTTTTTTAAATTTTGGTTTGTTCAATGGATTTCCAGGGCCTATATGTGCAGACCAGAAGTGTTCAAGTATAATTAAGAGTTTTTTTTAAAGAGTTTATAAAACTTTTTCTTGCCCTGGAAATAATAATTAGCTTTTAAAAAAATAATTAACATTTTTCGTTGAATTTTATTTGTTTTTTTAAAGATTTTATTTATTTATTTGGGAGATAGAGCACAAAAAGGGGGAGGAGCAGAGGGAGAGGGACAAGCAGACTCCCTGCTGATCAAGGAGCTCTACTGGGGCCTCAATCCCAGGAACCTGAGATTGTCCCCTGAGCCTAAGTCAAAACTTAATTGACTGGGCCAACCAGGCACCCTTAATCTTTTTTTGAATCTAATAATTACTTGTGGGGTTTCTTTTCCTTTTTTTTTTTTTTTTAGATTTTATTCATTCATTCATTCATTCATTCATTCATTCATTCATTCACAAGAGACACACAGAGAGAGAGAGAGAGGACATAGGCAGAGGGAGAAGCAGGCTCCATGCAGGGAGCCTGATTTGGGACTGGATCCTGGATCTCCAGGATCACGCCCTGGGCTGAAGGTGGCGCTAAACCGCTGAGCCACCGGGGCTGACTCCTTGGGCCTTTTCTAGATAGAAATTGGAGTTTTGCATCCATAACATTGGTGCACCTCAGAGTGTGAATTGTTTACATTGAGAAAGTCTGGGAAAATCAAATTCTGTGTTCTGGATTAGAGTCAGTGACTGGGGCAGTTATTTGGGTCAGAACCTTGAGTTGAATTCTGCTGAGAGTTTCCACACCTGTGAGAATGGAGGCCTGAGGTAGGGAGCGTATCCATCATGCTCCAGGGAGGGGAGGGTGTGTGGGGCACCCAGAGGTCATTCCTGTGACTGCTCAGGTGTCCCTACCCTCCCTCACCAAAGACTGAGCCACTCCAGGGCTTCTGTCTCCACGGGGACAGTCTAGAATGTGGAACCTTCTGAATATGGCTTTCCTTCTGTCCTGGGGGAAGCAGGCTGCTCATCTGTGCTGAGTCCAGTGTTTCTTTCCTTTGGATTCTTTTATTGATTGATGAGGGCAGCCCTTTGGCTCTGGTTTCCCCCAGTGCTTGGGCTCCTAAACTGTAAGTTGATTGAGAGATAGGGTGTGAGGAAAGCTAGAAAATTCTGGAAACCAAGTAGAATTTATTTAAGTAGCATTCATTTAAGTTCTCAGGTCACTTTTCATTTTAGGATCAGTTTTTGTTTGTGTGTCCCTAGAGAACATTGATACTCAACAGGCTAAAAGCAATTGAATTCATTTTTTTTAAATTAAGATTTTATTTATTTGAGAGAGTGTATGCATGAGTATACACACACACAGAAGTGGAGGCAGGGACAGAAGGAGAGGGAGAAACAGACTACCTCTCAGTGAGGAGCTCCTCATGGGGCTTGATCCAGGACCCTGAGATCATGATCTGAGACACGGTCAGATGCTCAACGGACTTTGAGCCACCAGGCGCCCCTAAATTCCTGTTTTAATTGATGTGAGGAAAACTGCTCAAAGCTTATATTAATCTTTGAAAATCCAATGCATTTAAGGAGCTAAACTCAAACCTCTATATGCTACTTAATCCTGAAAATAGAAAATATCCCAAGTGGTGGATAGAGGAAGGACAAACTACACTGCTCCATGTTGTGTTTGAAAGAGACTTGAGGAGGGAAAAGAGACTTGAGAATTTTTATTTTGTGTGGTTTACACTTTTTTATCTGTTAGTATTATAAGGAATTAAATCTTAGAATGGCTTTTTAAAAAAGATTCAATTCGTTTATTTAAGAGGATGGGGGAGGGCCAGAAGGAGAAAGAATCTGGAGTGGACTCAGTACTGAATGCGGAGCCTGTCTTGCACCTCAGTTCAGTCCTGGGGCTTGATCCTGTGACCACACAATCTTGACCTGAGCTGCAATCAAGACTCAGTAGTTTAACTGACCAAACCACCTAGACACCCCTTAGAATGGCTTCTCATATATGAAAGTTAAAAATAAAAATATAAATATGTCTTTATTATAAGGAAATCTGTAAGACAGGAAGTCTAACTTTTTTTTTTTTTTTTTTGGAAGTCTAACTTAAGAAGACTCAATGCTCATAAATCCTGGACCCCTCTAGGTCATTTCTTGAGCCTCCTGTTAAGGTTTCCTTTTTCTTAATTTAAATTCAGTTTATTAATATATAATGTATTGTTAGTTTCAGAGGTAGAGTTCAGTGATTCCTCAGTTGTATATCACACCCAGTGCTCATTATATTACATGTCCTCCTTAATGCCTGTCACCTAGTTACCCCATCCCCCCCACCTCCCCTCTAGCAAACCTCATTTTGTTTCCTATGATTAAGAGTCTCTTATGGTTTGTCTCCCTCTCTGATTTCATCTTGTTTTATTTTCCCCTGCCTTCCCCATGATCCTCTGTTTTATTTCTTCAATTCCACATGAGTGAAGTCATATATTTGTCTCTTTGATTGACTTATTTTGCTAAGTATAATCCCCTCTAGTTCCGTTCATGTCATTGCAAAAGGCAATATTTCATTTTTTTGATGGCTAATATATATATATACACACATTTTCTTTATTGGTTCTTGTGGACATGGCTGCTGTAAACATTGGGATGCAGGTGCCCCTTTAGAGCACTACATTTGTATCTTTGGGGTAAATATGTAGTAGTGCACTTGCTATATTGTAAGGTAGCTCTATTTTTAACTTTTTGGGGAACCTTCATACTGTTTTCCAGGGTGGCTGGGCCAGCTTGCATTCCCACCAGCAGTGTAAGAGGGTTCCCCTTTCTCTGCATCCTTGCCAACATTTGTTTCCTGACTTATTCATTTTAGCCATTGTGACTGGTGTGAAGCGACATCTCATTGTGGTTTTGATTTGTATTTCCCTGATGCTGAGTAATGTTGAGCATTTTTTCATGTGTCTGTTGACCATTTGTATGTCTTCTTTGGAGAAATGTCTGTTCATGTCTTCCGCCCATTTCCTGATTGGATTATTTGATTTGGGGAGGGTTTCTTAATATTAAAACAAGCAATTGCAAATTCCTATTTTCTTTGCTATGTTTATTTATTCTTGGAACAAGTCTTCAGGCTCTTAAGCTAAGAGCTTAATTAAGCCTCACCCTGCCCTCTGCCCTCTGCCCCTTGTGCTCCCTGCTTTATGAGTGAATGAAAAAGCCTAGGTGGTCTCTCTTCTAGAGCAGGTGGGATATTCCAACCAGAAAAGTTCCTGCTTGTGTACAGAACTCTTGCCCTTTCCCCACTTCCCAACTGCAATGAAAACCCAGGCCAGGCTCATTTCCTCACTTTCTGATGCTATTTCAGAGCTGAGCTCTTTATTTTGGGAGTCATAAGCTTTTTCTTCTCTTATCTGTACAGGTGAGCCCACATGTGGGACACTGCTCTCTGTGTGAATCGCACATCTGCAGGTGACCATAACAGTTGATGCTCTGAGCAGCATGTCCATACATGACCATGACCCATGGTTCTGTCTTCTCTTGCTCTGACTTGCCCATCTGCTCTGCTGTTTGATGAGGTCATATACTGTGAGCTGCAGGGTGCTGGGGAGCTTATGCTGTGACCTGTGCTGGCCTGTGCTGCATTCGTGACCCCATCAAGCCTTAGGTCTAGATTAGGTTTATCTGAGTTGGTAGTTTGGAGATTTCCTAGGCATTTTTTTAAAGTTTTTATTTATTTATTTATTCACGAGAGACACACACACACTCAGAGAGAGAGAGATAGAGAGAGAGAGGCAGAGACACAGGCAGAGGGAGAAGCAGGCTCCATGCAGGAAGCCCGACATGGAACTGGATCCCGGATCTCCAGGATCACGCCCTGGGCTGAAGGCAGGCGCTAAACTGCTGAGCCACCTGAGCTGCCCTTCCTAGGCATTTGGGAACAAGAGTATAGGTTCAGGGCTCTCCTCAATGTGGTCCTGGGTTAGGGTCTTTGCCAGTGTCTACCTATGTTTTAGAATGAAACTATGACAGGAGCTGAGTTGGTCTAGATATACCAGGGGAATGGGAGTGGCAGAGGAGAGTATACCCTGTGGAAGAGGAGGGCCCAATGGGGATTGCTCCTAAAACAACTGTCATTTATTTTATTTTATTTTAAAGATTTTATTTATTTATTCATGAGAGACACAGAGAGAGAGGCAGAGACATAGGCAGAGGAAGAAGCAGTCTCCCCACAGGAAGCCCGATGCAGGACTTGATCCCAGGATCCCGGGATCATGCCCTGAACCAAAGGCAGAGCTCAGCTGCTGAGCTATCTAGGTGTCCTGACACAGCTGTCATTTAAAAAGAGACAAGAGTGGCTCAGTCAGTTAAGTGTTTGCCTTTAGCTAAGGTTATGATCCCAGGGTCCTGGGATAGAGTCCCACATTGGGCTCCCTGCTCAGTGGGGAGTCTATTTCTCCCTCTCCCTCTGCTCCTACACTCTGCTCGTGCTTTCTCTCCCTCTCTCAAATAAATAAAGAAAATCTTTTTTAAAAAGAGAGAGATAAAGATGAGAAAGGAGAAAGGTGGCCATTAGAATACAAGCTGAGTCCAGACTCTTAACCCTAGAGGGTTCACCAGGACACTGAAGTCCCTCTGCTGCTGCTGCTGCCACTCACGTTCCGTCACCCACTCTTCATTCTTATTTCTCTTTAGAGTTTCCCTCTGTGGATGAGGTCTCTACTATTGCAAAGATCCTGAGCCTCTAGGTATAGGGGACAACACAGGTCCCCCTGTGGCATAGCAAAAGGATTAATTCAAACCTGACTTAAGTCCAGGGTCCTTAAATCCTATAAGGCAACCAGTTGTCATCAGGGAGGCTCCTAATCCTGATGGCACTGCTTTGAGGGTCTCTGAAGGGAAGAAAGAAACTTTACATATATATACCAATCTAGAGAGGACACTCCCTTCCCCCAAAGTGCATCCAGTCAACAACAACAATAACAACAACAACAACAACAACAAACCAGAGAGGGCAGCCTGGGTGGCTCAGCGGTTTAGCGCCGCCTTCAGCCCTGGGCATAATCCTGGATACTGGGAATGGAGTCCCACGTTGAGCTTCCTGCATGGGGCCTGCTTCTCCCTCTGCTTGTATTACTGCCTCTCTCTCTCTCTGTTTCTCATTAATAAATAAATAAATAAAATCTTAAAAAAAAAAACAGAGGAAGACAGGAGGGAGGGAACAAAAGGAAATAATACTGAAACAAAGGTTTATGACTTGACCCATTTGGAAATCCAAAATATACAAAAAGAACTGACATAACAAAGCAGATAAAGGTCCACTGATTGGCTTTTCAGCCTCTACAACATAAATTCCAGATTAATTTTTTTTTCAGATTAATTTCTCTAGTGATGTAGTGCACTAACCCAGAAACCTTCAAGCAGTTAATCAATACTAGGTCTCAAATTACAGATCTACCTGGGATCTCACTACATTTAAGCAGGGTGCCCCGATGATCTCAGGGCTGTAACTGTAGGGGACAAATAGAGCAGCTATTTCTCCTTGACCATCAGAAGTATGATCCTGTCTAAACCCCCATGATCATAGCACGTACTGTCCTAAAATATCCCATAGTGAGCTGGGAAGCTCTGAACAAATGATTCGTAGACTAAAATTAAAGAAAGCCATTGCCACTTACAAATGATCTTGAAAAAATGGGACCCCATGAACCTTATCCTTCAAATAGAGTGCTTGATATGGCCCAGTGGAAATTGCACAGGCCCTAAAAGGATTGAAAGCATATACAAAGTCTGCTTAGTGAAGGGTTGATTATTCCCAGTGCCTCTCCTATGAACAGCTGACTTTGGCGTGTTAAATCTGGCATGAACAAATGATACCTCCCAGTGGATTACCACCACCTTGTAGCTGTGGTTGCACCCAATAGACCTCTATGCCCAGTCCCCAGCTTTATGGAAATTACTGACTCCCACTTAGGACCAACAGGCAGCTATCCTGCCACCACAGATTCAGTGGGGTCTGTTCTGTCTCAACAGCCTTCACTTTGAAGGAACAGAATATACCTTTAAGGAGTTTTCCTGACAGATCTTGAACACCTTTGCCATCCCACACAGTCATTGCAGGCAAGATCTGAACTGTGTCCTAAGTGCTCCAAGAACACAGGTGCCACATTACATTAATGACTTCCTCCTCCTCCAAAGACTTATAGGAAATTCAAATACCAAAAAGAGTGGCTAGCAAAAAGTAGAACATTGTCATGCATATAAAGTGAGCACTGCCAACTTTGTTAAATTTCTGGAACTTTTTAAAAAAATTAATTTATTTATTCAGGAGAGAGAGAGAGAGGCAGAGAGGCAGAGACACAGACAGAGGGAGAAACAGGCTCCGTGCAGGGAACCCGATGTGGGACTTGATCCCAGGACTCCAGGATCACACCCTGAGCCAAAGGCAGGCGCCAAACCACTGAGCCACCAAGGGATCCCCCTAAATTTCTGGAACTTATTGATAATCTGATACCCTGTGCTTCCATGATAGCATGACAAAATAGCTGTTCTCCCCCCAGCACCCACAACATCTGCTACATTTTTTTGTTCCAGAGGTAACATATTCCTTGTTTACAAATCTTACTTGAACCCATTTATGCTTATTAATTGCAAATTGGCTCAGCTCTAATGGACTCCTGTACCACAAATGGGTGGAGGCTCTTCAAATCATCATGTAATTGGCACTCCTAGCACCCACAGACTCCCTCACTAGAGACTTCATTGACTTCATCTTATGTTTCCTGGAGTTACTTGTGCTGCTTTAAGTTGTCTATAGGTATCTGATGCAAGAACTTGCCATAGGCCTCACACTATATGCCAGTAGGGCTGCAGTTACTTCTGCTTAAGGGGTTGTCTTTAGTAGATAGCTTTGAGTATATGACCACCTATCCAGTGGTCTATTTTGCCTTGGAATCTGGAAACAGCACCCCAAGGACTCAGTACATAGACCCACTTGAGACATGGTAGAGCAGATGCTTGCCCTCTATGATATTCCTCCTGAGGGAGAGGGTCTCCCTCCCTTTCCTCTTGTGAGATGCCCTAGTGCTGGAGGAGGTCCTCCCATAGGATTACTTGAGGGAAAAGCAATGGAAATTCATAGACATTAGGTATAACATCACCACACTAGTACATGATGGAGCTCAGGCAAAGATGTTGCTTTTCATGTCTTAAGTAGGATGTTTTATGAAGGAATAGGCCCAAGGGTCATCACAAGTGACCACACAATATTCATTTTTACACTCACCAATAGTACCAATAGCACTCACCTATTTGCTACTCTAAGAGTTGCATCTTTGGGTAACTGGGAAGCGTTGCCACAGTTACCCTCATTATCAAAGTGGCTCTTTTCTCTACATATACTATAGCCTCACCAGGACACTCCTCATGTATGTCAGAGTTCCAGACACAACTCAGAGTAATAAAGGGAGTCATTTCATTTCCCAGAATATACAATGTTGGGCTCTCAAACAAGGCATTCAATGGAAGTTTATTATATTTTTTTTATTAGTTTTGTTTGGCACTGAATTAAAATTTGCTATGGAAGGGACACCTGGGTGGCTCAGTGGTCGAGCGTCTGCCTTCGGCTCAGGGTGTGATCCTAGTCCAGGGATTAAGTCCTGCATTGGGCTCCCTGCGAGGAGCCTGCTTCTCTCTATGTCTGTGTCTCTGCCTCTCTCTTTCTCTGTCTCTCATGAATAAATAAATAAAATCGTTGGGATCCCTGAGTGGCTCAGGGGTTGAGCATCTGCCTTCTGCTCAGGGCCTGATCCCAGGATCCAAGATCGAGTCCCACATTGGGCTCCCTGCAGGGAGGCTGCTTCTCCCTCTGCCTATGTCTCTGACTCTCTCTCTGTCTCTCATGAATAAATAAATAAATCTTTAAAAAATAAATAGAATCTTTTTTTTTAATAAATAGAATCTTAAAAAAAATTGCTGTGGAAGAAACCAGGAGCAAGCTTTCAAATGTAGTCTCAGTGTAATCACAGAGGATAGGCTCAATTCTTCAAGCAACAAGTTGTGAGTACACAAGTGAAATGTCTACCAGGGAAGCTTTGTAGAGACTCGGTGTCCAGAGTGATTTTGGGGTGGCTGATTGTATCAGCCCCTCTGCTTAAGGTGTAACAATAACAGATTCTCAAAAAGGAAGACAGGAATTTACCATGTACCATGTTTGCATAAATGCTTTAGACACACTGAGACACTCATTGATACGGTTGGTGAGGTCACTCCCAAAATCCCGTTTCCCAGACACCAGCGAAGGATGAACTTTGTCATCCAGGATTTCTAAGGGTAAGCAATCTCAGGGCTGCTAATGTTCACTCTCTACCTCACACTAGATAATAGAACTGTTTGTGAGCATGCTCTGCAGTTCCCATGTGGAAAGAGTTGTTAGAACTGACCCAGGCAGCTCATTACTCCCTGGGTCCACAAGAGAGGTTTCTAGTTTGCTGTCACTCTACAGAATAAGTCAATCTTAGCACTAGAAATGCTGGGCTGAATTGCTAGAATTAGAATTGCTAGTACTAGAATTTCTCTGTTCCTTTGACATGGACATCATTGGGTTACTGATCTCTTTGAGGGACCAACATTTAGAGGAACTAATCCATTGAGGGATTCCTGTGCTTGGGATGGGCTATCCTGCTGCCTTCCCAGCGAAAGAACTCAGAAATGAGTGAAGCTGGGAGGAAAGCCTCTAGAGTGGCTAGTTGGAGACCACTTGCAACAGAAATGGAAAAAAGGGATTTGGTGAGGTTTTTGGAGGAAAGCACTGTTGAACTCTATGTTTCATATTATGATCAAATTCACAGAATTCAGTGAAGTCCCTTGCAAATTCCATGTCTAACATGTTCCTCAAGGTCTCCAAGGCCTTGGTTAGAGTGATAAGATTCTGTTGGAAAATCTCTTCTGGTATCTTAGCATCTCACTATGTGTGCCTTTATATCCTGTAAATTAGCAGGAGGCAACTTTGAGACTCATGAGTATATGGACTTGGGAGATGTCTAAGTTGTCATGCCTTTTTCTCATATCTGAGTTATATATTCTGACTATCTTCCTAGTCTATGAAATGAGACAGAAAAGGTAAAAATGAATCAGTGATAAATATTATACAAATTATAATGATAATATATTATAAGTATACTCCCTGTAAGATTAATCTTGTTCATCCAGCTGGATATGATTGTAATGGTCTGGGGGACTTCAAGACATTCTGACCAGCTGGGTATTGTAACAGTTTGGATTCTCCTGGCCTCTCATGTTTGGGGATGGGAATAGAAGAAAAAACTTCCATTTTTTTTCCTGTGTTTGTTCATAAAATATTATGCACTTGTGACCCTGTGCTTCATGTACTGTGTGGTATAGTGGGTATTTAAGAAAGAGTTGAGGAGCACCTGGGTGGCTTAGTTGGTTGAGTATCTAACTGTTGATTTCATTGTGATATCAGGGTTGTGGGGTTGGGCCCTGCATTGGGCTCTATGCTCAGCACAGAGTGTGCTTAAGATACTCTCTCCCTGGGGGATCCCTGGGTGGCGCCTGCCTTCGGCCCAGGGTGTGGTCCTGGAATCCCGGGATCGAGTCCCACATCGGGCTCCCTGCATGGAGCCTGCTTCTCCTTCTGCCTCTCTCTCTCTCATGAATAAATAAATAAAATCTTAAAAAAAAACAAAATAAAAAATAAAAGATACTCTCTCCCTGTCTTCCTTTTGCCCTTCCCCCTGCTTATGCTCTAAATAAATAAATATATAAATAAATAAAATCTTTAAAAAAAAAAGATGAAAGTTTTTCTCACAAAGAATTGATGGTCTTAAGATGGAAATATTCTTTCATTTGTATAGCATTTCTCCAGGATGTTCTGTTCCCTAACAATGGAGAGCAATGGAGACTTGAAGTGATCACCATAAAAATGTTGCAGTGAATTCCTGTGTTCATGATGCTGTTAAATTCATAAAGTGAGGGATCCCTGGGTGGTGCAGCAGTTTGGCGCCTGCCTTTGGCCCAGGGCGTGATCCTGGAGACCCGGGATCGAATCCCACGTCGGGCTCCCAGCATGGAGCCTGCTTCTCCCTCTGCCTGTGTCTCTGCCTCTCTCTCTCTCTCTGTGACTATCATAAATAAATAAAAATTAAAAAAAAAATCTTTAAAAAAAAATTCATAAAGTGAGTGTGGCCGGAGAGGAAGCATCCGATGACCAAGTCATAGAATAAATGTTGAGAAATCAAAGTCCTATGTGAATTTCTTATGAAATGAGTATAGACCACCAGTGCTGTCCATCTCACCTATCCCTGTAGATGACAACATTCTTACTTACTTGGTCAACTAGAGATCCAGTGTTACTTGCTCATCAGTAGTTAAATAAACCAGGCATGGTCACGTCTCATCATGGACCTAGACTCTAGCAATTTTTCTATAACCTTTTATAACTTACAATGTTTTCCCATATCTGAATTTTAGGAGAAAAATGTGAAGAATATGACAAAGATGAAAATCACGAGACAAATCTAAGGACAAATCCTATTGCATGTGAGAACAAAATGTTCTGAGAGAAAATTAAAGTTTGTCATGAACTTTTAAAAACATGCAAAGAAATAAGCTCATTTTCAAATTTATTTTAGAATATTTTCGTCAAAATTTTTTCCTCACAGGCCTAGATGTTCAACGTTTGAAATAAATATCACTTTTGATAATAGCTTGAAGAGCATTTAGCATATTCACTTTTAATCAGAAAGTGCAAAAATATACACATTTTTGAAAATGGTAAAGTTTTAAAAGCATTGTAATAACCATTAATAAATATGAAGTCATTAATAAAGAGCTGTTAGTGATATGCTTTTCATTTCTTATAGCAGGCATGTGATAGAGGGACTCTATAAAAGTAAAGAAGGTTGTCAGTGTGGAGAGACTTTCAGCCAGGTTGCAAATCACAATCAGAAAAAGAAGACTCCTACTGGGATAAAATTATGCAAATTCAGTTTGTGTGGACAAGTATTCATGCATCATCCATCCTTTACCAAGCATATGAGATCTCACACTGGACACAAACCACATGAGTATCAGGAATATGAAGGAAGCCTTATAAAAGTAAGCACTGTGCAAAATCCTTCAAGCACTGCCAGTTTATTCAAGTCCATGAAAGGATTCACATTGGAGAGAAACCCTTTTAATGTAAGTGTGGAGAGACTTTCAGAAATTGCCACAACTTTCAAAAACATCACCATAACTTTAAAAAACTTTCAAAAGCCTGAGCAAACTCCCACTGGAGAGCAGCCCTATAGAGATGTAAGCACTGTAGGAAAGTCTCTAGTTGCCTCAGTTACTTTGAATTCATCAAAGAACTCACACTGGAGAGAAACCATATGAATATAAACAATGTGATAAAGCCTTCGGTTTTTCAAATTCCTTTCAAAAACAGGAAAGAAATCACATAGGAGAGAAGCCTCAAGAATGTAAGGAATTTTTTTTTTTAAGTAATCTTTCTCTCTTTTTCTTTTTAGTAATCTCTACAACTAACATTGGGTTTGAACTCACGACCCCACAATCAAGAGTCACACACTCTTCTGACTGAGCCAGCCAGGTGCCTTGTTCCAGTTCTTTCAAAACCGTGAAAGAATTCAATGGAGAGTAGCCATGTGAATGCAAGGAAAGTGGGCAAACCTTCAGTTGTTTCAGTTCATTCTGAATACTTGAAAAACTCACCCTGCAGGGAAACCGCATGAATGAAAACTGTATGGTAAAGTCTTATTATGGTCATATACATAAAAGGTCTCATATTAGAGAAATTCTATGAATCTGAGGCATTTCAGAAAAGCCTTTATTTATTAAATGACTTTTTAAAAAATATTTTATTTATTTATTCATGATGGACACACACAGAGAGAGGCAGAGATATAGGCAGAGGGAGAAGCAGGCTCCATGCCAGAAGCCCAATGTGGGACTCGATCCTGGGACCCTCAGATCACACCCTGAGCCAAAGGCAGGTGCTCAACCGCAGAGCCACCCAGGTGTCCCTTGAATGACCTTCTGAAGTATACAAGAAGGCACTTGGAGAGAAACCACATTAACATAAGGAATGTGAGAAAGCCATCAGTGCATTTCCCTCAGAAGCCACTGAAGAACTCACACTGGGAGAATTGTATTGAATGTAAACATTGTAGGAAAATTCACTTGCCCCCACATCCTTAACAAGGACATAATTTTTAATTTATAAGATAGATACCTTGTAAATGAACAACATAGGAAACTTTCTGATTTTAACAAATATTTTCAAAGTCATGCGAAAATTGCACTGGAAAGAAATCATATTATTCTGGTGTAAATTAATTAGTGTATAACATTCCCTAAAATTCACAACCTGAAAAAAATTATTATTATTATTATTTATCATAGTCACAGAGAGAGAGAGAGAGGCAGAGACACAGGCAGAGGGAGAAGCAGGCTCCATGCACCGGGAGCCCGATGTGGGCCTCAATCCCGGGTCTCTAGGATCGCGCCCTGGGCCAAAGGCAGGCGCTAAACCGCTGCGCCACCCAGAGATCCCCTGAAAAAAATTATTAATGTTCTACATATATTGCCTTTATCAATGGTTTATTCTTTTTTTCCAGTTTTATTGAGAAATAATTGACATGTATCACTGTATAAGTTTAAGACATACAGCATGGTGGTTTGATATATATATATATATATGTTGTCAAACAGTTACAATGGTTCATTCCTTTTTTTCTTTTAAAGTAGGCTCTACACCCACTGTGGAGCCCATTGTGGGCCAGCTGAGCCACCAAGTGGCTCATTCTTTTTTTTTTTCTTTTAAAGATTTTGTTTATTTATTTATTCATGAGAGACAGAGAGGCAGACATATAGGCAGAGGGAGCCTGATGCGGGACTCAATCCCAGGACCCTGGGATCATGCCCTGAGCTGAAGGCAAGCACTTAACCACTGAGCCACCCAGGCATCTCTCAGTGGCTCTTTCTTTTTTTTTTTTTTTTAAGATTTTATTTATTTATTCATAGAGACACAGCTAGAGAGAGAGAGGCAGACACAGGCAGAGGGAGAAGCAGGCTCCATGCAGGGAGTCCGATGTGGGACTCGATCCCGGGTCTCCAAGATCACGCCCCGGGCTGCAGGCGGCGCTAAACCGCTGCGCCACCGGGGTTGCCCTCAGTGGCTCATTCTTAAAGTGATTCTCTGTAGTATGGATTTCTATTTCATTTTGAAAGTATACATGGATGTGTGGTCATTTTGTAAATGCTCATTAAAACACAGTTCCTAAAATTAATAGGTAATTTTTCCCTTTAGTTTCTAAAATGTTTGTATTTCTATTTTGAAGTTTGTTGGACCCATGAAAAAAATTGATGTGTAATTCTAATATGCAAGCAGGTTTAATTTTTTTTTATAATTTTTTTTAAATTTTTATTTATTTATGATAGTCACAGAGAGAGAGAGAGAGAGAGAGAGGCAGAGACACAGGCAGAGGGAGAAGCAGGCTCCATGCACCGGGAGCCCGACATGGGATTCGATCCCGGGTCTCCAGGATCACACCCTGGGCCAAAGGCAGGCGCCAAACCGCTGCGCCACCCAGGGATCCCAGCAGGTTTAATTTTTTTTTTTTTTCAGGTTTAATTTTTAATCATGAATTTTTCTGTAAGAAGAGGAACATTGAGGGATCCCTGGGTGGTTCAGCGTTTTAGCGCCTGCCTTCGGCCCAGGGTGTGATCCTGGAGTCCCAGGATCCAGTCCCACATCGGACTCCCTGCATGGAGCCTGCTTCTCCCTCTGCCTGTGTCTCTGCCTCTCTCTGTCTCTGTGTCTCTCATGAATAAATAAATAAAATCTTAAAAAAAAAAAGAAATGAAACATTGAAAAATGACACTGGGTATTTGTTGATTCTTTTCCTACCATCTTCCTGTGGCAAGTACTGCATATGCCTTACCCATTTTATATATATTTATATATTACTAATTATTTATAACACATATAATATATATTCTACCTTCTTAAAAATTATTTATTTATTTATTTATTTATTTATTTATTTATTTATTTCACAGAGAGTGAGCACAAGCAGGGAGAGCTACAGAGGCAGAGGGGGATGCAGGCTTCCACTGAGCAGGGAGCCTGATGCAGGGCTCCATTTCAGGACCCTGAGATAATGACCTGAGCCAAAAGCATATGCTTAATCAACTGAGCCACCCAGGTACCCCTCCCCCAAAGTTTAACATTGAAGATCCAATGCAGTTTAGATTTACCTGGAAGCTCTAACGTGTACACCAGGAAGCAGATTTTTACTGTCATGGAATATTCTCTGAAGTGCTACTGCCAATTTCTCTCGATCATATTCATATAAGGGCATAATCTGCATAGTAAACACCTTGTTCTGTTAATACCTCTAATGACTGTGTGTTCCTGATTCCTACACTGGTGCAGTCCAAAAGAACTGTATGGGAGTTATTCTTCTGCACTGTGCAGTGACTGCTGTGACCCTGTACTTCCCTCTGAGAACTGGCATCTTCCTCACATCAGGCAGATCCTGGGTGTTTCACATTATTTGTAGCTGAGCAAAATCACTTAGTATGTTTTCAGTTAAGTTTGATTCTACGTCATTAAAAGTATGTGCATTTTTCTCCTCTAATGAATGCTTCTGTGATTTTTCCCTTGAAATATTTAGTAAAATATCCCATTGTGGCCTTTTGGCCCAGAACCACCATCTCCCAGTAATTTGCCAAAATGACCAATACAAAGAGAAAGAAGAGAGGCACCTGCCATATGTTCTTCTTTTTTTTTTTTTTTGCCATATGTACTTTAGGCCTTTTAGAACACATGGAATTGTTCCTTTGGCCACATACATGTGAATCTACAAGAGAGGTGCTATTGTAGACATGAAAGGAATGGGCACTGTTTAAAAAAGAATGCCCCACAAATGTCACCATAGCAAATCTGGAAGAGTCTACAATGTTCTGACCCAGCACACTGTTGACACTATTGTAGACACACAGGTTAAGAGTAGAGTTTTTGCTGAAAGGATTAATGTACATATTGAGCATGTTAAGCACTCTAAGAGCCAAGATGCTTTCCTGAAGCATGTGAAGGAAAATGATGGGAAAAAGAAGGAGCTGGGGTACCTTGGCGGTTCAGGCGATTAAGTATCTGACTCTTGATCTCAGCTCAGGTCTTGATCTCAGGGTTGTCAGTTCAAGCCCTGTGTTGGGCTCCATGCTGGATGTGGAGCCTACTTAAGTAAGGAAAGAAAGAACAGAAGAACAAAGCCAAAGAGAAAGGTACTTGGGTTCAACTGAAGCGCCAGTCTGTACACCCAGAAAAGCACAGTTTATGAGAGCCAATGGAAAGGAACCTGAGCTGTTGGAACCCATTCCCTAATAATTCATGGCATGATAGGTGTAAGAAAAAAAAAAAAGAAAAAGCCCTCTAGACTATTAAAATCCTATTGTAATTATGGATTTTTAGATCAATTTTAATTACATATTCTGAGTCAATGTTATTGTGCATACAAGTTGAGGTATTTTTTCCCTCAGGAAAATTGCATTTTTTATTCTTTCATACTTATTATGAAAGTAGTTTCTCATTTATTCATAATACCAAAAGCTTACATCACAGTATTTTCAGTCCCCTCCTGCCAGTGACCACTGGGAGCACAAGTGGAGTAAAGACAAGGGTATATGAATTCTAGTGAGGCCTGGGTGGCTCAGCAATTGAGCATCTGCCTTTGGCTCAGAGTGTGATCCTGGAGTCCTGGGATCAAGTCCCACATCGGGCCCCACAGCGAGTCTGCTTCTCCCTCTGCCTATGTCTCTCCCTCTCTCTGTGTGTCTCTCATGAATGGATAAATAAAATCTTTAAAAAAAAGATATATGAATTCTAGTTGTAAGAATGACCACACTGTAAATGACAGTGGGCTGTAACAATACCAGTGCACACTGAAAAGTCCTTGTAAAAGGATTTTCACTTGTTTTAGATTATTTCATTGCTACTCTTGGGAGCAGGACATTTGTGTGTGTGTGTTGGATGCCGTAAGGAAGTGAGATTAATCATCCTATCATAAGTAATCATAATCATTCTTATCTAGAAGGCAGAAAGAATGGTATGATGCTAAACCTGATTTATAAGCAGCACCAATTGTATCAGAAGCTGGAAATTTGGGTCATTATTACTGTTTGGAATGTGTTCTCTTTTACTATTTATAGAGACATGATTACAGAAAGCAATTCTGTCTTGATCCATCATGGTCACAGAGTAGCTTTGTCTGATGATGGACATGTATGACATTTTTCTCTTCAATAAGGTATATCTAGACCTTGTAGGGAGTCCACGGTCAACTCCCAATCCTCTGGAACAATTTTGCTTTTTTGTCATTTAGATGCGGAAATATTTTGTCCAGTGTACTGGACACTTTCCATAAAGTATGTCAGTTAAAACGCATGGTTGTTTTTTGTTTTTGTTTTGTTGTTTTGGAGAGGTAGAGAGAAGGCACAAGGGGCAGAGGGAGTGGGAGACAATCTTAAGCAGGTTCCATTCTGGACATGGAGCCTGATGCAGGGCTTGATCTTATGGCCCTGAGATCAAGAGTCAGACACTAAACTGACTGAGCCACTCAGGCCCCTCAAAATGCATGTATTTTAAATCATGTATTCCTTAGCAAACTATGACTTTTGTTATATCCTTTATAAGTCAAATGAAGCTTATAAGTTTAGATAAGTTGTCAAAGAACACAAACCAAGCAGGAGACAAAGTCAGGATCCCTTTTCCAATAAAGACTTCCTTGCTTCGGGACTATGGTCTTACTACTAATTTTCCAAGATACCTCATATGCCAGACAGTGTAGACCGAAAAGTAGCCAGTTTAGCACAAATATTGAAGGCAGTCTAGGCTGTGGACATATATGCATGAAAGAAAGAAGTTCTTGCACTCCTGGTGCTTATGTTTTTGTGGAATAAGTGAGATGGTTAAATAAAGTTTTACTTTCTAGGTAGAAAATAAACACATTAAAGGAAAGGAAATGACAAGTGAGGGAAGCTGGGAGGTGAGTTGTATGTTGGTTGATGTCTTCTATGGAGGGCAGGGACCTCAGTGAGTGAAGATATTGTCATTGATCATTCTCCTCCACCATCTAATAAATCTTAAATGCTGTTTGAGGAACTGCTTGGGTGTACATGTAAACAATGGATAGCAATACTGAAAATCCTGCATTTTTAGAATTAACAGCAATATTTCCTCATAAAGATAAAGGTATAGACATGGTTTGTCTTTGTTTTTGCCATGTTTAAAAGTTTAGAGCCTGTGCTAGTTAATTATGAGTATGGCCACTGTTATATAACTCCTCATTGCATTGGGTCCTGCGTATTTGTTCATATTATGCATATTGATTTAAAGATCACTTAAGAGGTGCCTGGGTGGCTCAGCCAGTTAAGCAACTGCCTTCAGCTCAGGTCATGATCCCAGGATCCTGGGATCGAGTTCCCCATTGGGCTCCTGCTCAGCAGGGATTCTGTTCTCCCTCTCCCTCTGCCTGCTGCTCCCCCTGCTTGTGCTCTCTCTCTTTCTGTGTCAAATAAATAAATAAAATAAAAAAAACCCTAAAAACATCCCTTATAGATTACATTTATTGACTTATTACTTACTGATCTAGAACAAAAGAGAAAAGATTCAAATTCGTGCAATGAAAAAGAAAGAGGGACATTGCTATGGACATTACAGAAATAATAGGATAATGAAAGAGTTTAATGAACAATTTTATGTATGGCAACAAATTAGATAACTCAGATGAAATGGATAGATTCCTTAAGAGAACAAACAACTGAAACTATAATAGAATAAATAGACGGGGTGCCTGGTGGCTCAGTCTGAAGAGTGTGCAACTCTTGATCTCACAGTCAAGAGTTTGAGCCCCACACTGGGGAGTACAGATTACTTAAATAAATAAACCTAAAAAGAATAAATAGAAATCTGAACACCTCCATAACAAGAAAAGGGTTGAATTAATAAATAAAGAACCACCACAAATTAAGGCTAGGCCCAGGTGGCTTCAACACAGAATTCTCCAAAATATACCAAAGGGTGTTTTTTTTTTTTTTTTTTAAGATTTTATTTATTTGCTCATGATAGACATAGAGAGAGAGAGGCAGGCTCCATTCCGGGACTCCAGGATCGTGCCCTGAGCCAAAGGCAGGTGCTAAACCGCTGAGCCACCCAGGGATCCCCTCCAAAGGGTTTTTTAACACCAATCCTTTTAAGAATCAAAATGAAGGGACAACTGGGTGGCTCAGTGGTTGAGTGTCTGCCCTTGGCTCAGGGAGTGATCCTAGGGTCCTGAGATCGAGTCCTGCATCAGGCTCTGCTTCTCTCTCTGCCTATGTCTCTGCTTTTCCCTCTGCGTCTCTCATGAATAAATAAATAAAATCTTTAAAAAAAAGAATTAAAATGGAAAACCAACAAAACATAAAGATAGCCTACTTAATGCAAGAGGGTATGTGTAAATGATATATCAGGTACGGCATTAATGTTCAAAATATATCAAGAATTCATACAACTCAACACTAAAAATCCCCAAATAATCCAAATGAAAAATAGGAAGAGGACCTGAATAGACATTTTTCCAAGGAAAACATACACATGGCCAACAGACATATGAAAAGATATCCAGCATCAGTCATTAGAAGGGAAATGCAAATCAAAACTACAGTGTGATATCTCACAACAATCACAATGGCTATTACCCAGAGGACAAGAAATAACATTTTTTTGGCAATGGAAAAAGTGAATCTTGGTGAATGTTGTTCAGAATGGAAATTGGTGAAGCCACTATGGAAAATAGTGTGGAGGCTCCCCCCCAAAATTAAAAAGGTACCATATGATCCCATATGGAATAGAGGTACCATATGATCCCATAATTTTACTTCTAGGTAGTTACCCAGGGAAAACAAAAATACTAATTCAAAAAGATATATGCACCCCTATGTTCAGTGAAGCGCTATTTACAATAGTCAAGATACGGAAACAACTTAAGTGTCCTTCGATTAGGTGAATGGATAAAGATGTGGTATATGGGGGATGGATCCCTGGGTGGCTCAGTGGTTCAGCACCTGCCTTTGGCCCAGGGCATGATCCTGGAGTCCTGGGATGGAGTCCCATATGGGGCTCCCGGCATGGAGCCTGCTTCTCCCTCTGCCTGTGTCTCTGCCTCTCAATCTCTCTCTCTCTGTCTCTCATGAATAAATAAATAAAATCTTAAAAAAAAAAAGATGTGGTATATATACACAATGACATAATACTCAGCCATAAAAAAGAATGAAGTCGTGCCATTCATGACGACATGGATGGATCTAGAGGGCATTATGCTAAGTCAGAGAAAGACAAATCTCATGTGATTTCACTTATATGTGGAACATAAAAAACAAAACAAAGGAACAAACATCTTCATTATGAACATCTATAGAAAGCCCAAACTAATAGTTTTAGTAATGAAAGACTGGATGCTTCCTCCTGAAAGTAAGGAACAAAACAAGGCTATCTGCTCTTGCCACTTATATTTAGGGATGTACTGGCTATTTTAGCCAAACTATTATCGATAAAAAAGAAACTAAATGCATTTATATTGATTAGGAAGAGTAAAACAATCTCTTCCTAGTGAGATGGCTTGTTGTTAGAAAACTCTAAGAAATCCATTAAAATAAAAAAACCTCTTAGAACGGATAATTGATCAGCAAGTTGGTTGGATACAATATCAATATGTAAAGATCAATTGTAGGGGTACCTGGGTGCTCAGGTGGTTAAGCATCTGCCTTCGGCTTAGGTCATGATCACAGGGGCAGGAGATGGAGCCCCGCATCAGGCTCCTTGCTCAGTGGAGAGCCTATTTTTCCCTTCCTCTCTCCCTCTGCCTCTCCCCCTGCTTGTGCTTGCACTCACTGTCAAATAAGTAAGTAAAATCTTTTCTAAAAAAATCAATTGTGGGCAGCCCCGGTGGGCAGCGATTTGGCACCGCCTGCAGCCTGGGGTGTGATCCTGGAGACCGGGGATCAAGTCCCATGTCGGGCTCCCTGCTGGAGCCTGCTTCTCCCTCTGCCTGTGTCTCTGCCCCCCCCCCCCCGTCTCTATGAATAAATAAATAAATAAATATTTTTAAAAAATCAATTGTATTTCTGTATACTTGTAAGGAACAATAATAATGGAATTAAGAAATGAATTTACAATATAATCAAAAGGAATAAAACATTTGGGGATAACTTAGCAAAAGATGTACAAAATGAATACTCAAAAATATAAAACATTAGCAAAATAAATTAATAAATGTGTAAATAAATAGGAAAATGGATCAGAAGACTTAATATTGTTGAAATGGCTCTAACCCCTTAAATGATCTAGAGACTCAACACAAAACCTATCATGATCCCAGCTTATTCCTTTATATAAACTGGCAAGATATTTTAAAGAATTATATGGAATTGCAAGTGAACCAGAATAGCCAAAGTACTCTTGAAAAAGAAAAACAAAGTGGTAGGACTTGGATTTCCTGATTTCTCCTCTTTGAAATATGCAGTGGTAATCAAGAGTGTGGTACTGACATAAGGGCAGACCTATAGGTCTGAGGAATAGATTGAGATTTGAGAAATAAACCCATACATCTATAGTCAACTGATTTTTTAAAAAAGAATTTATTTATTAATTTGAGGGGGAGAGAGAGGAAAAGAGCACAAGCAGGGAGAGGGGCAGAGGGAGAGGGAGAAGCAGACCCTGCTGAGCGAGGAGCCTGACTCAGGCTGGATCCCAGGACCCTGAGATCATGACCCTTATACGAGGAAGACAGACACTGGGCAGAAAGAGCTGCTAACCCAGGCACCCCTTAATTGATTTTTTGAAAGAAAAAAAAAGCCAAGAATAGTGCAAGAATGCTCTTTTCATAAATTTCTACTAGGCCAACTGAATAGCCATATGCTAAAGAGAGAGGTTTATCCTTACAGGGTACCACATACAATGGATTTACCAGAAAGGATAAACACTTAAACATAAGAGTAAATTATAACATTTAGATAAACATAGAGAACAATTCTTGACTTGTATTTGGCAAAGAATTGGTAGCTAAGACACCAAGAGCAAGAATGGGAAAAAAATAGGTAATTTGGACTTCATCAAATCAGTGACTTTTGGGCATTGAAGGATGCCATCAAGAAAGTGAAAACACACTTTGAAGCCCTTGTGGCACTATTGCTGAGAATATAAAATCGTGTTGATGGTATGAAAAACAAACTGACAGGATAGTTTTTTTGAGGTGATGAAAATGTTCAAAATTGTGGTGATTGCATAGAACTGCGAATTTTTTTAGAACTACTGAAGTCTACACTTTAATGGGGGGGGGGGTGCAGCATGTGCCTTACATCTCAGTAAAGCTATTCAAATAAAGAAGTGCATCAAGAGTTTTGCAATGGGAAAGAGTACTGCAATCCAGGCTTTAAGGCATACATGGATTTCCAGGTTAATTAATTAATGCTACATCACCTCATGGTGTGTGTGTATGTGTGTGTGTGTGTGTGTGTGTTGTAAAAAACAAAGTTCAAATTGAGATAGTTTTTTGGAGTAGGATTGTTTTTGGGGTCTGGAGCGAACAGCCAAGGAAGAATTCTTGAGATGTCTTATGGTGTGCAAAAAGGCAATTTTTTAAAGTACAGGGACAGGACCTCTGGGCAGAAAGAGCTGCTAACCCAGAATTGTGAGGGGAACTGATTATATACTTTGAGTTGGAGAGGTAAAGACAAAAGGAAGTTCCAAAAGGACTTTGGTCTTGCTATTGTCAAACTAAAGTTGTTTTTTCCCTCTAGCAAAGCAGTTGGGTGCTTCAAAGCGGAATGTTATAATCTGCCTACATCAAGTATTTGTCAATGGGATGCAGGTTATAAGGACATTTTATCTACTTTCCTTCCAGCTTTGTTTCCCACAACAAAAGGAGTAAATTGGAGATCTAATTGGCTTTATTAAGTGATTTGTAACTCTGGCAGCATCCCAAATAGCAAGAAGTGGGGTTTTCTGCTGAGTTAAATGAAAGGGAAGTTTTTAAAGGCAAAGAAAGGGCACAAAGAAAGGAATTTATTAGCAAGGAATGCATTGTTTAGACAAGGCCACTTTCCTAAGGGGAGCAGAAGGGGGTGTAGCAATAAATTTCATAGTATGGCCAGGGAAATTCCATGTTGACTGATTAAAGGTTTTATGGGAGGCGGGGGGATTTGAAACTGTAGGTAAGTCAGGTATTAAGTAGTTTGTTGATTTGGGGCCTTAAGTGGCTACATCGTACGTCTGCAGTTTCTTTTTAACTGTGTGTGTGGTGGGGCTTAAGATCTGATGGGGGAAACAAAGGCAAAAGTAAAATTATTAAATTTCCTCACTACCTACAGCCCATTGACGAGTCCTTGAAACAGGCAGGGTGACATTCCTCTAGGGACTCAACTGCCTGGATGTTAATACTTTGCTAAGGGCAAAAGGCACTTTTAGTCCAACCCCCAGGATCCTGTAAATCTACTTTGACATATAAAAATTCCTTTGGACACTTCCTTTATCTCTATACTCCCTTTCTGCTGATAGATATATGTTGGCATATATGTTGACAATCAACCCCCAAGCATATGGCCCACCGATATACATCTGAAGGGTCTCATGACTAAGGTTTTATTAGATGGTAATAAATTCTCTTTTCCCAACAATAGTTAGCCCCCTGAAGGTCCTGGAGACCTTGGTTCCAAATTCCTTAGAGACTTAGGCTATCCCCAACCCCCTCCCAACTTAAACATATACAATGGGCCACTCCTCATGACCCCAGTGCAGTTCTTTCTGCCCATGGGTCCTGTCCCTGTGATGTGGGAAACAAAGGCAGAAGAAAAATTATTAAATTTCCTTACTACCTACAGCCCATTGACAAGATCTTGAAACAAGTGGAGTGAGATTCTTCTAAGGACTCAACTGCCCCGAAGTTAATACTTTGCTAAGGGCAAAAGGCAATCTTAGCCCAGAATCCTGTAAGTCTACTTTGACGTATAAAAATTCCTTTAGAATTTTACTCACTTATTTATTTATAAATTTATTTATTTATTTATTTTCTTCACTTTACTTACTCTCACAGGAGAGTGAGTAAAGCAATAGAAGTTTATTAAGCAAAGGTACAGAGAAAGTTCTCAGAAGTGAGAGGGGTCCCAACAGGGTTGCCACTGCGGGCTTTTTGACTGGCCTGTTATTGGGAACCTAACCAGGGAACCCAAGGCCTTGAGACTTCTTTGTGCTGTCTCAAGTGTTTGACATATGACTGTTTTGGGGTCTGTTGAATCTTTGGGATTGTTTGGAAAACGTCAAAGGGAGATACTTTGGAGTTAGGGAGCCTAATTTATTTTCTTCTCTGTTTTTGTTGTCTTATCTCTGTTTTCTTGGGAAGGGTAGGAGCCTGTCTCTGGACTGTTTGGTGTCCTTGGGATTTATGGGAGCCCAACTCTGGGCCTTTCCCTTATCTTTTCCTGCCTAGCCCCGTCTGTCCCTAACTCATTCCTGCATCACTGGGATGGAGTCCTGCATCAGGCTCCCTGCAGGGAGCCTGCTTCTCCCTCTCCCAGTCTCTGCCTCTCTCTGTGTATTTCTCATGAATAAATAAAATCTTTAAAAAATAAACAAAACAAAACAAAACAAAACAAAACAAATAAAATAAAATAAACCTGATCATTTAATGAACACATCTCACAGATCAGATCGTGGTTAGACTTAATGTAGTTTTGGAATGTTATGTTGTGAAAGAATTCCAGAGACATCTTTGGTGCAAGAGGGTGATTTTATTAAAGCACAGGACAGGACCTGTGGGTGGAAAGAACTGTTACCCTGGGATTGTGAGGGGAACTGATTATATACTTTAAGGTTGGGGGAAGCAGGGCAGCCCCGATGGCGCAGCAGTTTAGCGCCCCCTGCAGCCCAGGGTGTGATCTGGAGACCCTGACTCGAGTCCCAAGTCAGGCTCCCTGCATGGAGCCTGCTTCTCCCTCTGCCCGTGTCTCTGCCTCTCTCTGTGTGTGTGTCTCAATAAATAAATTTAAAAAAATCTTAAAAAAAAAAAAAAAAAGGTTGGGGGAAGTAAAGATAAGGTAGGTTCCAAAAGGACTGGGCAGCCCCCGTGGCGCCCCGGTTTAGCGCCACCTGCAGCCCAGGGCGTGATCTTGGAGGCCCTGGATGGAGTCCCACGTCAGGCTCCTTGCGTGGAGCCTGCTTCTCCCTCTGTGTCTCTGTCTCTGTCTCTCTCTCTCTCTCTCTCTGTCTCTATGAATAAATAAATAAAACCTTTAAAGCTTGGGATCCCTGGGTGGCGCAGCGGTTTAGCGCCTGCCTTTGGCCCAGGGCGCTATCCTGGAGATCGGAGATCGAATCCCGCGTCGGGCTCCCGGTGCATGGAGCCTGCTTCTCCCTCTGCCTGTCTCTGCCTCTCTCTCTCTCTCTCTCTCACTGTGTGCCTATCATAAATAAATAAAATAAAAAAGAAATTAAAAAAAAACCCTTTAAAACAAAAAACAAAAGGACTTTCATAAACTAAAGCAGACTCGCAGGATACTTGAGGCCTCACTGTTGCCAACCTAAGGCTCTTTTTCCCTCTAGCAGGGCATTAACGTTAAACAGTTGGGAGCTGTTTTACTCTGGCTGCCTCAAGTCTTTGTCAATGGGCTGCAGGTTTTAAGGGCGTTTAATTTTATCTACATTTCCTTCTGCCTTTGTTTCCCACGTCAGACTGAAAAGAGCCCCCGAGCCCAGCTACAGCTACAGGGTCCAGGCTTCTCACTGAACCAAGTGCCCTTGGGATTCTTTCTCTTAAGGACGAAATGAGTGGGGGCTGGAAAGGGATAGCTGGAAGGCTCAACACGAGCAAGGAGGAAAGATAAAATGGATCCAGACTCTTCATTATGCAACCCAACCGACCTGAGTTCCCCGCTTGGTGAGTCACAGATAGAAATTACACTGAGTTGCTGCATCAAGAAAACTTTATTTGCAGCAACTGAGGAGATCCTGGGGATTAACTTCCAAAGCCACAATTCCCTGAGCAACAGTGAGTGGGTTCCTTTAATTTAGGGTTAGGATGAATATTTACATAGGAAAACCTTGTCATTGTATGTAGAGGTGCTGTGTGTGCACCTTCAGAAAACATGCCTATACAGATGCTGTACGTCATGTAAACCAGTTTCTTGGTCCTCCTTGGGTGGAGATTACAATGAGGTAAAGGTGGCTGTCCGTCATTCTAGAGGGTGCTCCGTGGTCCATCGTGTGTAGGCACCATTGGAGGATTACCCTCAAACTGGTCTGGGTGGGCTAGGCTGGCTGGAGGTCTTGACAGGGCAGTCGATATCGCTTGAGGGGTGGTTCCCTTTCCGTTTGCCTGAATTGAGAGAAACTGGAAAGAGCTTAAGGAAAAATATGGGACAAAGGTTGGTGAGCACAAGCAGGTGAGCAGTAAAGGTCAGGTCTTGAGGTCTAGTTAGTGACAGTTACATATCATTAGGTCACATATAAGTGTGCATTTCTAAACAAGGGTCAGAGTCCCATGAGTGGCCTCGGAGCCTTATGCACCAAACTGTTGACTCCTGGAGGATATAAGACCTCTAGTTTAAAAAAAAAAAAAAAAGACCTCTAGTTTAGTCTGTCCTGACCTGAACCATCCTCTTACCTGTACTACCTTCAGCTAGAAACTGAATCAGCAATTCCCTGTGCACACCTGTAACCACGCATTCAGGAGCATCCACAGAAAGACAATGGAGTCAGTGCCAGTTCAGAAAAAGTTCTGTTTAGGGACACCTGGGTGGCTCAGCGGTTGAGTGTCTCCCTTTGGCTCCGGTCATGATCCCAGGGTCCTGGGATCGAGTCCTGCATCGGGTGGGGAGCCTGCTTCTCCTTCTGCCTGTGTCTCTGCTTCTCTCTCTCTCTTTCTGTGTCTCTCATGAGTAAATAAATAAAATCTTAAAAAAAAAAGAAAACCCCAAGTTCTGCTGCCTGTAACTCAAAAGGCCAATACTCAAGAGAAAAGAGATTGGAAAGGAATTTGAGCTTTATTCAGGCCAGCCACCTGCAGAGAAGGCCGACTGTTGTCCAAAGCCTTCCCTGGAGGTTTCTGCCAGGCATAGGAATTTTTTAAGGAGTTTAGACCGTTGAGGGAGTGCAGTAGTCCCTAACATTTCTTAATTAGGTGCAGAACCAATAGTGCCAGCTACATATGTTTTCTCAGTGTTCAGAGGGTAGTTCCTTATGGGGGGGGGATTGTGAAAGGGGGTCTGGTTTCCCGACCTGTGGGAGTGCCCTGTTCTCCCTTCCTTCCTTGGTATTATTTGTTTGTGAGGGAGAGGGAAAAGCAGACTCTGAGGTGAGCAAGGCACAGAGCCCAGCCTGGGGATCCATCTCAGGACCCTGATCTCCTGACCTGAGAGAAACCAAGAGTCTGTCGCCTAACAGACAAAGCCACCCAGGCTCCCCTGCCCTGAACTTTCTAGGAAAGAATGTAGTTCTATGGATATATAAAGAAAGGTTAATCAATCACAAGGGCTAAGGGTTTGTTAAAGTTTAAAGACTATTATTTAAGTTGGCCAGAGGGGCTGAGGTGTCTTCAGGACATTTCCTTTTTTTTTTTTCTTAAGATTTTATTTATTAATTCATGAGAGACAGAGAGACAGAGAGAGACAGACAGACAGACACAGGCAGAGGGAGAAGCAGGCTCCATGCAGGGAGCCCAAGGTGGGATCCTGGGTCTCCAGCATCACACCCCGGGCTGCAGGCAGCACTAAACCACTGAGTCACCCGGGCTGCCCTGTAAAATATATTTTATTAATAGAAATTAATAAAACTCAAAAGGCAGTATAGAATATTTTCAAACCAGCAAAAAAGAGGTGAATTTCTGAAAATACAAAATATTTCAGCATTACATTCCATTTGTTAAGAGTTTTGGAATCGGTCTTTCTTCCTTTGAGTATGTGTATTAAGGTGCTGAGGTCTGCTCTTTACTTTTGAGTGACTTTATGGGGTGCCTGGGTGGCTCAGTTAAGCATCTAATTTCTGCTCAGGTGATGATCCCAGGGTCCTAGGATCAGCTCCACCTCTGGCTCCTCACTGAGCAGGGATTCTGCTTCTCCCTCCCCCCATACCTCAGCCCTCCCCGCTCCCCCTCTCTTCCCTCCCCCCCAAGCCCTGTGCTTGTGCTCTCTGCTCCCCCGCCTCTGTCTCATATAAATAAATAAATATCTTAAAAACAACAACAATAGTAAAGAAGACTCCTGCCCACATTTCCTGCTCCATTCCTCTGCCTTTACTCTAGCCATACCATCAAATAACCAGTTTTGATGACTATGCCATCATCTGACCAGTGCTTCTTTATATAAAAACAAGCCTGTGTGAATGTCTATTTTCCTTACATGTGTTTGCTCTTTTCATGAGTGGTTGGGGTCCATATGCTGGATGTTTAACTACTGAAAATTTGAGGGTCACTCCTCCCTTTTCCCCTAGTGCTCCTTATCTGGACAGGCAGATAAGAAAGCCTTGGTGGCTCCCACCCTGTGAACTGCTCCTTGCTGGGGAGCTGCTCCTGTGTGCTGTGCTACTCTGCATTGTGTTTTTATTCTTTAAAACCTCCTGCAGATTTGGCCCTCTGTCTCATTGAGTGCTGTAAATTATGAGTAATAAGGTGAAAGAAGTTTTCTCACAAAGAATGATGATCTTAAGATGATAATATTTGGTTCATTTGCATTGCATTTCGGTCATTTCCCAGCAACCTGTGGACCCTGCCATTGGAGAGAAACAAGGCGGAATGTGATCACAGGGAAAGTGTGCATACAACTTCCAGTATTCATAATGCTGTTAGATTTATGAGGACGTGTGCAGAGAGAGTAAGTTTCTGATGATCAAGTAATGAAATAAATGTTTGGAGAAGAAAGAATCGTTTATAACCTTCCTAGAAATGGAATCTAGTTCTCCAGTGTTGTCAGTTTTACACATCCTACTGAACACATATTGAAGATGTGGCTATGAACTTCACCCTGGAGGAATGGGCTTTACTGGATCTTTCATAAAAGAAACTCTACAGAGATGTGATGCAGGAAACCTTCAGAAACCTGGCTGTGGTAGCAAAGGATGATGGCTTACCTCACCTTGTTAATCAGAGGACAAGCGTTTCTTGCCCATCAGCATTGCTTTAAGAGGGGTGGCTGGGTGGCTCAGTTGGTTAAGCATCTGCCTTTGGCTCAGGTCAAAGGGTCATGAGATCTAGCCCCATATCAGTCTTCCTACTAGCAGGGGAGTCTGCTTCTCCCTCTCTCACTGCCTACTCCCCCCTCTACCCCCCCTTGTGCTCTCTTCCTCTTTCTGTCTCAAATAAATAAATAAAATCTTAAAAAAAAAACAATATTGCTCTAAGATGTGGAATGTGGGAAGGGAGGACACTGGTAAATAAACTAAGCATGGTCACAGCTAACATATGCTAGAGAATCTAATAATTTTTCTAAAATTTATAGTATTTTGAAATTCTTTGTCTTGGCTTTGCATTTATTTTTTTTTTGTTTTTGGTTTTTTTTTGTTTTTGTTGGCTTTGCATTTAAGAGGGAAAAAAGGAAGATCATGACATTGAAGATTAGTATAATAACCAGGGGAGAAAACTAAGGTAATAGCAAGCAGTGTTTCCTGTGAGAATGCTAGTATGTTATAAAAATTTAAAGGAGGGATCCCTGGGTGGCGCAGCGGTTTGGCGCCTGCCTTTGGCCCAGGGCGCGATCCTGGAGACCCGGAATCGAATCCCACGTCGGGCTCCCGGTGCATGGAGCCTGCTTCTCCCTCTGCCTGTGTCTCTTTCTCTCTCTGTGACTATCATAAAAAAAAAAAAAAAAATTTAAAGGAAAGAAACATAGCAACCTCTGCTTCAAATTTGGTGATTCTTACAAAATTTTCATCCCAAATATTTTTATGTGTGCGTAGTTGTTCAGTGTTTGCAAGATAGTTCATTTGGAAACTGTATCAATCTCTACCTGTGAATATCACTGTTTTGTTTTTTTTGTTGTTGTTGTTTTAATTTTATTTGACAGAGAAAGAGAGAGCATGCATGCATAAACAGGGGATGTGTCAGAGAGAGAGGGGGAGAAGCAGGCTCCCCACTGAGCAGGGAGCCCAATGGGCTCCATCCCAGGACCCTGAGATCATGACCTGAGCTGAAGTCAGATGCTCAACCAGTTGAGCCACCCAGGTACCCAAATATCACTGTTTTGATAATAGCATGGGTGAGGTCCTCTTGCAGAGCATTCCTTCTGTTCAACTTGAAACAGTTTCGACAAGGGAGATAATCTACACTTGAGGTATAAATCGTAAAAATGTTGTTCAAATACTTCCTATTAACAAATATGAAATTTGTTAATAAAGCAATAATTGATAATGTGTTTCTTGTTTTTTTTTACAGAAGTTTTATGGTAGAGAGATTCTGTCCAGCTAAAGAGGCTGGTCACTGTGGAGACAAGTTCAGCTTTATTCCAAATCTCAATCTGAACAAGAAACCTAGTGAAGTGAAACCATATGAATGCAGTGCATGTGGAAAAGTCTTCTTGTATCTTTCATCCCTTAATAGGCACATCAGATGTCATACTGGACACAAGCCATAGAAGTACCAGAAATATGGAGAGAAGCCATACAAGTGTAAGGAATGTGGTAAAGCCTTTAGTTCTCCCCAGTTTTTTAAAAACATGAAAGAAATCACATGATCCCAGGGTCCTGGGATCGAGCCCCAAGTCAGGCTCCCTGCTCAATGGGGAGTCTGCTTCTCCCTCTTCCTCTGCTGCTTCCCCTGCTTGTGCTGTATCTGTCTCTCTCTCTCTCTGTCAAATAAATGAAAATCCTCAAAAGAGATAAAGTTGCATATATGTCGTGTTTACTGAACCTCATTCTAAAAGCAAATTGTTGCAAGGTGAATTTCTACTAATTACTCTCAGAAATGAATTTAAAGTGAGAGAATTCAGAGTTGTCTTTCAACAATAGCACTTAAGATTATAGGTAGTGTTTTTCCTAAATCAGTTAATAATATTTGAAAATCTTAAAAAAAAAAAAAACAGGAAACAAGTGTTGGTTGGTAAGGACATGAAGGAAATGAACATTTGTACTCTGCCAGTGGGAATGTATGTTGGTATAGCCATTGTGGTAAACAGTATGGAGATTCCTCCAAAAACTAAAAATGAAACTAACCATATAGTTGAGCAAACCACCTTCTGATTATACATTCACAGAATATAAGTTCAGTACCTGTAAGACATATGCATTCCCATGTTCATTGCAGCATTATTCATAGTAGCCAAATTATGGAAACAACCTGTTTCGTCAACAGATGAATGGATAGTGAAAGTGTGGTGTGTGTATACAATATTCAGCCTTAGCAAAGAAGGAGATCCTGACATTGGACAACAGGCATGACTTTGTAGGACATTATGCAAGGTGAAATGCATGATCTCACTTATATGTGGAATCTAGAAAGTCATGAAGCAAAGAGGAGGGGGTATCAGAGTGGCTCAGTCAGTTGAGCATCAGACTCTTCATTTCAGCTCAGACCCTGACCTCAGAGTTGTGACTTCCAGCCTGATGTTACGCTCCAGGCAGGGCATGGAGCCAATTAGAAAAGGAAAAAAAAAAAAAAAGGAGAGAGAGTAGCACTGTGGTTGTCAGATGATGGTAGATGGGGGAAATGGAGAGATGTTGGCCAGACTGTATAAGGATACAATTATGTAGGTGAACAAGTCTGGAGATTTAATGTGTAACATGGTTGCTATATTAAAAATACTAGGGGTCCCTGAGTGGCTCAGTCAGTTAAGCGCCTGTCTTCTGCTCAGGTCATGATCCTGGAGTCCTGGGATCAAGCCCCACATCAGGCTTCCTGTTCAGCAGGGAGCCTGCTTCTCTCTCTCTCTCTCTCTCTCTCTGCTGCTCCCCCTGCTTGTGCACTCTCTCTCTCAAATAAATAAATATTTAAAAAAAATAAAAAATAAAAATACTGTATTAGATACTTCTAACTTTCTAAGAGTAATTTCAGATGGTTTCATCACAAAGAAATGGTAATTTTGTGAGGTGATACATTAATTAGTGATACAAGTTAAGTTAACTTGTAATTTCACTACATATGTGTATATCAGATCATGTACACCTAACATATATACAATTTTATTTAAAATATGTAAATTGGGACACCTGGGTGACTCTGGTTGAGCGTCTGCCTTTGGCTCAGCATGTGATCCCGGGGTCCTGGAATCAAGTCCCACATCAGGCTCCCCATAGTGAGCCTGCTACCCTGCTACTCCCTTTACCTATGTTTCTGCCTCCTCTGTGTCTCTCATGAATAAATAATATCTTTAAAAAATATATATGTAAATTAATAGTAGTTATAAAGACCATCTAAAAAGCTCTGGATGGGGATCCCTGGGTGGCGCAGTGGTTTGGCGCCTGCCTTTGGCCCAGGGCACGATCCTGGAGACCCGGGATCGAATCCCACGTCGGGCTCCCGGTGCGTGGAGCCTGCTTCTCCCTCTGCCTGTGTCTCTGCCCCTCTCTCTCTCTCTGTGACTATCATAAATAAATAAAAAAATAAAATAAAATAAAAATTAAAAAAAAAAAAAACTGCAGTTCTCTGTTAAAAAAAAAAAATAAAAAAAAAAAATAAAAAAATAAAAAGCTCTGGATGGTGCTTACTT